>NW_012101332.1:1925489-1927695 GCF_000951045.1 Mandrillus leucophaeus
CAGGCTGGAGTGCAGTGGCGCGATCTCGGCTCACTGCAGCCTCCGCCTCCCAGGTTCAAGCAATTCTCCTGCCTCAGCCTCCTGAGTAGCTGGGATTGCAGGTATGCACCACCATGCCTGGCTAATTTTGTATTTTTATTAGAGACGGGGTTTCTCCATGTTGGTCAGGCTGGTCTCAAACTCCTTAGGTGATCTGCCTTCCTCTGTCTCCCAAAGTGCTGGGATTACAGGCGTGAGCCACTGCGCCAGGCCTTTTTTTTGTTTTTTTTTTTTTTTTTTTTTTTTTTAGATGGAGTCTTCCTCTGTCGCCGAGGCTGGAGTGCAGTGGCACGATCTGGGCTAACTGCAACCTCCACTTTCCAGGTTCAAGTAATCCTCCCGCCTCAGCCTCCTGAGTAGCTGAGATTACAGGTGCCTGCCGCCACACCCAGCTAATTTTTGTCTTTTTAGTAGAGACAGGGTTTCACTATGTTGGCCAGGGTGGTCTCAAACTCCTGGCCTCAGGTGATCTGCCCGCCTGGGCCTCCCAAAGTGTTGGGATTACAGGCGTGAGCCACTGCACCTGGCTGCTTTTTTTTCTTTCTGAGATGGCTCTTAGAGTTGGTGGAATAGGGCGCACGGGAAGGCTAAGAGCAGTGCTTGCAGCACAGAAAGTCGCATGTAACTGTTGATCAGTATCATTACTGTTCGTTCCCCTCAAACACCCCACAGCTCCCTCTGCATTCTTGAGGGAGTCCCCCAGGAAGACAGCTTCTCTCTCTCTCATTCTGTCTTTCTCTCTCCCTTGCCTCTGCTGAACTCAAATAAGAAAGCATGTTGCAGTGCTGTTGGCAGCCTTTCACTAACAACCTTATCTTCAGGATGAAGATAAAACTAGATAGAGATCGCAGAGCAGAGAAACAGGAACCCAGGATGCCAGTGACATCAGTGAGCATCTGGACAGACTGCACATCTCTGTGGGTTTCCTGTTACTTGCAGCCCAAAGCATTCATATATGGAGTTTGTATATGTGTGTCCATGTGTGTGAAATGTTCTCCTGAAAGCACTGGGGAGTTTCTGAGACGTCTGAACATGGGCTGTTTTTACTAGTGCTTTTTCAGGCCTCTCTCCCACTTCTGAGCCCCTTAAGCCAGTATTCTCTCCAACAAGGCCTCTTTCCCTACCCCATGCTACAGATCTCTGGGAAGTTGAGCCCAATGGTCTGATTGACAGGTGACTCCAAGATGTTGCTTGTTCAAACGTGCTGAGATCTCTCTGGAAATTGTCACTAATTTCTACTTAGAACAGCATTTCCCAAAGAGTGGAATATGCTAGTGGAATTTTACACATTTAGGTAGTACACAAAACATTCGTTATGTGAATAGCTCTGTGTTTGCTTTCTTTTTTTCTTTTTAAGAGATAGGGAAACACAGTCACCCAAGCTTGAGTGCAGTGGTGCAGTCTTGGCTCACTGCAACCTCGGCCTCCTGGCTTCAAGTGATCCTCCCACCTCAGCTTCCCAAGTAGCTGGGACTACAAGCGCACACCACAGTGCCTAGCTAATTCAAAAAAATTTTTTTCATAGTAATGGGGTTTTGCTATGTTGCCCAGGCTGGTCTTGAACTCCTGACTTCAAGTAATCCTCCTGCCTTGGCCTTCCAACATGCTGGGATTACAGGCATCAGCCACTACACCCAACCCAGCTCTGTATGTATTTCCTTTTTTTTGGAGACGGAGTTTCACTCTTGTTGCCCAGTCTGGAGTGCAATAGCTCAATCTCGGCTCACTGCAACCTCCGCCTCCAGGTTCAAGAGATTCTCCTGCCTCAGTCTCCTGAGTAACTGGGATTACAAGCACCTGCCACCATGCTGGCTAAGTTTTTGTATTTTTAGTAGAGACGGAGTTTCACCATGTTGGCCAGGCTGGCCTTGAACTCCAGACCTCAGGTGATCCACTCCCCTCGACCTCCCAAAATGCTGGGATTAGAGTCGTGAGCCACTGCGCCCAGTCTCTATTTTCTTTGAAAAAGGATTAAGTGATTTTGGTTTTATCTTTATAGTGGTGATACAATGTTGCCTTCAAAATGAATTAAGTCTAAACATTATTTAAAGAAATTAAGTAAATGAGAGTTCAAGTAGTCCTTGAATAGGACAAAAAAATCTCAAGTGGTATGTGAGCCACTGAAGTTTGGGTAACTTGGTTTTAGAGAAACCCTGCGCTATTTTTG
>NW_012101332.1:1928115-1928563 GCF_000951045.1 Mandrillus leucophaeus
ACTAAAAATACAAAATTAGCTGGGCATGGCAGCGCATGCCTGTAATCCCAGCTACTTGGGAGGCCAAGGCAGGACAATCGCTTGAACCTGGGAGGCAGAGGTTGCGGTGAGCCAAGATCGAGCTATTGCACTCCAGCCTGGGCAACAAGAGCAAAACTCCGTCTAAAAAAATATAAAAAAGGCTACACTTGCAGTGATTTAAAATAAACTGAGGCTTTTAGGAAATCTCTGTGTGTTTTAAAACACCTGTGTGTTTTAATGCTGAGGATGAGGATGGGCGGAGTACGGAGTCTTGGGTGAAGCTGCGGACTGGGAGAGACCTGGACCAGTTACAAGCTGTAATAGCAGACAAGCTACCTGTATTTGTCTGTTCCTGCATTGCTATAAAGAAATACCAGAGAGGCCCAGCATGGTGGCTCATGCTTGTAATCCCAGCACTTTGGGAGGC
>NW_012101332.1:1930664-1933516 GCF_000951045.1 Mandrillus leucophaeus
AGGAGTTTGAGATTACAGTGAGCCATGATCATGTCACTGCACTCCAGCCTGGGTGACAGGGCAAGACCCTGTCTCAAAACAAAAAAACAAAATTACTTATGCCCTGCATGGAACTCCATTATACTCATAACCAGGTTTGTTGTCGTTGTTGTTAGAGACAGGGTCTCGCTCCGTCACCAGGCTGGAGTGCAGTGGTGCGATCATGGCTCACTGTAACCTCAAACTCCTGGGCTCAAGCCATCCTCCCAACTCGGCCTCCCAAACTGTTGTGATGACAGGCGTGAGCCACCGCACTGGGCCTGTAAACAGTTTAACATTTTTCAGGAATGCAACTACTGGGTAGTTGTGATCTCACCAGGGATGTGTGTTCATTGTTCACCATTTGGTGCCTGAGTCACAAAGCCAACGTACCTGTGTCTGTCTTCATTTGTGGCTCTCCAGCAGGCCTTGGCAAAGCTTCTGCCCCTGGCACACCCCTAACCCTTTATTATGTTTTATAGCTTAAGTCTGAGCCTTTTGAACGTTTTACTATAAATTATTTTCCACTTATTCTTTCTTTATTATAGTAAGGACATTACCTTGATTAAAAACATTTTTTTATATGTGGGTGGGTTATATTATCCATAAACTTTATTTCGGGGTGGTAAAAGGAGCATATAAAATATTTATTATAACACTAATCTATGCTAAAAATCAAAACAGCAGTTACCCCTGGAGGTGGGGGGTGGGCGGTAAGAGGACTGACTGCAAAAGGGCACAAAGGAATGTTCTGGATAGAAATGTTCTCTGCCTTGATTGAGGTGGTGTACAATTGTCAAAACTCATCCAACTGCACACTTAAAGTGGGCGCGTTTTACTGTAATTATAATGTAAATTATACCTCACTCGAGTGGAATAACACAAATTTTAAAATATCTGCACAGAAACTTTAAAAACATAGACTTGGCCAAGCGTGGTGGCTCAGGTCTGTAATCCCAGCACTTTGGGAGGCCAAGGTGGATGGGTCAGGAGTTCAAGACCAACCTGGCCAACATGGAGAAACCCCACCTCTACTAAAGATCCAAAATTAACCGGGTGTGGTGGCGGGTGCCTGTAATCCCAGCTACCTGGGAAGCTAAGACACAAGAAGCACTTGAACTCAGAAGGCGGAGGTTGCCGTGAGCCAAGATTTCGCCACTGCACTCCAGCCTGGGCAACAGAGCAAGACCCTGTCTCAAAAAACAGAAAACAAAAACCATAGGCTTGTTCTAGAAAGCAGATAGAGATCTGCGAAGGCTTTGAAATCAATTAAGTGGATTTAGACTAGCGTTTAAAAACAAAAGCAAAACCAGAAGAGACTAGAGGCTGCCACTGCCCACGTTGTGAGTCTCGCACAAGTTATGTAAAACTTTTTTTTTTTTTTTTGAGACGGAGTCTCACTCTGTCACCCAGGCTGGAGTGCAGTGGCACGATCTCAGCTCACTGCAACCTCTGCCTCCTGGGTTCAAGAGATTCTCCTACCTCACCCTCCCGAGTAACTGGGATTACAGGTGTGTGCCACCACACCCAGCTACGTTTTTTTGTACTTTTAGTAGAAACGGGGTTTCACCATGTTGGCCAGGCAGGTGTTGAACCCCTGACCTCAAGTGATCCACCTGCCTTGGCCTCCCCAAGTCCTGGGATTACAGGTGTGAGCCACCGCAACTGGCCAAGTTATATAAACTTTTAATTATGTAATAGATATACATATATGCATGTGTGCTAGGTTGTGATGTAAGTACATGTCTTATTTTGAATTGTAGCCAAAAACATTGAAAAAGCTAAAATGGTACTCGCCAGACTTTCAAACAGATCTCTTATTTCTTTTGCAGCAATGTCTGAGATATGATTAGATCATCGTGATTTTATCTGAGAAGATTAACAGTCAGAAGCCTGTGTTTGAAAGAGGATTGAATGTGGTAGAGTGAGTTCTAATAACAGAAATCACAGGGATGGGGAATAAAAAGAGTGCTGGGGTGAGAGCTGAATGCTCATCGTTCATAATGATGTCTATATTTGATCAATCCAGAATTAACATGAACAAACCTGGAAAAATACTTCCAAATTGCATCACATGCAAAAGGTTAATTTTAATAGATTTCCCACAAATGAATAAGAAAAGGAACAGTCTCATCAGGGGAGAAAAATGCACAGAGAATGTGAACAAATAGTTCATAGAAAAGGAAATAAAAATGGTTCTTAAGGCCGGGCACCATGGCTCATGCCTGTAACCCCAGCACTTTGGGAGGCTGAAGTGAGTGGATCACTTGAGGTCAGGAGTTCGAGACCAGACCTGGCCAACATGATGAAACCCCATCTCCACTAAAAATACAAAAATTAGTCGGGCGTGGTGGTGGTCGCCTGTAATCCCGGCTACTCAGGAGGCTGAGACTGGAGAATTGCTTGAAATCAGGAGGCAGAGGTTGCAGTGAGCCAAGATCGCACCATTGCACTCCAGCCTGGGTGACAGAGTGAGACTGTCAAAAAAAAAAGGCTCTTAAGTATATGAGAAGATGTAAGACCTGACTTGAAGTTAAACGCAGATTCAACCAACACTGAGATACCAGTGTTTAGTAAATCAAACTGGAAAAGCACAAAGAGATCGGCAGTATCTTGTACTCGCAGGACCTGGGGGGAAAGGGCACAGGTTGCTAGTGGGAGGATATACTGGAGCAGTATCTATGGTAAACAATTTCTAACATCTGTCAGAATTAGAAATGCACCCACTTTCTGACCTAGAAATTCACACCTAGAAGAAATACACCTGTATTGAGTACAAAAATACTAGTGTGTTACAAGGTTCTTCATTGCCATACTGTATGAAATAGCAAAAG
>NW_012101332.1:1933971-1939551 GCF_000951045.1 Mandrillus leucophaeus
TCTGCTCAGCTTCTGGGGAGGCCCCAGGGAGCTCTGACTCGCGGCAGAAGGTGAAGCAGGAGCAGACACTTTACCTCTTCACATGGCGAAGAGAGAGAGAGAGAGAAGCGGGGCGATAACACGCACATTTTTTTGTTTGTTTTTTTGAGACAGAGTCTCGCTCTGTCGCCCAAGCTGGAGTGTGGTGGCAAGATCTTGGCTCACTGCAACCTCCGCCTCCCAGGTTCAAGTAATTCCCATACCTCAACCTCCCAAGTAGCTGGGATTGCAGGCACCCACCACCACGCTCGGGTAATTTTTTTGTACTTTTAATAGATGTGGCGTTTCACCATGTTGGCCAGGCTGGTCTCGAACTCCTGACCTCAAGTGATCTGCCCACCTCGGCCTCCCAAAGTGCTGGGATTACAGGTGTGAGCTACCACGCCCAGCTGTCACACACTTTTAAATGACCAGATCTCTTGAGAACTCACTCACTACCAAGGGGATGGTGCTAAGCCATTCATGAAGGATTCACCCCCAATCACCTCCCACCAGTCTCCACCTCCAATATTGGAAATTGCAATTCAACATGAGATTGGTGGTGATAGCACCCAGACTGTATCAGCCGTGGGACCTAAAGCATAATGTGCAGTCATGAAAAACAAATCCAACAGCTTATCAAGGTCATCAGTGACTTCCATGATGCCAAATCCAAAGTTCAATTATTTATTTATTTATTTGAGATGAAATCCCTCTCTGTCACCCAGGCTGGAGTACAGTGGTGTGATCTCGCCTCACTGCAACCTTTGCCTCCCAGGTTCAAGCGATTCTGTTGCCTCAGCCTCCTGAGTAGCTGGGACTACAGGCATGTGCCACCACACCTGGCTAATTTTTGTGTTTTTAGTAGAGACGGGGTTTCACCATGTTGGCCAGCTGGTCTTGAACTCCTGACCTGAAGTGATCTGCCCACCTCGGCCTCTCAAAGTGCTGGGATTATAGGCGTGAGCCACCACGCCCAGCCTCAATTCTTCTTTTCTTTTTTTTTCTTTTTTCTTTTTGAGACAGAGTCTCACTCTTGTCACCCAGGCTGGAGTGCAATGGCACAATCTCGCCTCACTGCAACTTCCGCCTACTGGGTTCAAGCGATTCTCTTGCCTCAGCCTCCTGAGTAGCTGGGATTACAGGCGCCCGCCACCACTCCCAGCTAATTTTGCATTTTTAGCAGAGATGGGGTTTCTCCATGCTGGCCAGGCTGGTCTCGAACTCTGACCTCAGGTGATCTGCCCGCCTCAGCCTCTCAAAGTGTTGGGATTACAGGCGTGAACCACCGTGCCTGGCCTCCATTCTTATTTTCCATATTTTTGGCCCACCAGCAGCGTTGGACATGGTTAAGCGTTTCTTCCTTCTCTGTCTCTCGGGGCTCAGTCCTTGGTCCTCATCTCTTCCCAGGGGTGTTCAGATTCAGTTTCATGGCCTTAAATACTTAAATAATTATCTCCCCAGCCTGAACTACAGACCCCTTATCCAACTGCCTATTAAATATCTCCGTGTGAATGACCGACACATGTCTCCAGATTAACATGGTGAAAATGGAATTCTTGGCCCAGCACTGTGGTGCTCCTGCAATCCCAGGACTTCGGGAGGCTGAGATAGGAGGATCACTTCAGCCCAGGAGTTTCAACCTGCTGTGAGCCATAATCAAATTACTAAACTCCAGGCTGGGCAACACAGTGAGACTCTGTCTCTAAAATATTTGAATTTTTTTAAAAAAAAGAACCTTAATAATGGTACCTTGTATTTAAAATTTAATTCACTGTGCTGGCTGCAGTGGCTCATGCCTGAAATCTCAGTTGTGAGGCTGAGGCAGGAGGACCGCTCGAGCCCAGGAGTTTCAGACCAGCCTAGTCAACATGGTGAGACCCTCTCCCTACAAAAAATTAAAAATGAGTCCCGGCTACTTGGGAGGCTGAGGCGGGAAGATTGCTTGAGCCCAGGAGGTCAAACTGCAGTGAGCCGTGTTCGCACCACTGCACTCCAACCTCGGTAACAGAGTGACACCCTGTCTCAAAAAAAAATTAGCTAGGTGTGGTGACACACACCTGTAGTCCCAGCTACTCTGGAGGCTGAGGTGGGAGGATGGATTGAGCCCAGGGAGGATGAGGCTGCAGTGAACTGAGATCACCATTGTACTCCAGCCTCGGTGACAGAATGAAATCCTGTCTCTAAAAATAAAATAATAAAATAGGGCCGGGCACGGTGGCTCACACCTGTAATCCCAGCACTTTGGGAGGCCAAAGCAGGTGGATCACCTGAGGTTAGGAGTTTGAGACCAGCCTGGTCAACATGGTGAAACCCTGTCTCTATTAAAAATACAAAAATTAGCTGGGGATGGTAGTGCACGCCTATAATGCCACCTACTCGGGAGGCTGAGGCAGGAGAATCTCTTGAGGCCAGGAGTTTGAGGCTGTAGTGACCCATGGTTGCATCATTGCATTCCAGCCTGGGCAACAGAGAAAGACCCTGTTTCTTTTTTTTTTTCTTTTTTCTTTTTGAGATGAAGTCTCACTCTCCTCCCCCAGGCTGGAGTGCAGTGGCATGATCTCGGCTCACTGCAACCTCTGCCTCCCGGGTCCAAGTGATTCTCCTGCCTCAGCCTCCTGAGTAGCTGGGATTACAGGCGTCTGCCATCACGCCCGACTAATTTTTGTATTTGTCGTAGAGACAGGGTTTCACCATGTTGGCCAGGCTGGTCTCGAACTCCTGACCTCAGGTGATCTGCCCGCCTCGGCCTCCCAAAGTGCTAGGATTACAGGCATGAGCTACTGTGCCCGGCCGACCCTGTTTCTTAAAAAAAGAAACAGAGAGAAAAATAAAACAGAATTTTAAAGACCAAACTTCTCAGCCTGGCATGGTCCACAGCCGGTGGACCCTGCCATGCCTTTCCTCCCCTCACATCAACCTCTTTTATGCCTCCCCCTCCATGTACCACCTTCTCTGTCACCACCCCTTGACTGGCCTCTTGACTCTCTCCTTTGCCACTATCATCTCTGTCTCAAAAACAAAAAACAAACAAAACAAACAACAACAACAAAGCCCCCAGACTTCTCAAGAAAAATATTGCAAAGAAGAAGATGAGAGAACAATGCCTTTAAAATTCTGAAAGAAATGAATTTTGGTCCCTGAATTCTGTGGCCAGTCAACTGTCAATCAAGTCAGAGGGGAGGCTGAAGACATTTTCAGTTGTGTAAAGTCTCAAACATTTACCTCCCATGACCTTGCTCAAGAAGCTCCAGGATGGCCTGGCACGGTGGCTCATGCCTGTAATCCCAGCACTTTGGGAAGCCAAGGGGGGTGGATCACGAGGTCAGAATTTCGAGACCAGCCTGACCAACATGGTGAAACACTGTCTCTACTAAAAATACAAAAATTAGCTGGGCATGGTGGTGCATGCCTGTAATCCCAGCTACTCGGGAAGCTGAGGCAGGAGAATCGCTTGAACCCGGGAGGCGGAGGTTGCAGTGAGCCGAGATTGCACCACTGCACTCCAGCCTGGGCGACAGAGCAAGATTCTGTCTCACGAAAAAAAAAAAAAGCTCCAGGATGCGCTCCACTGAAATGAGAGCACCACCAAGACAAAGGGGAGCACTGAGATCCAGGACACACGGGACCTGACACAGGAGAGAAGTGAAGGGGCACCTCAGGATGGCACCAAAGGAGGTCCCAGCATGGCAGCAGGGCATCAAAGTCTGAGGGCAGGCCAGGTATGGTGGTGTGTGCCTGTGATCCCAGCTACTGGGGAGGCCAAGGCAGGAGGATCACTTCATCCCAGGAGCTCGAGGCTGCAGTGAGCCATGATCATACCACTGCACTCCAGCCTGGGTGACAGAGAGCAACCCTTTCTCTAATATAGACGTAAAAATATTATATAAAAATAAATATATAATATTTATGTCTATTATATAAAAATTATTTCTATAATTATATAATATATAAATTATTTATTGATTTATATTATATAAAAATAAAAGAGAAAAGGTTAGAGGGCAACCAGTCCAGATAGGACCGTGTGACTCACGAGGTCGACATGGTGAGGGCAATCATCGCCAGCATGTCAACTGCTATTGTACTGTTTGTGTTTTGTTTTTTGTTTTTTTTGAGATAGTGTCTCACTCTGTTGCCCAGGCTGGAGGGCAGTGCTATGATGATCTCAGCTCACTGCAGCCTTGACCTCCTGGGCTCAAATGATCATCCCCACCTCAGCCTCTCACGTAGCTGGGATGACAAGTGCACACCACTACACCTAGCTAGTTTTTGTATTTTTTGTAGAGATGGGGTTTTACCACGTCACCCAGGCTGATCTTGAACTCCTGAACTCAAGCAATCTGACCACCTTGCCCCGTGGCCTCCCAAAGTGCTGAGATTGCAGCATAAGCCACTGTGCCCGGCCTTTGTTTTGTTTTTTAAGTTGAGGAGATTATGGCTGGCTGAACATGAACCACATTCTTTCTTTCTTTTTAACTAGAGACAGGGTCTCACTATATTACCCAAGCTGCTCTTGAACTCCTGGGCTCAAGAGATCCTCCCACCTCAGCCTACCAAAGTGCTGGGGGCCACCACACCCGGCCCACATTCCTGTCTACACGTGACTTGCCTTGACTGTGGCAGAGATCCTGTTCTCCCTGCGTGACCTGCCGTGGACCCGGGGATATACTCATTTCCTTTTAGTAACTGTGCTGCTCGGTCCACGCCTGGGAGCCTGTGGAGGGCTGGGGTGTTCCTGGAGGTAGCATACACAGAGCTGACCGCCCTTCTGCCCACAATGCACAGCGTGACCCACGCTTCAGCCCTGACAGATCCCCCGGTTGGTGGTCGGTCGTGTGCCCTCTAGGACTCAACTCCTGTTTTCACTCACTGAACTCACGAGGAGGGGTTTGTGTAGACCCTCAGGGAAGCTCACACCAGATTTGACCTTGATATGACCCAGCTCATCCTTCACACAACAGCGGCCAGGCTGCCCTTTCCTGATACAGAAAGATGAGCCTTGCTCTCTAGTGGGTTTTTATTTATTTATTTACAGACAGGCTCCACCAAGGCCAGAGTGCAGTGGTGAGATCTTGGCTCACTGCAACCTCTGCCTCCCTCCCAGGCTCAAGTGATCCTCCCACCTCAGCTTCCCGAATAGCTGGGACCACGGGTGCGCACCACCACACCGAGCTAATTTTTGTATTTTTTGTAGAGACGAGGTTTCGCCATGTTGGCCAGGCTGGTCTCAAACTCCTGGGTTCAAGCGATCCACCCGCCTCGGCCTCCCAAAATGCTGGGAGTACAGGCGTGAGCCACTACATCCAGACTAATAAGATATTTTTTAAGGCAATGTTTCTGGGGGGACAGGGTCTTACTCTGTTGCCCAGGCTGGAGTGCAGTGGCACCATCACAGCTCACTGCAACCTCCTGGGATCTCGTGATCCTCTCACCTCAGCCTCCCGAGCACACCCCTGTAAGACTTTAAAATCTTCCAACACTCCTCAACGTGACTCCAGTGGAAAATGGTGTACCCAACAATGGTACAATAAATAGTTGGGGCCAGGCATGGTGGCTTAC
>NW_012101332.1:1939601-1949963 GCF_000951045.1 Mandrillus leucophaeus
TGCTCAGAAGCCTTCAGCAGGCATCCTGGACCTTCTCCTTCTGTAAGGGATGGGCCTCACCTACTATCCTCAGCTGAGATCTGGCACAGACCCTTGGAGCTTCTAAGGACCGCGCTGTAGCCCTGGGGTGGAGACCCATGACACCATTGCCCTCTCCCTGAGATGAAGGTCCTGGTGCCACTTCTCAGGGCTGTGTCCCTCTATCAGGAGGTTATTGTCTCTCCCAAATTACCTTCTTCTTCTTTCTTTTTCTCCACCCCATTAAAAAGAAGGGTACAGAATACCTTTCTTTTTTTCTTTTTTTTTTTTTTTGAGACAGTCTGTCACTCTGTCACCCAGGCTAGAGTGCGGTGGCGCAATCTCTGCTCACTGCAACCTCTGCCTCCCAGGTTCAAGCAATTCTCATGCCTCAGACTTCCAAGCAGTTGGAATTACAAGTGTGCACCACCACACCTGGCTAATTTTTGTATTTTTAGTAGAGATGGGGTTTCACCATGTTGATTGAGGTCTTGAACTCCTGACCTCAAGTGATCTGCCTGCCTTGGTCTCCCAAAATGCTAGGAATACAGGCATTAGTCACCGTGCCCAGCCCCTTTCCTTTTGTTCTGTAAGAGCTCAGCCAACATCTAACATGTATGCATTCAGTCATTCACAGACAAGACTTTGAGCTTAGAACCAAAATGCTTAGATTTACATGTCAGCTATTTGCCACTACAGCTCAGTCTACTTACTGGCTCTGTGACCTTGGGCAAGTTGCTTAATTGCTCTATGCTTCAGCTTAATCATTTGTAAAACGAGTATCCACTCTTTAGGTTTTCCGGAGAAATCAGATGTGTAAATCTATAGAAGACATTCAAAGAACTGTGCCTGGCAACTTAAAAATGTTTGTTATTGTTACCTTTTTTTTCTTCTTCGTATTATTATATGGACAGTGACGTAGCCTAGGCAGTGGTTATATCAAGACAAATCAGTTTCTAGCTAAAGTCCCCAGACGGGCGGAGCGGGGGTGGGGATTTCAACCCAATGATCCCTAATCAATGTGACGTATGCTAGTGAAGGTATGCGAAGTCATGGAAACACAGAAGAGGGGGCAGTTTCCTGTGTTAAAAGGATGAGTTAAAGTTTTTCCAGGTGAAGTATGGGGAAAGGGAAAACAGGAGACAGAGAAAGCTTTCCAGGCGGCAAGAATACACCGTGCAAAGGCTGAGGCATGTGAAGAAACAAGACCTGGGGTGACTGAAGGAGCCATGTGGGCTTGGTGGAGGAAAAAAAGGTGGTGTCCAGATTCCTATGCCGGGGAATCTGAGTCCCAAAAGAGAAGGAGAGGCATAAATGTCTGAGCAGGTTAGAAACAGAATGAGGGCCAGGGTGTGGTGGCTCATACCTGTAATCCAAGCACTTTGGGAAGCCGAGGTGGGCAGATCACCTGAAGTCAGGAATTTGAGATCAGCCTGACCAACATGGCGAAACCCCATCTCTCTACCAAAAATACAAAAATTAGCTGAGTGTGGTAATGCACACCTGTAATCCCAGCTACTCAGGAGGCTGAGATAGAAGAATCGCTTCAACCTGGGAGGCAGAGGTTGCAGTTAGCTGAGACTGCACCACTGCACCCCAGTCTGGGCGACAGAGCAAGACCCTGTCTCAAAAAAAAAAAAAGAAAAGAAAAGAAAAAGAAAAAAAAAAAAAAAAAAAAAAAAGAAAAAGAAAAGAAATGAAAAAAAGACAAAAACAAAACAAAACCATGCTGGGAGATGACACAGGACTTGAGGCCTGAAATCCAGGACGAGATGGCAGAGGGATGAACTGGAGACAGTGGGACCTGGTGGTTAAGGCCAAGAGGGCATAAGGGAATGAATCTCAACTCTTTTTTTTATTTTTATTTTTAGTTTTAGTTTTGAGACAGAATCTTGCTCTGTTGGCCTGGCTGGAGTGCAGTGGTGCAATCTCAGCTCACTGCAACTTCCACCTCCTAGGCTCAAGAGATTCTCTTGCCTCAGCTTCCTGAGTAGCTGGGAACACAGGCGTCCACCACCATGCCCAGGTAATTTTTGTATTTTTAGTAGAGACAGAGTTTTACCATGTTGGCCAGGCTGGTCTCGAACTCCTGACCTCAGGCAATCGAACTGCCTCGGCCTCCTAAAGTGCTGGGATTACAGGCATGAGCCGCCGCACCTGGCTCAGCTGTTCTTCGTACTGGCAGTGTGATGTCAGGTAAGTGAGCTCACTCCTCTGAACCTCAGTTTCCTCTTCTGTAATAGAAAATGGGACTATGTGAAGCGGTGAGGAATCCATGCAATCATACAAGGTTCACAGGGCGCCTCCAGCAAACTGGCTACAGCCATGATTACGAGGTGAAGCCTGGGGTGGGCTGTCCTGGGTCCGTCACAGGAAGTCTCCACATCTGAGAGGGTGAGTCACTCTTCCTTCCTGCTGGAATCTGAAGCAGGGTGGCATTTCTCGGGAGGTGAGCTGTGCCCTGGGCGTGCTGCTCACCTCCGGTGGCTCACAGGTCCCCTGACGTGTGATATCACATGCAGTCAGGATGAAATCATGGAGTTCAAAGTTGGGGATGAAAGGAAATGGTTCTGCCGGGAGGCGGAGGCTGCAGTGAGCCGAGATCGAGCCATTGCACTCCAGCCTGGGCAACAGAGTGAGACTCGGAAAAAAAGAAAAGAAAAAAAGGAAGGAAGGAAGGAAAGGAGGGAGGGAGGGAGGAAGGAAGGAAGGAAAGGAGGGAGGGAGGGAGGAAGGAAGGAAGGAAGAAAAGGGAAAATGGTTCTGTGCTCGCCTCCTCTTTTCAATCTCAAATTCTAGGGTCCAGTACTTTAGCCAGGCAGCAAGAATGGTTCATGATCGCAACAGTCATTAGGATTCATCCATGTATTTGATCATTTAATAAATCCTTACCGCACACCTGCTATGTGTCAGACAGCAACATCCCTGCCTTCCTGGAGCTGCTAGGAAGCTGGGGCTGACAGCTCCAGGGGAGATGCTAGACGATAAACATAATAAACAAGTAAATAGTACAGTCTGTTAGAAGGTGATGAATGCTATGAAACAAGTATTAGCCAGGATAAGCTTAGGGCAGGGGTCAGCAAACTGCAGTCAGGGGCCAAACCCAGCCTGTCATTTGTTTTTATACAGCCTGCACCCTAAGAATGATTTTTACTTTTTACTTTTTTTTTTTTTTGAGACCAAGCCGCTCCCTGTCACCCAGGCTGGAGTGCAGCGGTGCGATCTCAGCTCACTGCAGCCTCCGCCTCCCAGGTTCAAGCGATTCTCCTGCCTCAGCCTCCCGAGTAGCTGGGATTACAGGCAAACACCACGAAGCCCAGCTAATTTTTGTATTTTGAGTAGAGACAGGGTTTTACCATGTTGGCCAGGCTGGTCTCGAACTCCTGAACTCAAGTGATCCACCTGCCTTGGCCTCCCGAAGTGCTGGGATTACAGGCATGAGCCACCACGCCTGGCCTGGTTTTAACCTTACAAAAATTTTTTTTTTGAGACAGAATCTCACCTCTCTCACTCAAGCTGGAGTGCAGTGGTGTGATCATGGCTCACTACAGCCTCAACCTCCCGGGCTCAGATAATCCTCGCACCTCGGCCTCCTAAGTAGCTGGGACTATATATGTGCACCACCACGCCCTGCTAATTTTAGTATTTTTTTAAGAGATGGGGTCTTGCTGTATTGCCCCGGCTGGTCTCAAACTTCTAGACTCAAGTGATCCTTCTGCCTCAGTTTCCCAGAGCACTGGGATTACAGGCATAAGCAACCATGCCTGGTTGATTTTTACATTTTTTAATGGTTGGAAAACAAAAACAAAATAAAAATAATATTTTCTGGTATATGAAAATTATATGAATTTTGGCCAGGCGTGGTGGCTCACGCCTGTAATTCCAGCACTTTGGGAGGCCGAGGTGGGTGGATCACCTGAGTTCAGGAGTTCGAGACCAGCTTGGCCAACATGGTGAAACCCCGTCTCTACTAAAAATGCAAAAATTAGCCTGATATGATGGTGGGCGCCTGTAATCCCAGCTACTCGGGAGGCTGAAGTAGGAGAATTGCTTGAACCCGGGAGGCAGGGTTGCAGTGAGCTGAGATAGCACCATTGCACTCCAGCCTGGGCAACAAGAAAGAAACTCCATCTCAACAAAAAAGAAAAGAAAAGGAAATTATATGAATTTCCAATTTCAGTGTCTATAAGTTTGTTTGGGTTTTGGAGATGAGGTCTTACTCTGTTGGCCATGTTGGTCTTGAACTCTTGGCCTCAAGCAATCCTCCTGCCTCAGCCTACCAAAGTGCTAGGATTACAGGCATGAGCCACTGCGCCTGGCCTCCATAAAGTTTTACTGGAACACACCCACACTCACTGGGTTCCATAATGTCTGTAGGTACTTTTGTGTGATAACAGAGTCCAGTAGCTGTGATGGAGGCTATGTGGCCTGCAAATCTTAAAATATTTAATATCTTGCCCTTTACCAAAAAACTTTTGCAGACTCCTGGCTTGGCAGATGGGGTGTAGAGTGTGGAGGTGGATTATAATTTTATATTAGTCAAGAGGAGGACTCCCTGAGAAAGTGTCATCTGGGTAAGGCCTGAAGGTAGGAGAGAAGGGGCTACATGTGTACCAGGACCGGGGAAGAATGTTCTAGATCGAGGGAACAGGCAATGAGAAGGCCCTGAAGTGGGGACATGACTAACAGTTCAAAGAACAATATAGAGGCCAAGCGTAGTGGCTCACACCTGTAATCCCAGCACTTGGGGAGGCCGGCGTGGGCGGATCACTTGGGGTCAGCAGTTCAAGACCAGTCTTGGCAACATGGTGAAACCCTGCCTCTACTAAAAATACAAAAATTAGCCAGGCATGGTGGTGTGCACCTGTAGTCCCAGCTACTCAGGAGGCTGAGGCAGGAGAATCGCTTGAACCCAGGAAGCAGAGGTTGTAGTGAGCTGAGATCCCACCACTGCACTCCAGCCTGGGCAACAGAGCAAGACTCCGTCTCAAAAAAGCAAAACAGGCCAGGCGCAGTGGCTTACGCCTGTAATCCCAGCACTTTGGGAGGCTGAGGCGGGTGGATCACGAGGTCAGGAGATCAAGACCATCGTGGCGAACACAGTGAAACCCTGTCTCTACTAAAAATACAAAAAATTAGCCAGGCGTGGTGGCAGGCCCCTGTAGTCCCAGCTAGTCGGGAGGCTGAGGCAGGAGAATGGCGTGAACCCAGGAGGTGGAGCTTGCAGTGAGCCCAGATTGCGCCACTGCACTCCAGCCTGGGCTTTTTTCAAAAAAAAAAGCAAAACAAAACAAAAAACAGCGTAGAAGCCTCGTGCCTGAACCAGTGTGGGTGAGGGGCAAGTAGTAAGGGATAAGGAAAGAGAAGTGACTGGCAGGTCACGTGGGGTCTCGTGGGCCATGGGGAGGTCTCTGGCTTTCCCCTGAGTGAGAGGATCAGAAGGACTTTGAGTGGATGAGAGACGTGATCTAACTGAGGTGTTCACAGGACCCCTCTGGTTGCATGTGAGGAACAGACTGCAGGGGTGAGAAGGGTGACAGGATGGGATCACGAAGACCAGGGAAGGGCCTGCTGAGACAGCCCAGGAAGGAGAGGATGGGTAGGGGCTGCAAAAGTGGGCAGGTTCTGGATAGTTTGGAAAGTGGAGCTGACAGCATTTCACACTGGATAATATTCTAAGCAGGGAAGAGTCGCTCCTAAAAGTATTCACACGGTCAGGTGTGGTGGCTCACGCCTGTAATCCCAGTAGTTTGGAAGGCTGAGGTGGGTGGATCACCTGAGGTCAGGAGTTTGAGACCAGCCTGGCCAACACGGTGAAACCTCATCTGTACTAAAAACACAAAAAGTTGACCAGCCATGGTGGCGCACACCTGTAATCCCAGTTACTCCATAGGCTGAGGCAGGAGAATCGCTTGAACCTTGGAGGCGGAGGTTGCAGTGAGCCGAGATTGTGCCATAGAACTCCAGCCTGGCCAACAAGAACAAAGCTCTGTCTCAAAAAAAAAAAAAAAAAAAAAAAAAATTCACACACCAGGCTTTGAAATCAGACACACCGGGGCTCTAGTCCTGGCGTCTCTCTGCCACACAACAGCTGTGTGATTTTAGGTAAATTACTCAATGTCTTTAGCCTCAGTTTCTCGATCTATAAAATGGACTTAATAAGGAGCATGCAGTATCAATGGGATTATTCATGCAGAGCATTTGGCACACAGCCAAGCACTCCATACAGGGAAGCTGCAATAACGGGGATCATTCCCGGGCGGACCCCAAGACCTGTTAGCCCAGGTCCCTGTCCCCAGGTGCATGCCACCCTTCCTTCTGGAAAGGAGTTGTCCTTCTACGGTTCACCCTGTCTGCTCCCCACCCAGTCAGTGACCTGAAGGTCACACAACAAGGTGCTTTGCCTTGCTGAGCCTCAGTTTCCTCATCTGTAAAATGGGTCCTCATCTGTAAAATTTCTAAAGTCTGCATTAAAGATTGTCAGGGTCATTAAATGAACATACAGGGTGTGTCAATCACTTGGGAATCAGTTGCTGCTCTGGCTTCACCGTGATTGTCGACAAAAGCAACTGTGTGGATGTCCCCAAGCGTTTTCCCCAACATTTTATTATGAATATTTTCAAATGCACGGGAAAATTGAAAGACCTTTGCAAGGAACACACATATATCCACCATATATCCAACTGGATTCTATCATTAACATCTTACTATTGGCCGGGCACAGTGGTTCTCGCCTGTAATCCCAGCACTTTGGGAGGCCAAGGTGGGAGGATTCCTTGAGCCTACGAGTTTGAGACCAGCCTGAGCAACATCGCAAGTCTTTGTCTCTACAAAAAGTACAAAAATTAGCCAGGCATAGCGGTGTGAGCCTGTAGTCCCAGCTACTCGGGAGGCTGAAGTGGGAGGATTGCTTGAGTCCAAGAAGTCGAGGCTGTAGTGAGTGGAGATCACACCACTGTACTCCAGCCTGGGGAACAGAGCAAGATCCTGACTTAAAAAACAAAAAACAGGCCGGGCACGGTGGCTCAAGCCTGTAATCCTAGCACTTTGGGAGGCCGAGACAGGCGGATCACAAGGTCAGGAGATCGAGACCATCCTGGCTAATACGGTGAAACCCCGTCTCTACTAAAAAAATACAAAAAAACCCAAAAAACAAAAAAAAACTAGCCAGGCGAGGTGGCGGGCGCCTGTAGTCTCAGCTGCTCAGGAGGCTGCGGCAGGAGAATGGCGTAAACCTGGGAGGCGGAGCTTGCAGTGAGCTGAGATCCGGCCACTGCACTCCAGCCTGGGCGACAGAGCGAGACTCCATCTCAAAAAAAACAAAAAACAAAAAACAAAAACAAAACAAAACCCAAAAAGCCCACATCTTACTATTCTTTATACATATATATATATAAAATATACAACTATACATATATAAATTAGAGATGGGGGTCTCACTATGTTGCCCAGGCTGGTCTTGAACTGCAAGGCTCACATAACCCTCCCAAATAGCTAAGACTGCAGGTGTGTGCCACCACACCCAGCTAAAACCTTGAAATATTTCTATTAAGATTTTTAAGGACTTGGTTTATACCAAGTGCTGTTTTTACCACAGGTCTTCGTTCATTACATCCATTCATTCACTCATCTAATTCTCACAACTCTCTAAAATACGTCAAATATACAGCATGGTTTATTATCCCCATTTTGCAGATGGAGAAATTGAGGCACAGAGAGGCAAATGGCTCACAGCTGCTCCACGTTGGAGCTGGGTTTAAACGCAAGCTGTCTGTCTCCAAAGCTCTGGCTTTTCTCCATGGATGCAGTCTCTCAGACTGGGTAAAGTAAACCACACAATGGAATATTATGAGCCAGTATCAAAGAATGTTTAGAACAGTCCAGTAAAAATAACGTCAGACTGTGGTATGACTGTGATTCAACCCAATTCCTGTGTATAAGAAAAAATGCTCCAAGCATTCTCAATGGCCACTGAGTGATTGAATGAAATCTTTTGTAAATAATTGTGGCTATTATCTATGGAGCTCTTTCTTGATCAGCCCCACCCCGTGTTACATGTTTTACTTGCTGTATCTTTCCAAGCACTTGCAAAGTAGGCGCTGTATATCAGTTTTAGATATTAGGTCACTGAGGCTAACACAAGAGCAGACATTCACCCAAGGTTACCCAGTCACAAGGTGGCAGAACCAGAATTCAAACCCAGGTTTGTGGTTATGTGCAGTGATTCACGCCTATAATCCCAGCATTTTGGGAGGCTGAGGTGGGAGGATTGCTTGAGGCCAGGAGTTTGAGGTCACAGGGAGCTGTGATTGCATGATTGCACCAATGCACTCCAGCCTGGGTGACAAAGTGAGACCCTGTCTCCAAAAACAAAAACAAAACCCAAGGTAGTTAGTTCCTTGAGCCATGAAACCTCCATGGCTCTTTTTAAGTTTTCAGTAATAAGATGCGAATATTTTCATTTTTAGTAGTTTTTTTTTGAGACAGAGTCTGGCTCTGCAGGTGTGTGCCACCGCACCCAGCTAAAATCCACGCTGGAGTGCAATGGTGTGAACTCAGCTCACCGCAACCTCCGCCTCCCGGGTTCAAGCGATTCTCCTGCCTCAGCCGCCTGAGTAGCTAGGATTAAAGGCGCTCACCACCATGCCTGGCTAATTTTTGTATTTTTGGTAAAGATGGGGTTTCACCATGTTGGTCAGGCTGGTCTCAAACTCCTGCCCTCGTGATCAGCCCACCTCGGCCTCCCAAAGTGCTGGGATTACAGGTGTGAGCTATCGCCAATGATGTTACTATTTTCATAATGGAGAAATAGTTTTAAAAAAATAAGTCTCCTGAAGGAAGTAGACTCGTTTATTTTTATTTTATTAGCTATGTGCATTACTTTGATAAAATTTAAAACCCTAATTTACACCGTACACAAAAATCAGTTCCAGATAGATTGACAACCTAGGGGTAACTCAAATGAGAAAGCTGTTGGAAAGTAACAGAAGAGGCCAGGTGCGGTGGCTCACACCTGTAATGCCAACAGTTTGGGACGTCAAAGCGGGAGGATCGCTTGAGTCCAGGAGTTCAAGATCAGCCTGGGGAATATGGCAAGACCTGGTCCCTACAAAAAAATTAACAAAATTAGCGGGGCATGGTGCACGCACCTGTAATCCCAGCACTTTGGGAGGTCGAGGCGGGTGGATCACCTGAGGTCAGGGGTTCGAGACCAGCCTGGCCAACCTGGTGAAACCCCATCGCTACTAAAAATACAAAAATTAGCCAGGCGTGGTGGCAGGTGCCTGTAATCCCAGCTACTCAGGAGGCTGAGGCAGGAGAATCGCCTGAACCCGGGAGGCGAGGTTGCAATGAGCCGAGATTATGCCATTGCACTCCAGCCTAGGCAACAGAGTGAGACTCTGTCTCAAATAAATAAATAAATAAAAATAGAAATAGGCCGGGCGCGGTGGCTCAAGCCTGTAATCCCAGCACTTTGGGAGCCTGAGACGGGCAGATCACGAGGTCAGGAGATCGAGACCATCCTGGCTAACACGGTGAAACTCCCTCTCTACTAAAAAAAAAACCACAAAAAACTAGCCAGGCGAGGTGGCAGGCGCCTGTAGTCCCAGCTACGTGGGAGGCTGAGGCAGGAGAATGGTGTAAACCCAGGAGGCGGAGCTTGCAGTGAGCTGAGATCCGGCCACTGCACTCCAGCCTGGGCGGCAGAGCGAGATTCCATCTCAAAAAAATAAAATAAATAAATAAAAATAAAAATAGAAATAGAAATAAACAAAATTAGCCAGGCATGGTGGTCCCAGCTACTGGGAGGTGCATGCCTGTGGTCCCAGCTACTGGGAGGCTGAGGTGAGAGGATTGCTTAAGCCGGGGAGGTAGAGGCTGCAGTGAGCTATGATCATGCCACTGCACTATAGCCTAGGTGACAGAGCAAAATCCTATCTCTAAAAAAATAAAATAAAAGTAAATAAACCAATAAAAATGGACAACCCAATAGAAAACTGGACAAGACACTTGAACAAGCACATCACAAAAAGGATATCCAAAAGACCGATATGCAAATGAAGAGATGTTCAATTTCATTACTCAGCAGGGAAATGCAAATTAAAACTACAATGAGTTACCACTACACACCCACCAGAATGACTAAAAATAAAGCACTTGACAATGGTTTATTGGTTTCAGGTGTTGGCAGCGATGTGGAACAATGGAAATGTTCTAACGTGGCTGGTGAGAGGAGAAGAAATTATTATGATCACTTTGGAAACCTCTTTGGCTGTATCTACCAAACATAAATATATAGACACCTTATGATCCAGCCACCTTTTTTTTTTTTTTTTTTTTTTT
>NW_012101332.1:1950532-1951832 GCF_000951045.1 Mandrillus leucophaeus
GAAATCCTGTCTCTACTAAAAATACAAAATTAGCTGGGTGTGGTGGCGCATGCCTGTAATCTCAGCTACTCAGGAGGCTGAGGCAGGAGAATCGCTTTAACCTGGGAGGCAGAGGTTGCAGTAAGCCGAGATCACTCCATTGCGCTCCAGCCTGGGCAACAAGAATGAAACGCCGTCTCAAAAAACAAAAACAAAAACAAAACCCCACCATTGATACATAAATTGGGGTGCATTCACACAATGGAGGCTACTTGGCAATGAGAAAGAAAATGGGTTGCAATTATATGCCCAACTCAGATAAATTTCCCTATCATAAAGTTGAGTGAAAGAGTTAATCCTGTATATTTCTAGTTACGCCATGTGCAAAAATAGGCAAAATGAAACCACTGTGTATAGGGAGGCATACTCAGGTGGGGAAACTAAAGTCAGGTAAAAGTTAAGTGGATTCCTTCACGGGAAGGAAGAAGGCTATACTGGAGAGGAAGCAGGAGGGGGCTTGGGGGAAGCCGGTAAGATTATTTTTCTTCCACCTGATTGGTGGTTACACAGGTGTGTTCACTTTGTCCTATTGATTCAGTGGGACATTTATGTCTCATGTACTTTTCTGCATGTATATCACATTTCACAATTTAAAAGGTTTAAATTGACGGGGCATGGCGGCTAACACCTGTAATCCCAGCACTTTGGGAGACCGAGATGGGGAGATCACTTGAGTCCAGGAGTTCAAGACCAGCCTGGCCAACACAGCGAAACTCCATCTCTACTAAAAATACAAGGCCAGGTGCAGTGGCTCACGCCTGTAATCCCAGCACTTTGGGAGGCCGAGGCGGGCAGATCATGAGGTCAGGAGATAGAGTCCATCCTGCCTAACACGATGAAAACCCGTCTCTGGGCAGATCACGAGGTCAGGAGATCGAGATCATCCTGCCTAACACGGTGAAACCCTGTCTCTACTAAAAATACAAAAAATTAGCCGGGCGTGGTGGCGGGCGCCTGTAGTCCCAGCTACGCAGGAGGCTGAGGCAGGAGAATGGCAAGAACCTGGGAGGAGGAGCTTGCAGCGAGCCGAGATTGCATCACTGCACTCCAGCCTGGGCGACAGAGTGAGACTCTGTCTCAAAAAAATATATAAAATAAAATAAAAAATTTAAAAAAGAAAAAAAAAAAATTAGCCGGGCGTGATGGCACACACCTATAATCCCAGCTACGCAGGAGGCTGAGGCATGAGAATCGCTTCAGCTTGGGAGGCAGAGGTTGTTGTGAGCCGAGATCGCGCCACTGCACTCCAGCCTGGGGGACA
>NW_012101332.1:1952212-1957671 GCF_000951045.1 Mandrillus leucophaeus
GAGCTGAGATCCGGCCACTGCACTCCAGCCCGGGCGACAGAGCGAGACTCCGTCTCAAAAAAAAAAAAAAAGAAAACTAGGTTTATTAAGACTCTGTCTTACAAACTGGGCAGACTAGATGTCTTGGTAATTATTAGAAGATTATTGATAATAATCTTCTAATTATTATTATGATAATTATGATAATGATAATTAGAAGATTGTATGGGGGCACTTGCTCTGTGCTAGGCACTGTTCTAAGGGGTTTATTATTTAATCCTTGCAACAACCCTATAAGGCGCTACTATTGTTCCCATTTCACAGATGGGGAAACTGAGGCACCTTGAGGTTAAATCACTTGTCTGAGTTAGTCAATGGTGAAGATCCATGTATAAGCAGGCCATCTAGCCCCAGAGTCGATGCTCCGTTCCCCACCACAAGCTTATACCTGAGCTATAAGCCCTCATCTGCCAGTCAGGGTCCAACCAGAGGCAATTCCAGTGGTTTTTTTCACCTGGGCTGGTGGTTGGGAATTCAGGAGCTACGTGAACTTGGATAGGGGAAAATTTTTTACCTCTCCTTTTACTATGCTTTAATCTAGCAGTTCTCAAAATGTGGTCTGGGGACACCTGTGGGTCCCCAAGACCTTTCTCAGGTGGTTAGTGAGGTCAAAAGTATTTTCATAATTATACTAAGATGTTTGTCCTTTTCATTCTCCAGTGACTACCTAACCTGTGATAATGTCATCACTCTGATGGCTAATAGAAATATATGCATGTATATTCGTGTGTTTTTTAAAACTTCTCGTTTTCAGCCAGGCACGGTGGTTCATGCCTGTAGTCCCAGCTACTTGGGAGGCCGAGGCTGGAAAATCGCTTGAACCCAGGAGGCAGAGGTTATAGTGAGCCGAGATCGTGTCACGGCGCTCCAGCCTGGGCAACAGAGCGAGACGCTGTCTCAAAACAAAAGCAACATACACACACACACACACACACACACACACACACCCCTACACCTTATATCACAATAACACTGGTTTCCTTTGTATTTCTGTGTATTTATTTTATACATGTAACAACACGATTCTGAGAAGGGCTTGACCAGCTTGCCATAGGCATCTTTAGGACAAAAAAGCTTAGGAACCTCCCATTCTGGAAGAACGAAGAATAAGGGGAGGTTATAATTGGGGGCCACAGGAGTGGCAGGTATTCAAGTTTGGCTATGAGAGCTACTTTTGTTATATTTTAGGCTGTAATGGAGACTCTGGGAGTGGGAAGAAAAAAAAAAAACTCAAACAGTCAAAAGGCTCATTTTAATTTTCCCACACTCCTAGTGCCAATTTCTGAAATTGGTGTCCACCATCAGTAGAAGCCTATATGCTCTGAATTCACAAAGCCAAGTAGTGGCGGGTCATTGTATCTGCGTTCAGGGAGGGGAAACGACTGGAAATCCGGGCCCCCCAGATCTTTCCTGCTTCTCCTTTTGTGGCAGCCACTCCTCACATTCAAACAGTTTGCAAAAGTTTACAGGGGAGAACCCTAACTTGTTCCCTAGACGTCAGTTTCTGGAGTTCATGCATTAATACGATAAAAAGAACAGCTGATTCTTATCCAACCCTTACTCTGGGCCGGGCCCTGTTATCAGCATGAAATTTCATGCAGCAACTCGTTTACTCCTCACAACAGCCCACAGGGTATATACGATCATCACCTCCTTTTCACAGGTGAAAAAACCCGAGGTCCAGCGAGGTTGAGTAACTCACCTAGGTCGAACAGCTCAGAAAACCCACTGCAATTCCGGGATTCTAGTTTTGTTTTCGGGTTGTCCCGGGCTTCTGAGGAGTCAGTGGGCTCAGCATGGAGAGGAAGGAAGCCGGAAGGAATTGCGAGGAAGATGCAGCAAGGCTGGAAAGGTTGGGGATCCCCCGGTACCTGCACATCTGGGTACCTGGGGATGGGGCAGGGCCAGGGTAGGGGCCGGTGTCCGTGCCCTGGGGGCCCCCCAGCTGAAAAGTGGGCGCCTGAAGGATGAGCGCAGGCTTACCTGCCGGGCGCTCACCTGGTGGCCGACGCGGAGGTGGCGGCCGAGACGCACCCAGCCTTCCTGGGTCCCCCTTCCCGCGCCACGCCCTGGGGGGGGGGCGGTGGGCGGGTGGGTGTGGGGTGCCCAGGACCGGCAGGACCTGTGGGACCCGGGGCCCTGGCTGTCTAGGGAGGCTGTCACCCCGAGGCGACCGGCTCTTCCGGGGCTGGGACGGCTGTAGGCGGCGAGAGGCCTCGGCACCCACGAACTCATAAATACCGGGGCGGCGCTGGTGGCTGGAGAGGCGCGTGCTGGCAAGCTGGCGCCCCCGAGGGTGAGCCGGGGTCCGGGAGGGCACCCCCGCTCCCGGATGGTCCCGACCCGGCTCCAGCCTGGCAGCTGGAGACAGAGCTGGAGCAGGCGGGGAAGCGCTGGGGAGAAGGCGGGTGGGAACAGATGGTGGAAGGGCAGGGACGCTGGGGATGGGGAGAAAGGATGCGGCCGCTCTGGCCAGGATGGACTTAAAGGATCTGGGGGTGGCATGGGAGGATTGGGGTCACTAGGAGCAAAATGGAAGGCTAAGGATGGAGTAGAGAGGCGAGATCCCGGGAGCAGGCAGGAATACTTGGAATCTCGGGAGTAGGTAGGAGAACTGGGGTTTCTAACAGCAGGGTGGAGAGCTGGGGATGGGGCTGCCGAATGCAACCTCCTACACAGCCTCCACCCCACTCCCAGGCCCCCAGCACTGAGAGTGAGCTCTGGTTAGGAGCAAGGCTCCGGAATCAGGCCCTCCTGGGTTCAAATCCTGGCTCCATCGCATCCTAGCTGTGCAGTTGAATCACTCAGCTGCTCAGTTTCCTCATCTGTGATATGGGGATGACGATGCTCACAGCCACCACCTCATAGCAATGTCATGAGGCTTCCGTGAGTTCATCTATGTCAAGCGGTTGGCACACTGTGAGTGAGGCTCAGAGAGCTCTGCTGCTGCTCCTTAGCCATTCTTAATTTTGGTTTCTCTCTCCAGCGTCTGGATAACCACCCATCTTGAAGGAGACCTCCCTGCCCTCCTGCCTCTGTCCCCCAGAGGACTGCCAGATCATCCTCTATTCCCCAACCTCCCAGCCCTTCCTGCTGTACCTGTGAGGAGGTGATCTCCTCAGTCCCTCCACTTTTCCGCTGTCTGCGGTCACCACCCCACCACCATGCACCCCCTTCCTGGCTACTGGTCCTGTTGCTCTCTACTCCTGCTATTCTCCTTGGGAGTCCAGGGGTCCCCAGGGGCCCCCAGCGCTGCCCCAGAGCAAGTCCATCTGTCTTACCCAGGTAAGTGTCCCTGACCCCTTTCTACGCCTCTCCCAGCGAGGCCCAGCGGCGCTTCATTGTTTGAGGGTTCAGGAATCCCCACCGTGAGCCCCTAAGCAGGTGGCTCATTTCTCCCGAGCCTCTGTCATCTGCCTCTGTGGAATGGGAAGTACAGGCCCTGGTACACCTGGAAGTGTGCGGAATGATCACGGTGCCCAGCCCACAGGGAGTGCTCTCCTGCTCTCCTAAGGGGGCTGCTGCTGTCCTTGTTCATTGCATCTCTGTTGCGCTTCTGGGACCTGGCACATTTGTTCGTTTGTGCACAGTAGGCCTCAGAGCCAGTTTTGGAAGGAACCAATGGATGAGTGATAACAGAGCTGGATTACCCAGCCCCTTCTCCATCCCTCCTCTCCTCTTCCCCACCAGGATGGCTGCCTCCCAGTCTTTGATTAGGATCCTTCCACTGTCAGGGCAAGAGCTTGGACCCTGGACCCTCGGCACCCAGACCAAATGGGTTAGAATCCCATCTTTGCTATGTACCTGCTGCCTGATCTTGGGCAAGTGGCTTAACCTCTCTGGCCTCAGCCTCCTCATCTGGATAATGGGGTGATATTAGTGCAACCTCATGGTGAGGTGTAAAGGAGTTGCTACCTGTAAAGAGGCAGAACTGAGGCTGGGTGTGGGGGCTCACACCTGTAGCCTTAGCAGTTTGGGAGGCTGAGGCGGGAGAATCACTTGAGGTCACGAGTTTGGGACCAGCCTAGGAAACATAGTGAGACCTCTGCCTCTTAGGAAAAAAGAAAAAAATCTTAGTCATGTGTGGTGGCAAGCACCTGTAGTCCCAGCTACTTGGGAGACTGAGGTGGGAGGATCGCTTGAGCCCAGGAGTTCAAGGCTGCAGTGAGCCATGATTGGCCACTACACTCCAGCCTGGGCAACAGAGAGAATCCTGTCTTTAAAAAAAAAAAAATGTGGTGGAGGCTGGGCACGGTGGTGCATGCCTGTAATCCCAGCACTTTGGGATGCTGAGGTAGGTGGATCACTTGACCTCAGGGGTTCAAGACCAGCCTGGGTAACATGGTGAAACCCCATCTCTACAAAAAAATTTAAAAAATAAAAAAATTAGCTGTGCATGGTGGCTCACGCCTGTAGTCTCAGCTACTTGGAGAGCTGAGGCAAGAGGGTCACTTGAGCCCAGGAGGCAAAGGTTGCAGTGAGCCAAGATCATGCCACTACACTCCAACCTGGGTGACAGAGTAAGACCCTGTCTCAAAAAAAAAAAGGGTTGGTGGGACAGAACCGAGCTTGGTATGTAGCAGCAATTTCCATACACTTTAAATCTCAGGACTATTTGTTTTACACTGTTAATCTCAGAACTGTTTTACACTGCTAAAACTTACGGAGAACTTCAAAGAACTTTAGCTTATGTGCACTATAGCTAGCAATATTTACTAAATGAGGTATTAAAACTGAGACATTTAAATTTTTTTACTGTCATTTAAAATTGACAATAACAAATACCTTCTGTATTAATGTAAATGATATTTTTAATGAAAAAACTGTATTTTGCAAGAGAAGAAATTGAGTGAGGAGAGTGACGTTGCTTGCATCTTTTAAAAATCTTTTATTTTTTACTCTTTTGAGACAGGGTCCCACTCTGTCACCCAGGCTGGAGTGTAGTGGCACAATCTTGGCTCACTGCAGCCTCCGCCCTGCAGGGTTCAAGCGATTCTCCCACCTCAGCCTCCCCAGTAGCTGGGATTACAGGCACCCACCACCATACCTGGCTAGCTTTTGTATTTTTTTATAGAGATGGAATTTCACCATGTTGCCCAGGCTGGTCTTGAACCCCTAAGCTCAAGCAATCCTCTGGTCTCGGCCTCCCAAAGTGCTGGGATTACAGGCATGAGCCACCGCGCCTGGCCTAAAATCTCTTTAGTATCTGGTTTGGTAACTGACACCTGGATTCTCCTCAGATCTGTTTTCATTTTAGTCTGTTGTGATTTGTTGTTTTGGATTTTGCCTGCAAAGAAAATCTGTTCTTGCACAGACATGTGGTTGAAACAGGGAGAACAGTTGTTTGTTTGTTTTTTGACACAGGGTTTGGCTCTGTCAGGGTTTGGCACTGGAGTGCAGAAGCACAAACATGGCTCACT
>NW_012101332.1:1958511-1961340 GCF_000951045.1 Mandrillus leucophaeus
CTCTGTAAAAATGGGAAAGGCAGTAAAAACCCATCTCATAGTGCTGCCGTGGCAATCCAGTGAGATCATGGCTGTCCTTTTTCATCCTACACAATAACAATGGCAAGTACATGCTTATAAGTGCTCTAGATGGATAACTCGTTTAACCTGGTATCCACCTTAAGCTGTAGGTACCATTGCTACTCCCGTTTGACAAGAGGGTAAAACTGAGACCCATAGCAGGGGAAGAGTCTGACCCCAGTTCACATAGCCTGGGAATCTGAATGCTGGCAGGCTGGTTCAGGAGCCCACGATCTTTGTGGGTTTGTTTGTTTTGAGACAGAGTCTCACTCTGTCGCCCAGGCTGGAGTACAGTGGTGCGGTCTTGGCTCACTGCAACCTCTGCCTCTCACGTTCAAGGGATTCTCCTGCCTCAGCCTCCCAAGTAGCTGGGACTACCAGCGCATGTCACCATGCCTGGCTGATTTTTGTACTTTTGTATTTTGTATTTTTTTGGTTTTTGAGTTGGAGTCTCACTCTGCTGCCCAGGCTAGAGTGCAGTGGTGCGATCTTGGCTCACTACAACCTCCACCTCCCAGGTTCAAGCGATTCTCCTGCCTCAGCCTCTCAAATAGATGGGACTACAAGTGCATGCCACTAAGCCCGGCTAATTTTTGTATTTTAATAGAGACAGGGGTTTCACTGTGTTGCCCAGGCTGGTCTTGAACTCCTGACCTCAAGTGATCCGTCCACCTTAGCCTCCCAAAGCGGTGGGATTACAGGCATAAACCACTGCACCCGGCCCCTAATTTTTGTATTTTTCAGTAGAGACGGGGTTTCGCTATGTTGGGCAGACTGATCTTGAACTCTTGGCCTCAAATGATCCACCCACCTCAGCCTCCCAAAGTGCTGGGATTACAGGCATGAGCCACTGTGCCCGGCCTATTTTAAAACTCTTTAATTTTGTACCACTTTTAGATTTAGCAGAAACGTTCCAAAAATATTACAGAGTTCCTGTCTCCCCTCACTCGGTTTCCCCTGATGTTAACATTTTATGTAACCATGGTACAATGATTAAAACCAAGAAATCAAGATTGGTACAATACTGTTAACTAAACTACAGATCTCATTTGAATTTCACCCGTTTTTCTTCTAATGTCCATTTCCCCTTCCAGAATCTGATCCGGGATCTCACATTGCATTTAGCGGTTGTGCCTCCCTAGTCTCCTCCCATCCATTAGTTTCTCAGTCTTCCCTTGTCTTTCATGATCTTGGTATTACTGAGTACTGATCAGCTATTTCATACAGTATCTCTCGTTTGGGGTTTGTCTGATACTTTCTCATGACTGGAATTAAGTTATGTATTTTTGGCAAGACTATCATAGACGTGATGTTGTGCCCTTCTTGGTGCATGATATGAAGGATCAAGATGTGGCTATGACTTATTGTTGTGACTTACTGATGTTGACCCAGATTGTTTCATTAAGGAGGTGCCTGCTGGGTTTTTCCTCTATAAAGTAATTATTCTTCTCTTTGTAGTTAATAAATATCTTGAGGGAGATGGCTCAAGACAATGCAAATCCCATTTCTCCTCAATGTTTGCTCACTAATTTTAGCATCCATCAGTGGATCTTATTGGCAACAATTATCAAAGTGGTGTTTGCCTAATGGTGATTTTCTAATTTTCTAATTCCCTCCTTTTTTTTTTTCCTTTTAAATTTTATAACTTTTGTTTTGTTTTGTTTTTGAGACGGAGTCTTGCTCTGTTGCCCAGGCTAGAGTGCAGTGGCGCGATCTCGGCTCACTGTAACCTCCACCTCCTAGGTTCAAGCAATTCTCTTGCCTCAACCTCTCATGTAGTGGGGATTACAGGTGCACGCCACCACGCCTGGACAAGTTTTTGCATTTTAGAAGAGACGGGGTTTCACTGTGTTGCCCAGGCTGGTCTCAAACTCCTGAGCTCAGGCAATCTGCCTACCTCATCCTCCCAAAGTGTTAGAATTACAGGCGTGAGCCACTGCACCCGGCTAATAACTTCTAATTTATTTATTTATTTATTTTGAGACAGAGTCTTGCTCTGTCACCCAGGCTGGAGTGCAGTGGCACAATCTCAGCTCATTGCAACCCTTACCTCCTGGGCTCAAGTGACCTTCTCACCTCTGCCTCCTGAGTAGCTGGGACTACAGGGATGCACCACCATGCCTGGCAATTTTTGCATTTTTGTAGAGACAGGGTTTCACCATGTTGCCCAGGCTGGTCTGGAACTCCTGGGCTCAAGCAATCCACCTGCCTCAGCCTCCCAAAGTGTAGGGATTATAGATGTGAGCTACTGTACCCAGCCTCCACACTTCTTTTTTTTTTTTTGGTCTATTGTTCCTATTCAATATGGTAGCTCCTTCCATCTAATTGAAATTTTATTTTAAGAAAAAGCTGTCCCTTCCTGATCCCTTTATTAATTTATTCAGTGATTTATTTATATCATGGACTCATGGATATCCATTTTATTCCATGGGTGGAAAATCTGATGTTATGATTGTCCCAGATTTGGTCTCTCAGAATTGCTTCAGATTGGGTTCTGTGTTCTTACAACAAGCCTCCATCATTTCTGAGCACTTCCTCACTTGATGACATCACAAATCATTCCAGGCTCCTCTTGTATATTTCCTGTTCCATCCTTGGAAGCACCTATTTCCCACAATGAGTTCCAGTTTCTTTTTTTTTTTTTTGAGATGGAATTTCACTCTTGTCACGCAGGCTGGAGTACAGTGGCGTGATCTCGGCTCACAGCAACCTCTGCCTCCCGGGTTCAAGGGATTCTCCTGCCTCAGCCTCCCGAGTAGCTGGGACTAC
>NW_012101332.1:1961650-1963237 GCF_000951045.1 Mandrillus leucophaeus
CTGTCGCCCAGGCTGAAGTGCAGTGGCACAATCTCGGCTCACTGTAAGCTCTGCCTCCTGGGTTCATGCCATTCTCCTGCCTCAGCCTCCCCAGAAGCTGGGACTACAGGCATCTGCCACCACGCCCGGCTAATTTTTTTTGTATTATTAGTAGAGACGGGGTTTCACCGTGTTTGCCAGGATGGTCTCGATCTCTTGACTTCGTGATCCGCCCCTCTCGGCCTCCCAAAGTGCTGGGATTACAAGCGTGAGCCACTGCGCCCGGCCAAATCTGTATAAAATTAATTACCTGGCCGGCCACGGTGACTCAGCACTTTGGGAAGCCAAGGCAGGTGGATCACTTGAGGTCAGGCGTTTGAGACCAGCCTGGCCAACATAGTGAAACCCCATCTCTACCAAAAATACAAAAAATTAGCTAGGCATGGTGGCATGTATCTGTAATCCCAGCCACTCAGGAGGCTGGGGCAGGAGAATCACTTGAACCCGGGAGGTGGGTTCAAGTGAACCAAGATCGCACCACTGCCCTCCAGCCTGGGCAACAGAGCGAGACTCCAACTCAAAAAAAAAAAAATTACCATGAGATCTTACTGATATCCCTGATTTCAGCCCAGGATCATGGGTTTATTTTAGCCTCATCTTTCCTTATTTGTAACTTCTTTCTCTAACACTCAGAAACTTGACTCTTACTGTCTACAATACATTTATTTGTTCAATCCTAGTGTATACATAAAGCAGTTACAGCTGGGGGTGGTGGCTCACACCTGTAATCTCAGCACTTTGAGAGGCCGAGGTGGGTGGATCACCTGAGGTCAGGAGTCAAGACCAGCCTGGCCAACGCTGTAAAACCCCATCTCTACTAAAAATACAAAAATTAGCTGGGCATGGTGGTGCGTGCCTGTAATCCCAGATACTTGGGGGGCTGAGGCAGGAGAATCACTTCAACTCAGGAGGCAGAGGTTGCAGTGAGCCAAAATCGTGCTATTGCACTCCAGCCTTGGCAACAAGTGTGAAACTTGGTATAAATATATATATACATACATATATATATATATCAGTTTCAGAATCATTTACGGGTATGCCTGTGAGAAGCACTCAATGCCAAGGTGACAGCCTTTATGCACAGTCCTTTTCGTCTTTTGCCTTATAATAATACCCACTTAGGACACTGTTTCTTGCAGTTATTTTTCTTCCTTACCCCTTTCCACATGGTTATGTTATTCACTTTTTTATCTGGTTAGGTCCACTTATTAGTGTCTCTATTCCACATTGGGTTCCCCCCATATCTTGATAGTTTTGTTTATTTTGTGGGTGTGTGAGGGAAACGTGAAACACGACTACAGTTTCAGGAGTCAAACTTATACGAAAAGCCTGACTCAGATAAGTGTCTCTCTTTCTTCATCCCTACTACTCTGTTCCTCTGTTCCCATTCCCCCTTTCATTTATTTATTTATTTATTTATTTATTTATTTATTTATTTGAGACAGAGCCTTGCTCTGTCTTGCCAGACTGGAGTGCAGTGGTATGATCTCAGCTCGCTGCAGCCTCCGCCTCCCGGGTTCAAGCAATTCTCCTGTCTCAGCCTCCTGA
>NW_012101332.1:1964257-1965306 GCF_000951045.1 Mandrillus leucophaeus
TCTCGGCTCACTGCAACCTCTGCCTCCTGGGTTCAAGTGATTCTTCTGCCTCAGCCTCCTGAGTAGCTGGGATTACAGGCATGCACCACCATGCCCGGCTAATTTTTATATTTTTAGTAGAGACCAGGTTTTGCCATGTTGGCCAGGCTGGTCTCGAACTCCTGACCTTAAGTGATTTACCTGCCTGAACCTCCCAAAGTGCTGGGATTGCAAGTGTGAGCCACTACGCCCAGCTAATTTTTGCATTTTTAGTAGAGACGGAGTTTCACCGTGTTGGCCAGGCTGGTCTCAAACTCCTGGCCTCAAAGTGATCTAGCCACCTCGGCCTTCCAACGTGCTGGGAATACACGTCTGGCCTCCTCTTTTTTCCTGCCTCATTTTCCACCCATCCCCTGTAAGTAATTCATCTCTTTAGTACCTGGTGTATCCTTTAGTACCTGGTGTATTTCTTTTGTACAAATGAGCAGAGACACCTCCATATTTTCTTATACCCCCTTACATTAAGGGCAGCTAACTATACTCTTATGCACTTTGCTTATTTTGGTATAACAATATGTCCTGGAAACATTTCATAGCAATTCTTGGAGCTTGTCCTCATTCTTTTTTACACCATTGTGTGGATGTTATTCAGTCACTCTCCTAAATATGGGCATTTAGGTTGTTTCCCGTATTTTGCAATTACAAAGAGTACTGCCATAAATAACCCTGAGCACATGCATTTTTGTATGACTGGAGGAAGAACTCTTAACATTACACTACACCACACGGTATTTTTAAAACCTTGACTTGGGTGCTAACATTTAAGAATTTGAAGCTATCACTTCAAAATCTGGATTTTCATATCTATCTATATATGCTCCTGGGATATAAAAACCACCGTGTAGAGATGTGTTCTAGGCTGGGCGTGGTGGCTCACGTCTGTAATCCCAGCACTTTGGGAGGCTGAGGTGGGCGGATCATGAGGTCAGGAGTTAGAGACCAGCCTGGCCAACATGGTGAAACCCTGTCTCTACTAAAAATACAAAAATTAGCCAGGCGTGGTGGCATGC
>NW_012101332.1:1967122-1976126 GCF_000951045.1 Mandrillus leucophaeus
ATGTAAGGGTATGTCTTTATTAGCAGCATGAAAATGGACTAATATAGTAAGTTGGCACCAGTAGAGTGGGGTGTTGCTGAAAAGATACCTGAAAATGGGGAAGCGACTTTGGAACTGGGTAACAGACAGAGGTCGGAACAGTTTAGAGGGCTCAGAAGGAGACAGGAAAATGTGGGAAAATTTGGAACTTCCTAGAGACTTGGTTGAATGACTTTGACAAAAATACTGATGATGATATGGACAATGAAATCCAGGCAGAGGTGCTCTCAGGTGGAGATGAGGAACATGTTGGGAACTGGAGCAAAGGTGACTCTTGTTAGCTTTTAGCAAAGAAACTGGTGGCATTTTGCCCCTGACCTAGAGATTATTGGAACTTTGAACTTGAGAGAGATGATTTAGGGTATCTGGTGGAAGAAGTTTCTAAGCAGCAAAGCATTCAACATGTGCTATTAAAGGCATTCAATTCTAAAAGGGAAGGACAGCATGAAAGTTCAGAAAATTTGCAGCCTGATGATGGGATAGAAAATAAAATCCCATTTTCTGAGGAGAAATTCAAACTGGCTGCAGATATTTGCATAAGTAATGAGGAGCTCAACGTTAATCCCCAAGACAGTGGGGAAAATATCTCCAGGGCATGTCAGAGACCTTTGCGGCAGCCCCTGTCATCACAGACCCAGAGGTCTAGGAGGAAAAAATGGTTTCATGGGCAGGGCCCAGGGTCCCTGTGCTGTGTGCAGTCTAGGGACTTGGTGTCCTGCATCCTAGCCACTCCAGCTGTGGCTGTCAGGGGCCAACATAGAGCTCGGGCTGTGGCTTCAGAGGGTGCAAGCCCCAAGCCTTGGCAGCTTCCACGTGGTTTTGAGCCTGCAGGTGCGCAGAAGTCAAGAATTGGGGTTTGGGAACCTCTGCCTAGATTTCAGAAGTAGTTTTCATGCTGTTGATAAAGACATACCTGAGACTGGGAAGAAAAAGAGGTTTAATTGGACTTACAGTTCCACATGCCTGGGGAGGTCTCAGAATCATGGCAGAGGTGAAAGGCATTTCTTTTTTCTTTTTTTTTTTTTGAGACAGAATCTTGCTTTGTTGCTAAGCTGGAATGCAGTGGCGTGATCTTGGCTCACAGCAACCTCTGTCTCCCTGGTTCAAGCAATTCTCCTGCCTCAGTCTCCCAAATAGCTGGGACTACAGGTGCACACCACCATGCCCAGCTAATTTTTGTATTTTCAATAGAGATGGGGTTTCACCATGTTGGCCAGAATGGTCTCGATCTCCTGACCTCGTGATCTGCCCACCTTGGCCTCCCAAAGTGCTGGGTTTACAGGCATGAGCCAATACACCCAGCTGGTGAAAAGCATTTCTTACATGGCGGTGGCAAGAGAAAATGAGGAAGAAGCAAAAGTGGAAACCCCTGATAAACTCATCAGATCTCGTGAGACTTATTCACTACCATGAGAGCAGTATGGGGAAAACTGCCCCCTTGATTCAAACAATCTCCCACTGGTCCCTCCCACAACACATAGGAATTATGGGAGTACAATTCAAGATGAGATTTGGGCGGGGACACAAAGCCAAACCATCTCACGGAGGTTGCAGTGAGCTGAGATTGCGCCATCACACTCCAGCCTGGGCAACAGAGCAAGACTCCTCCTCAAAAAAAAAAAAAAAAAATTAACTGGGCATGGTGGCATGTGCCTGTGGTCCCAGCTTCTTGGGAGGCTGAGGCAGGAGGATAGCTTGAGCCCAGGAGGCCAAGGCTGCAGTAAGCGAAGATGGCACCACTGCACCTCCAGCCTGGGCAACATAGTGAGACCCTATCTCCGAGAAAAAAGAAAAGTCAATAGCTTTGCTAGTACTGGGCCCGTTTCCTGCTTGCTTGGTGGCTATCGCCAGATCTGAGTGATGGCTGCCCCTTTGAGATCGGGCAGGGTCTACAGTTGGCTACATGCTCTGTAACTCCTTGCTCACTTACAGGTGGCCCTTGTCTCCCTTTAGATCACCTGTGGCCTCCAGACACCCAAGCTGGCAACCTTTAAATGATATCATGTGTGTACAATAGTTGGTACAAGACCTGCACACAGTAAATAATGATATTAATAATAATACTCGTTCCCCCATATAACCCTAAGTGTACTAGGCACTATTTCATTTGCTTTACTTATATTTATTCATCTAAGCCTCATAACAACCATATAGCGCAGAAACTATTATTTTTCCATTTTACAGACAGGAAAACTGAGGCTCAGAGAGGTGAAGTGATGTACCCCAGGGAAGCTCAGCTTAGAAATGGCAGAGCTGAGGCCGGGCGTGGTGGCTCAAGCCTGTAATCCCAGCACTTTGGGAGGCCGAGACGGGCAGATCACGAGGTCAGGAGATCGAGACCATCCTGGCTAACACGGTGAAACCCTGTCTCTACTAAAAAAATACAAAAAACTAGCCGGGCGAGGTGACGGGTGCCTGTAGTCCCAGCTACTTGGGAGGCTGAGGCAGGAGAATGGCGTAAACCCGGGAGGCGGAGCTTGCAGTGAGCTGAGATCCGGCCACTGTACTCCAGCCCCGGCAACAGAGCAAGACTCCGTCTCAAAAAAAAAAAAAAAAAAAAAGAAACGGCAGAGCTGGATCATGCCTGTAATCCCAGAACTTTGGGAGGCGAAGGTGGGTGGATCACCTGAGGTCAGGAGTTCAAGACCAGTCTGGCCAACATGGCAAAACTACATCTCTACTAAAAATGCAAAAATTAGTCAGGCATGGTGGCACATGCTTGTAATCCTAGCTACCCGGGAGGCTGAGGCAGGAGAATCGCTTGAACCTGGGAGGCGGCACAGGTTGCAGTAAGCTGAGATTGCACCACGGTACTCCAGCCTGGGAAGCAGAGTGAGACCCCGACTCAAAAAAAAAAAAAAAAAAAAAAGAAGAAGAAGAAATGGCAGAGCTGGGATTGAACTTGGGCAGTTCCAGAACCTGTCTCCTTAACTACTAACTGTTCAACAGTGGTCAATGCCCCTCACTTTTTCTGCACATCCCTACCACCCTGCCCAGGCCTCACTCCTGGTCTGTCCTCTGTCCCTTTCTCCCCAGGTGAGCCAGGCTCCATGACTGTAACCTGGACCACATGGGTCCCAACCCGCTCTGAAGTGCAATTCGGGTTGCAGCCGTCGGGGCCTCTGCCCCTCCGCGCCCAAGGCACCTTCATCCTCTTTGTGGACGGGGGCATTCTCCGGCGGAAGCTCTACATACACCGAGTCACGCTTCGCAAGCTGCTGCCGGGGGTTCAGTATGGTGAGAGGGACCCCAGGTTGAGCTCTTGAGGGGGAATGGGAAGAGGAGTGGGATACAGACTAGAAGCTACCACTGGCCAGTGGCTCAGGCCGGGCTGGTAACTCCTCTGCCTATCTGCAAGCCTATTGTATGAGACCCCAGGATGAAAACGGAAGGTGCGGGGAAGGCAGATCGAAGGGGCATGGGCCAGCCCCAACCAGTCCCCCCATCTCCTCCCCTCCACCAATTAGGGAAGGATGGGATTGGAGGGAGCGTCCTGGGGCGGCCCAGCTGACTGCGACATTTTCCTCTCCCTTCAGTTTATCGCTGTGGCAGTGCACAAGGCTGGAGCCGTCGGTTCCGCTTCAGGGCCCTCAAGAATGGGGCCCACTGGAGTCCCCGCCTGGCTGTGTTTGGGGACCTGGGGGCTGACAACCCGAAGGCCTTACCGCGGCTGCGCAGGGACACCCAGCAGGGCATGTACGACGCCATTCTCCATGTGGGTGAGGCATCCGCAGGGGCGAGCGGAAGGATGGTGGTCAGCGCGCACACGGAGGGATGGTGTGGGGAGCGCGCGGAGGGATGGTGGGGGGAGCGCGGGTGGGGGGCGGTGCCAGGACCGTGGAGGGGACAGGGCTGGGGCCAGTGTGTCTCTGAAGGGACAGGGGATGAGACTGGATACGGAGATGGTGTCTGTGACCAACCAGCCTGCCTTGGTTAATATCCCAACTCTGGCACTCTTGCCAGGAGCAGGGGTTTTTCCCCCGTGTATTTTGATTAGAGAGAAAGCTGGTTCCGAGTTCGCAGGACTGTTATGATGACTACGTGAGTTCGCGTTGCCTGGCAGGGTGCAGGTGCACTTCGGTGTCCTTGTGCTGTTTTTATTATTATTGCTGCTGTTGTTATTTAAGAGGGGGAAGAGAATGAGATGGGTAATGGGGATTGGGGATTGCATGTTTCATAGTGCAGGCGCTGGAATCAGGCTCCCTAGGTTTTATTTCTACATCTTCACTGGCCAGCTGTGTGACCTGGGTCCTCAGTTTCCCCATCTGAAATAGGAATAATAATAATACTAATGTTGGGCCGGACGCAGTGGCTCATGCCTGTAATTCCAGCACTTTGAGAGGCCAAGGTAGGTGGATCACTTGAGGTCAGGAGTTCGAGACCAGCCTGGCCAACATGGTGAAACTCCATCTCTACTAAAACTACAAAAATTAGCCAGGTGTGGTGGCGTGTGTCTGTAATCTCAGCTACTTGGGAGGCTGAGGCAGGAGAATCGCTTGAACCTGGGAGGCAGAGGTTGCAGTGAGCCAAGATGGCACCACTGCACACTAGTCTGGGTAGCAGCAGGAGACTCCGTCTCACAAAAAAAAAAAAAAAGAAACAAAGAAAACAAAAACAAACAAACAAAAACCATCTTGGCCAGGCACAGTGGCTCACACCTGTAATTCCAGCACTTTGGGAGGCTGGTTTTGAATTCCTAGGCTCAAGTGATACTCCTGCCTCGGCCCCCTAAAGTGCTGGGACTAACCTGGCTCTCTCAATTCCAATGAAAGCAGAGCTGGGCCTGGGTCCTCACCCTCCTTCCGCCCCCTCCCCCAGGAGACTTTGCCTACAACATGGATCAGGACAATGCCCGCGTCGGGGATAGGTTTATGCGGCTCATTGAACCTGTGGCTGCCAGCCTGCCGTACATGACATGCCCCGGGAACCACGAAGAACGCTAGTGAGGACCGAGGGCTGTGGCGGTGGGCAAGGGCTGGATCAATGGAAACGGTCTCATTCTTCTTAGTGTCTCCTTTGAGTCTCTCATGCTGCAACATTTCAATTGTAGCAAGAGGAGATGAGGGTGGGCTGGAAGCCAGACTCAGGGCCCGACAGTGGCAGAGTATAGGAGTAGGGCTAGGAAATTCAGTCCCTCACCTCTATCCCTTGTACTTCCTTTATTCTAGCAACTTCTCTAACTACAAGGCTCGCTTCAGCATGCCAGGGGATAATGAGGGCCTGTGGTACAGGTAATGTGCAGGTGCCGGGGGACTGGCCCTCTCCCCTGAAGGGTGGGAGATGCAGAGGAGCCCCGGTCCCTGACCCCTGCCCTTTGACTCCTCCAGCTGGGATCTGGGTCCCGCCCACATCATCTCCTTCTCCACCGAGGTCTATTTCTTTCTCCATTACGGCCGCCACCTGGTACAGAGGCAGTTTCGCTGGCTGGAGAGCGACCTCCAGGTAACCTGGGTGGAGGCCCCCTGTAGTCCCCCGGCTGGCCCCACCTCCCCCTCCACCCCCTACTCCTAGCCCCTCACCCTGGGCCCTTCTCCCTAGAAAGCCAATAAGAACCGGGCAGCCCGGCCGTGGATCATCACCATGGGGCACCGGCCCATGTACTGCTCCAACGCAGATCTGGACGACTGCACACGACATGAAAGCAAGGTGAGGCCCCTCCCTGGGAGACGGTGGGGAGGTGCCGAGAGCCAGGTGCGCGTCGGTCTGCGTCACCCTCACCCACTCATTCACCCTGCCCAGGTCCGCAAAGGCCTCCAAGGCAAGCTGTATGGTTTGGAGGATCTTTTCTACAAATACGGTGAGCAACCCTTGGGACCCATGCCCCACACCCCACCTCTGCCCGATTCAGAGGTCTGATCCCCGCTTGCTCTGTCTCAGGAGTGGATCTGCAGCTGTGGGCTCATGAGCACTCGTATGAACGACTGTGGCCAATTTACAACTACCAGGTGAGGCACGTGGAGGGCTGGGCGCCCACGCAGCTGGGGTCAGGGCAGTCAGATGTCCCCAGAATGGCCTCGTGTGACTGCCCGCCACCCAACGTTGTTCCCTTCCCCAGGTATTTAACGGCAGCGGAGAGATGCCCTACACGAACCCGCGAGGACCTGTCCACATCATCACAGGATCTGCCGTGAGCAGGGGGACGGGTGCCTTTGCCTTCTCTCTCTCTTTCTATCCATGGAGGGCTGACTTCGTTCCAGCCTGAGTGCTGGGTGCTTTATACAGTGGATATCACTTAACCCTCAGCCCTAAGGTCAGAAACTCCTAGCAGCATGCCCATTGGATAGACCCAGGAACAGAGCACAGACAGGAAGATACTACAGTGAGTTATGATCACTGTACTGTACTGTGTACTGTACTGTACTGTAGCCTAGGTGACAAAGCCAGATCCCGTCTCTAAACAAACAAAACAAAACAACTATCTTTTTTTTTTTTTTTTTTGAGACGGAGTCTCGCTCTGTTGTCCAGGCCGGAGTGCAGTGGCATGATCTCAGCTCACTGCAACCTCCACCTCCTGGTTCAAGAGATTTCTGGCTAATTTTTGTACTTTTGGTAGAGATGGGATTTCACCATGTTGGCCAGGCTGGTCTCAAACTCCTGACCTCAAGTGATCTGCCTGCCTCGGCCTCCCGAAGTGCTAGGATTACAGGTGTGCTTGGCCCAAATGTCCCGTTTCTCCTCAAACTTTCACCCTCTTATTTTAGAACCCATTAGCGGACCCTGCCTGCAACAGTTATTACTAAACTGTTCTAATGAGAACCCTTCCTCCCTCTCTCCCTCCCTCCCTCCCTCCCTTCCTTCCTTCCTTCCTTCTTTCCTTCCTTTTTTGAGACGGAGTTTCACTCTTGTTGCCCAGGTTGGAGTGCAGTGGCGCGATCTCGGCTCACTGCAACCTCCACGTCCCGGGATCAAGCCATTGTCCTGCCTCAGCCTCTCGAGTACTTGGGATTATAAATGCCCACCCCCATGCCCGGTTAAGTTTTGTATTTTTAGTAGAGATGTGGTTTCACCATGTCGGCGAGGCTGGTCTCGAACTCCTGACCTCGGGTGATCGGCCCACCTTGGCTTCCCAAAGTGCTGGGATTACAGGCGAGAGCCACTGCGCCCAGTCTTACTGTGCCGTTCTAATGGGGATTTTCTGTCACCCTCACTCTTCCAAGATTTATTAATTGAGATCCTCCTGCAAGGCTGACTTGTGTCTTCTGCCACATTTGTTTAGTTGGTTAATTGTTTATTTATGTCTGTGTGAACTCATGGGTAATTTATTTTACTCTGCGGGTTATTATCCAACACGACTGTTATTTATCTGGATGTTTAGGTTGTGCCGGCTGCGGCCATCAGTGGGCTCCTGTCTCCTTTCCACTCGTCCCCTCCTTATTCTCTGGCACTTCAAAATATTCCAGGATCATCCTGTGTTTTTTCTGCTCAGCCTTGGAATCTACCCCTTCTCCATGGAGCGAGGCTTAGTTTTTAATTTTTTAATTTAATTTAAAAAAGTTTGGCCACACACAGTGGCTCACGCCTGTAATCCCAACACTTTGTGAGGCCGAGGAGGGCAGGTTGCTTGAGGTCAGGAGTTCGAGACCAGTCTGGGCAACATGGTGAAACCCAGTCTCTATTAAAAAAAAATACAAAATTTAGCCATGCATGGCGGTGCACACCTGTAGTCCCAGCTACTTGGGAGGCCAAAGTGGGAGGATCATTTGAGCCCAAGAAGTCAAAGCTGCAGTGAGCTGAGATTGTGCTACTGCACTCTAGCCTGGGGACAGAGCGAGACCCCATCTCAAAAACAAAAGTGTTTTTAATAGAGACAGTCTCACTATGTTGCCCAGGCTGATCTCGAATTCCTGGGCTTAAGTAATTCCCCCGCTTGGCCTTCCAAAGCTGCTGCTTATAAATGATTAAGAGCAAAGTGAGGCAGGGTGTGGTGGCTCAGGCCTGTAATCGCAGCACTTTGGGAGGCTGAGATGGGTGGATCGCTTGAGTCTAGGAGTTTGAGACCAGCCTGGGCAACATGACAAAACCAATTATTATTATTTTTTATATATATATGTATATATATAAAAGTAACAATCACTTGTAATAAAAATTCAAACAGTTACAGAGAGCAGGAGGTGAACAGCAGCCACTCACACCGCACATTGTCCCACTCTCAGCTGTTAACTCTCTTGAGGCATTTTATAATGTTCTCTGCATATACAAATGAGTAATTGTTTAGATAGAGACATGTTACTGTATTGCTTACTTTAAAAAACAAAAACAAAAACCACTTAGATTGTGGGTCATGCCCCAGTGGTTCTCAAACTTGGTGCACATCAGAATTACCTGGGGAGCTTTTAAAACTGCAATGCTTGGTCCTGACCCTGGTCAAAATACCAGAATCCCTGGCATTGATCTCCCAGAGTAGCTGCCACGTGGAGCACGAAATAGAATGCTGTCAGCACCAGATGGCTTCTCACGGCCCTTGGCAGTCAGGCTCTGCCCATGGGTGATTGCTATTCTGATTTTATCAGCACAAATTGGTTTTTTTCTTTAATTAAAAAATTTGAGGCTGGGCGCGGTAGCTCATGCCTGTAATCCCAACACTTTGGGAAGCTGAGGCGGGAGGATCACCTGAGGTCAGGAGTTTGAGACCAGCCTGCCCAACATGGCGAAACTCCGTCTCTACTAAAAACAAAAAATTAGCCGGGCGTGGTGGCGGGCACCTGTAATCTCAGCTACTCAGGAGGCTGAAGCAGGAGAATCGCTTGAACCCAGAAGGCAGAGGTTGCAGTGAGCCAAGATCCCACCATTGCACTCCAGCCTGGGTGACAAGAGTGCAACTCTGTCTCAAAAATAAAAAATTTAAAAAAAAATTGAAATTATTTCAGACCAACAGTAAAGTTGCACTAACAATACAAGGACTTTCCATATCCACTTCACCAAGATTTCCTAAAAATGAACATTTAACCACTTTTTTTTTTTTTTT
>NW_012101332.1:1977186-1986644 GCF_000951045.1 Mandrillus leucophaeus
GCCTCGGCCTCCCAAAGTGCTGGGATTACAGGCTTGAGCCACCGCGCCCGGCCTTCTTTTTCTTTTTTTTTCAGGCGGAGTCTCACTCTGTCACCCAGGATGGAGTCCAGTGGCGAGATCTTGGTTCACTGCAACCTCCGCCTCCTGGGTTCAAGTGATTCTCCCGCCTCAGCCTCCTGAGTAGCTGGGACTACAGGCCTGCGCCACCACACCCGACTAATTACTGTATTTTTAGTAGAGACAGGGTTTCACCATGTTGGCCAGGCTGGTCTCGAACTCCTGACCTCATGATCTGCCCGCCTCGGCCTCCCAAAGTGCTGGGATTACAGGCATGAGCCACCGCACCCGGCTGCACGATGTCTTTCTAACCTCTTTGAGCCTCTGATTTCTCAGCTGAAAGTGTGGTATGGATGGGTCTCATTACTGATGATACTCACTTTGATCACTCGGTTAGGGAGGTGTCTGCCAGCCCTCTCCACCATAAAGTGACTCTCTTTTTTCCTATGTAATTAACAAGCATCTCCTGGAGAGATACTTTGAGACTATGCAAACGTCCTGTTATGCCTCAAACTTTCCCTGCTAGTTTTATCATCCATTCATGATCCTTGCTTCAATCTGGTATTACAATGCTGGGTGCAAAATGGTGAATTTCCTCACTCTGGCATCCTCTCTGCTCCTCAAGCCTGGCTTTTCTGCGGCAAGCACGAGCATTCTGTTTCCCCAGGCGCTGGTGTTTTAAAAAGCTTTCTTGGAGGGGCTACTGTGCAGCCAGGCTTCAGATCCAGTGATTTCTCTGTTCTTCGAATTGCTTTTTCCCATTCACACACAATCTTGGCCATCTTTCTGTCTCACCCCACTTCCCTGCTTTGCGATGGCTATGCTATAATGTATTTAACTGACTCCCTGATGGGCGTTGGGATGGCTTCCGGTTCAGAGCTTTTACTGTAATGCTGTAGTGGGCAGAGTCTTACACAGCTGTGTAGTTTTCTAGAAGTCAGAGACCTGGAGTAGGGAAGCCTGCCCGGGACAAAATGTTCAATTGCAAAGCATTATTGTGGCCAAGTCTTTTTGTTTTTGTTTTTGTTTGAGACAGTCTCACTCTGTTGCCCAGGCTGGAGTGCAGTGGCATGATCTTGGCTCACTGCAACCTCCGCCTCCCAGGTTCAAGCACTTGTCCTGCCTCAGCTTCCCAAGTAGGTGGGACTATAGTTGTCCGCCACCACACCAGGCTAATTTTTGTATTTTTAGTAGAGACAGGGTTTCACCATGTTGGCCAGGCAGGTCTCTGACTCCCAACCTCAATTGATCTGTCGTTCTTGGCCTCCCAAAGTGCTGGGATTATAGGCGTGAGCCACCGGGCCTGGTCTCTATGGCCAAGTCTTAACTGTCTTCCTTGAGGGCAGCAGGGTCCTGGGCTGGCAGGTCATTTCTGCTTGCTTGCGGGTCCTCCACCTGCCCTGGGTCTGACCAGGTCTCCCTTCCCAGGGCTGTGAGGAGCGGCTGACGCCCTTTGCTGTCTTCCCAAGGCCCTGGAGTGCCGTGCGTGTGAAGGAGTACGGGTACACCCGGCTGCACATCCTCAACGGGACCCACATCCACATCCAGCAGGTGTCGGACGACCAGGTCAGTGAGGGGCAGGCCCGACTCATCTGACTGCACAGCCAGGCCCTGCCAGGCAAATGAGTTGTTAAAAACATGGACTCGGCCGGGCACAGTGGCTCATGCCTGCAATACCTGCAAGTTGGTGGGGCTAAGGCACGAGGATTGCTTGAGTCCAGGAGTTCAAGACCAGCCTGGGTAACATGGTGAGACCTAGTCTCTACAAAAAATACAAAAATTAGGCCAGGTGTGCTGGTTCACACCTGAAATCCCAGCACTTTGGGAGGCCGAGGCAGATAGATCACTTGAGGTCAGGAGTTAGAGACCAGCCTGACCAACATGGTGAAACCCTGTCTCTACTAAAAATACAAAAATTGGCTCCCCGTGGTGGCAGATGCCTGTAATCCCAGCTACATGGGAGGCTGAGGCAGGAGAATCACTTAAATCCGGGAGGTGGAGGTTGCGGTGAGCCGAGATGGCACCACTGCACTCCAGCCTGGGAGACAGAATGTCTTGGGAAAAAAAAAACAAAAACGAAAATTAGCCAAGTGTGGTGGCAGAAGTCTGTAGTCCCAACCACTTGGGAGGCTGAGGCAGAGGGTCACTTGAGCCTAGGAGTTAGAGTTTGCAGTGAGCTATGATCTCGCCTCTGTACTCCAGCCTGGGCAACACAGTGAGACCCTCACTCAAAACAAAAAACCAAACAAATGTGGACTGTAGAACTAGAAACCTGCTCCTGCTACTTACCAGCTGAATGACCTTGAGCCACTCATCTAACTTTTTTTTTTTTTGAGACGGAGTCTCGCTCTGTCGCCCAGGCTGGAGTGTAGTGACGCAATCTCTGCTCCCTGCAACCTCTACCTCCCGGGTTCAGGAAATTCTCCTACCTCAGCCTCCCGGGTAGCTGGGATCACAGGCGCCCAACACCACACCTGGCTAATTTTTCATATTTTTAGTAGAGACGGGGTTTCACCATGTTGGCCAGAATGGTCTCGAACTCCTGACATCAAGTGATCTGCCCACCTCAGCCTCCCAAAGTCCTGGGATTACAGGCGTGAGCCACCGTGCTGGGCCCACTTATCTAACTTCTTTGAGCCTCAGTTTTCCCGTCTGTGAGAGGGGATGATCATAGTTTCCACCTCACAGGACTACGTGGGGGTTGAAGGACTTATTATATATAAAATGCTTAGAATAGTGCAGAACTCGGTAAATTTTGTAGGTATTTCCCATTGTGAGGCAGGGGAAGATAAAGATGGCAGGGTGGCACACAGGTGGGGGGAAATAATAAGATGGGTATGTGGTAGGGCTGGCTGAAGGTTAGGTGGACCCAAATAATAATGGCTCACCTTTCTTTATTTTTGCCATTGTAGTTTTTAAAAAATGATAATATTTATGATTTATTGAGCACCTACTGCATACCAGGCACTGCCTAGATGCTCTGTATTTAGTAGCATTTAATTAAATTAATTAATTAATTTATTTTTGAGACAGAGTCTCACTCTGTTGCCCAGGCTAGAGTGCAGTGGTGCAATCTAAGCTCGCTGCAACTTCCACCTCCCAGGTTCAAGCAGTTCTCCTGCCTCAGCCTCCCGAGTAGCTGGGATGACAGGCACATGCCACCACACCCGGCTAATTTTTTGTATTTTTAGTAGAGACAGGGTTTCGCCATGTTAGCCAGGCTGGTCTTGAACTCCTGACCTTAGGTGATCCGCCCGCCTCGGCCTTCCAAAGTGCTGGGATTACAGGTGTGAGCCACCGCATCCGGCTCCAGTAGCACTTTATACACCGAAACAATCTCATAGGAGTGGATTTCCTCTCATTTTATAGGTGAGGGAACTGAGGCTCAGAGAGGGAAAGTAATTTTCCCAGGGTCACACAGCTGGAGGACAGCTGAGCTGGGATCCCATAGCTACCATTTATCAAGTGGCGCATGCACCCGGCGCAGGCTTTGTGTGCATGATCTCACTCGGTTCTTGCCATGACTCTGGGCATCTATTACTTTGTGCATCGCATATGCTCAGAGATTCCAGCCACATGCTTAAGGCCACATAGAGGGTGGATGTGCTGGCCAGGCACAGTGGCTGATGCCTGTAATCCCAGCACTTTAGGAGGCTGAGACAGATGGATCACTTGAGGTCAGGAGTTCAAGAACAGCCTGGCCAACATGGTGAAACCTTGTCTCTAGTAAAAAATACAAAAATTAGCCAGGCGTAGTGGCGCGTGCCTGTAATCCCAGCTGGTCGGGAGGCTGGGGCAGGAGAATGGCTTGAACCTGGGAAGCAGAGGTTGCAGTGAGCCAAGATCACACCATTGCACTCTAGCCTGGTGACACCGCAAGACTCTGTCTCAAAAAAAAAAAAAAAAAAAAAGAGAGAGAGAGAGGGAAAGAGTGGATGTGCTGGAATATAAAGTAAGGTCTGTCTCACTCCAGAGTTTGTGCTCTAAGAATAGCCTCCACTTACATAGCCCTTTCCATATGCTGGGCTCTGTTTACACATACTATCTCATTTAACTCCCACAACATCTATGATGTGGGTACTGTTACTCTCTCCACCACTTTTCAGATGAGGAAAACTGAGGCCCAGAGAGGTCTAGCCACTTGCTCGGGGTTGTACAGCCCATCAGAGGGCAAAGAGGGGATTGGAACCCACGCCATCTGGCCCCAGAGTTCAGGCTTTCAGCTCTAACTACTGTCCCTGTTTTTGTCCCTCACAGGATGGGAAGATCGTAGATGATGTCTGGGTGGTGAGACCCCTGTTTGGCCGGAGGATGTATCTCTAGGGATGGGGGCAGCTCTCCTCCAGAAGCCTACGTTTTGCTGCCTTGGCTGCTGTGACCAGAAACTGCCCAGGCCTGGGTGGGGATTTGGGTGGGCCCTGACTCCCCTGCCCTCCAGAGGCCCCATGTAGGGTGCATGCAGCCCTATGGAGCTGGGGCAGCTGTTCCCTCCTGGAGAGGTGGGAGTCCTGGCTGGCTGTGGAGGGAGGGCAGGTGTGCGGGCACAGAGTGACACAGAGCAGGTCTCTGCTGGCAGGGCACCACCCTCCTGCATAGCTCTGATCGGGCGAGGTGCCCACAGGGTTTCAGGCATCAAGAGGCTTAAGCTGTGGCTCCACGGACTCTGCGCATCTTCCGGGGATACCCCTGGGCTGCCTCCTGTCCTGCCCACCGGGCAAGAGCATCACCAGCCTTCCGTCAGCAAGGTGGCCACAACTGTCATGATACTACTCACCAGCAGGTGGTGTCGGGGACTTTTTCTTCTGAGCGTGGCATTGAGAGTTGGTCTGAAGCCTGGCTCCTGCTTCACTGCTTCAGGACTGCTACCGAGAGTCCCTTCGTGCCTCAGTTTCCCAGCCTGGCACCGTCTTATCCGGGAAGAGGAGACGTGTTAACACTCTTGCCTCCCAGCTAGGACAGATGACGAACCGCGAGAGCCCACAGAGTTGCCAGTTCCTTCCCTCTCTCCTTTCTTTCTTTCCCGTCTTTTATTTATTGAATCATAATTTATCCAGCATCTACCATGTGCCAGGCTCTGTTCTCAGAGCTGGAGAGACAGCCATTTACAAGACAGAGATCTCGACCCTCACAGAGCTGACACCCTAACCAGAGAGTTGGACAAAAACCGTGATAAATGAGTTGGTTAAATGGAGATTTGTGCATAGAAAATGCAGGGACAGTGAAGGAGTGGTTGCAGTTTTCAGGGGGATCTCACTGAGAGGGCAACATTTGATCTGAAGGAGGTGGGGAAGGAGCCAAGTGGGCAGACATCTGGGGAAAGAGCGTTCCAGGCAGAGGAATAGCCGGTGCAAAGGCCCTGAGACAGAAATGTGCCTGGCTGGCCAGGTACAGTAACTCACATCTGTAGTCCCAGCACTTTGGGAGGCTGAGGCGGGCGGATCACTCGAGCCCAGGAGTTTGAGACCAGCCTGGCTGACATGGCGAAACCCTGTCTCTACCAAAAATACGAAAATTAGCTGGGCATGGGGGTGTGTGCCTGTAGTCCCAGCTGCCCAGAAGGCTGAGGTGGGAGGATGGCTTGAGCCCAGGAGGTTGAGGCTGCAGTGAGCCACGATTGCGCCACTGCACCCCAGCCTGGGCAACAGAGCAAGACCCTGTCTCAAAAAATATATGTAAATAAAAAAGTTTTAAAAAGAGAAAAATAAAACAAGGAAACGTGCGTGCCCTGTTGGAGTGTCCACGAGGAGGCCACTGTGGCTGGAGCAGGGAGAAGTGAGAGGGAGACCGAGCTTGAGGACAGGGCAGTGGTGGGGACGGCTTTTACGGGGCCGTACAGGCCACGGTGAGGACTTTGGGTGGAGCCAGAGGAGGCTCTGAGCAGGTGAAGGAAGTGGTCGGACTCCACGAGTCACAGGTAAAGGCCCCAGGGCTGACGGCTGCCCTGGGACCTGCGGGCTCCCAGCCCTGCCGGATGACCTGAGATCTATCTATTCCCCCATCACGGGCGTGGTTTCTGCCTCCGCAGATTTTATTCCCTCCCACCCACCCCTCACTTGGCCCAAGGCATGCAGGACTCCTAGCCGTTGCTGGAACACAGCCAGCTCTTTCTCACTGCGGGGCCTGGGCGCTGGCTGTCTGCCCCCTGTGTGCCCTCTCCCCAGCTCATCCCAGGCTGACACCTTCTCAACCTCAGGTCTCAACCTCGGTGTCCCCTCCTCAGAGGCCTTCTCTGCTGACCCCAGCAAAAATATCCTGTGTTGCTGCCTGCCCCTTCCCCATTCTACTTCCATCTGTAATTCTCTCCTTGATTGGTTAACTTGTTCATTGGCTGTCTACACCCACAAGGCTAAGTCTGTGAGGGTGGTGACCCTGAGTTCGACACCTCTGCCAAATCCTCCCAGGCCCCTACTCAGGCTGGGTTGGGGACTCTGGGCTCCCCTGCAGTTCCAGTCCTGCCCATTCTAGGCCATCACTCTCTGGGGATAGGTCTCTCTGACTCCCCCACTGGACTTCAACCTCAGAAGGACGGGGCCCAGAGCTGCGTCCCAGCATTGCCCAGCACAAGATAGATGCTTAATAAATATTGATTGCCTTAATGAAGGCCACTACATGCCAGGCTCCGGCCAGGCAATGCCAGGGACAGTGATGAATCGGCTACAGTCATGCCCTCTGGGAGCTCGCAGGCAGTCAGGGAAACACGGTTACTCAACACAGGTGATAAGCAGTGAGAGAATCCCGTGGCGGGCCAGGCCAAGACCGTGAGGTCACAAGCTGGACGGTCATGGAGTGCTGTGGCCACTGACTGAACTGGCGCCCTGTGTGGGCCTGGCATGCCCTGTCCCGGGCTGGGTGAGGCTGTGGACATGCTGGGAGGTGGCAACCTCCACAGAGGGCAGAGGCTGGACACTGGTGTCAAACAGAAACTGGTTCAAATCCCAGCTCCGCCAATTCCTGTGTGACCATGGGCAAGTCGGCAACCCTCTCTGAATCTGTTTCTTCATCTGTAACCCAAGAATGATAATATTCTGTGAGGCTGCCGTGGGGTTAAATGAGATTGAAAGCCTTGGGATCTACCTTGATTCCTCTTTTTCTCATGCTCCACATCCAAGTGTCTAGAAAATCCTGTTTGCCTTGCCTTCGAAATGGATCTAAACTCCTTTTTTTTTTTGACAAGGAGTTTCACTCTTGTCGCTCAGGCTGGAGTGCAGTGGTGTGAGCTCACTGCAACCTCTGCCTTCCAGGTTCAAGCAATTCTCCTGACTCAGCCTCCCAAGTAGCTGGGATTACAGGAGCGTGCCATCACTCCTGGCTAATTTTTTTTTTTTTTGAGACGGAATCTCGCTCTGTCACCCAGGCTGGAGTGCAGTGGCGCAATCTCGGCTCACTGCAAGCTCCGCCTCCTGGGTTCCTGCCATTCTTCTGCCTCAACTCCTGGCTAATTTTTGTATTTTTAGTAAAGACGGGGTTTTACCGTGTTGGCCAGGCTGATCTCGGACTCCTGACCTCAGGTGATCCGCCTGCCTCGGTCTCTCAAAGTGCTAGAATTACAGGCGTGAGCCACCACGCCTGGGTCAATCTAGACTCTCTACACTTTTGCCACCCCAAAGCTCCCACCCTGGTCCTGTCTACACTCATTTCCTACAGACTCCTTGGATTCCCTCCTTGTCCCTGGAGTCTGTTCCCCACACACAACCAAAGGCACCTGTGAACACCTGCATCAGATCACATCCGCCCCGGCTCACAGATCTCCCATGGTTCCGTCTCAGGTCCACGAGGCCCCAGACGATTTTACCCCGTCACCCCTCTGTCCTCATCCCCTTCAATCACCCCCCTCGCCCACTCTGCTGCAGCCACACTGGCCTCTGCATTGGACTCACCGCCCACTTTTGCACTGGCAGGTCCCTCTGCCGGGGACACGGTTCCCCCCAGAGATCTGTAGGACTCCCTTTCTCCCCTCCCTCAGGTCCTTACTCAGTGCCACCCTCTCTGACCCTCTTGTTTAAAATAGCTCCACCTAACCCGAGGTCATCGAGTTCAGTGAAATAAGCCAAGCACAGAAAGACAAACCTCGCATGTTCTCACTCGCTCGTGGGAGCTAAAAGTCGAGACAATTGATCTCACAGACACAGCGAGTAGAAGGATGGTGGCCAGAGGCTGGGAAGGGTGCTGGGGGGCTGCAGGGGACGGGCTTTTTTTGTTTCTCTTTTTGGTTTTTGAGATGGAGTCTTGCTGTTTCGCCCAGGCTGGAATGCAATGGCGAGATACCGGCTCACTGCAACCTCTGCCTCCTGGGTTCAAGCAATTCTCCTGCCTCAGCCTTCTGAGTATCTGGGATTATAGGCACCCACCACCACACCTGACTGATTTTTATATTTTTAGCAGATACAGGGTTTCACCATGTTGGCCAGGCTGATCTCGAACTCCTGACCTCAAGTGATCCACCTGCCTCAGCGTTCCAAAGTGCTGGGAATACAGGCATGAGCCACCGCGCCCAGCCTTGGTTTTGTTAATGGGTTTAAAAAAAAAAAAAATAGAATGAATAAGACCTACTATTTGATCACCCAACAAGGTGACTATTCTCAATAATAATTGCACAGTTTTAAATAACTAAAAGAGTGTGATTGGGTTGTAACACAAAGGATAAATGCTTGAGGGAATGGAAACCCCATTCTCCATGATGTGATTACTTCACGTTGCATGCCTGTGTCAAAATATCTCACATACCCCATAAATACACACACTTACTATGGACCGAACAAAAATTAAAACCTAAGACTGGGCACTGTGGCTTATAGCCGTAACCCCAGCACTTTGGGAGGCCGAGGTGGGAGGATCATTTGAACTCAGGAGTTTGAGACCAGCCTGGCCAACATGGCGAAATCCCATCTCTAGCAAAACTACAATTAGCTGGGTGTGGTGGCGTGCACTTGTGGTCCAGCCACTCAGGAGGCTGACGTGGGAAAATTGCTGGAATCCAGGAAGTTGAGGCTGCAATGAGCCAAGATCGCGCCATTGCACACCAGCCTGGATGACAAAGTGAGATCCTGTCTCAAATAAATAAATAAATAAATAAATAAATATAAATTAATTCTTAAAAAATTAATAATTAATAATAAAATAAAACAGCTTTACCCTCCACATACCTCCCATCTCCCTTCCCTGCTTTATATTCCTTCAAGACTCTGAGGGCTGGGTGCGATGGTTCCACGCCTATAATCCCAGCACTTTGGGAGGCCAAGGTGGGCAGGTCACCTGAGGTCAGGAGTTCAAGACCAACCAGAGGTCATCGGGCTGGCCAACATGGTGAAACCCCGTCTCTAGTAAAAATACAAAATTAGCCAGGTGTGGTCATGCACACCTGTAATCCCAGCTACTCAGGAGACAGGAGAATCGTTTGAACC
>NW_012101332.1:1987603-2026202 GCF_000951045.1 Mandrillus leucophaeus
TTAGCCAGGATGGTCTCGATCTCCTGACCTCGTGATCTGCCCGTCTCGGCCTCCCAAAGTGCTGGGATTACAGGCTTGAGCCACCGCGCCCGGCGTCTTTTTTTTTTTTTTTTTTATCTGAGACAGGGTCTCACTGTGTCGTCCAGGTTGGAGTGCAGTGGCACAATCCTGACTCACTGCAGCCTTGACCTCCCCAGGCTCAAATGATCCTCCCACCTCAGCCTCCTGAGTATCTGGAACTACTAGACGTGCCACCATACCCAGCTAATTTTTGTATTTTTTGTAGAGATGGGGTCTTGTTATGGTGCCCAGGCTGGCTTCCAACTCCTGGGCTCAAGCAATCAGCCAGTCTTGACCTCCCAAAGTGCTGGGATTACAGGTGTAAGCCACCACGTCCCCGGTCACAAGCCTTTCAAAGGCTGCGCAGATGCCTGCACTGCAGGCTGGGGTTGGGAGGTAGCGGGTGGTCCCAGAAAGGGAAGCAGGGCCACAGGGAGAGCCCATGGGAAAACTGGGGGATCCGTGGGGCTCTGGATTCATTCATCAATAAGTATTTATTTATTACACGCCTTTGTTGCTCAAATCAGCCAGAAGTGGTTTCTGTTGACGGCAACTGAGAACCATGAAAGAAACATGCACCCCCTATGAAGGGAAAACCTTTGAAACTGTTTTTTCTCTGCTCTCACATCACAACGGCCAGTCGCGCGGTGGCTCATGCCTGTAATCCCAGAACTTTGGGAGGCCGAGGCAGGCAGATCACTTGAGGCCAGGAGTTGGAGACCAGCCTGGCCAACGTGGTGAAACCCCTCTCTACTGAAAATACAAAAATTAGCCAGGCGTGGTGGCGGGCACCTGTAATCCCAGGTACTCGGGAGGCTGAGGCAGGAGAATCACTTGAACCCGGGAAGCGGAGGTTGCAGTGAGCCGAGATCATGCCACTGTACTCCAGCCTGGGCAACAAAGCAAGACTCTCTCTCAAACAACAAAACAAAACACCACAACAACAGTCATCAACAAAGAACGTGATCAAATGCAGGGGGCGGGTACCTCCACAGACCAAGCAGCAGACACCGGCTGGGTGTCCTCCAACTCAATTCTGACACCATCTACCCAAAGAGGGCCTCAGATCCCACAGGCTGAGGGCTCAGGCCCACAGACTGCTCCCTCCTTCCCCCCAGTCACATGTCTGGGTCTCCAGGGAACTTCTGACTGGCCAGCTTGAAGTTAGGGTCTCCACAACCCCCTCTTGGGGTTCGATTTATTTGCTAGAGCAACTCACAGAACTCAGGGAAACAGTTACATTTAAGGTTTACGACTAAGGATATTTAAATGAAGAGATACATAGGGTGAGCATAGCAGCTTCTGTCCCCATGGAGTTGGGGCGCACCACCCTCCCAGCACCTGAATGAGTTCTTCATTTATTCTTATTTTTTGAGATGGAGTGTTTGGCTCTTGTTGTCCAGGCTGGAGTGCAGTGGCGCAATTTTGGCTCACTGCAACCTCTACCTCCCGGGTTCCAGCGATTCTCCTACCTCAGGCTCCTGAGTAGCTGGGATTACAGACGCCCACCACCACACCTGGCTAATTTTTGTATTTTTAGTAGAGACGGGGTTTCACCATGTTGGCCAGGCTGGTTTTGAACTCCTGACCTCAGGTAATACACCCGCCTCAGTCTTCCAAAATGCTGGAATTTCAGGCGTGACCCACTGCACCTGGCCTATTTTTATTTTATTTTTTGAGACAGGATCTTGCTCTGTTGCCCAGGCTGGAGTGCAGTAGTGCAATTACAGCTCACTGCAGCCTCAACGTCCAGGGCTCAAGCAATCATCCTCCCTCAGCCTCCCAAGTAACTGGGACCACAGGTGAGTGCCACCAGGCCCGGCTAATTTTCTTTTTTCTTTTTTTTTTTTCTTGTAGAGACAGTGGTTGGGGGGCGAGGGTGGGGTGGGGGGGTCTCGCTATGTTTCCCAGGCTGGTCTTGAACTCCTGGGCTCAGGTGATCCTCCTGCCTCCCAAAGTGCTGGGATTCCAGGCGTGAGCCACCATGCCCGGCCTGCATTTTATATTTTTATTGGCTAAATTTGGCCACCCTAAGATTGAGCAAGGGGGACATGGAGGGAGATGAGGACAGAGCCTGTGGAGCGGGCAAAAAGTCGAGCAGGAAACTCAGTTTCTCCCGGATCCCACACACACAGCCAAAGAGACAGGATGCTCTTGGAGGTTTTTTGCAGGGGTTTCTGTTATATGGGTTCCCTCCTAGGACAGGAGTCTTTCCTCCTAGCCCCTTCCTCCCTCCGGATCTTCGGTGCTTCTTTTCAGCAAATTTTAAAAATGGTAATAGTTTTATTTTATTTCAGGTGAGAAAGCAACACACTCATTGCTAAAAATATATAAACTCAAACCATGCAAAAAAGGATAAAGCAGACACAAAAATGATAGTTACGTGAGGTAATGCATATGTTAATTAGCTAGAGTTAGTCATCCCAAAATGTATATATACTTCAAACATCGTGTTGTACACGTTAAATACATACACTTTTATCTGTTAATTTTTAAAAAGAGGGCTGAAATCTCAGCACTTTGGGAGGCCAAGGCAGGAGGATCGTTTGAGGCCAGGAGTTCAAGACCAGCTTGGACAACAAAGTGAGACACTCTCCCTGTCCGTAGCTAGCTAGCTAGCTAGCTAAATAAAAAATAATAATAATAAAATAAAATAGAATGTAGGCCAGGCGCGGTGGCTCACTCCTGTAATCCCAGCACTTTGGGAGGCTGAGGAGGGCAGATCACCTGAAGTTACAAGTTCGGGAGCAGCCTGGCCAACATGGTAAAACCCCATCTCTACTAAAAATACTAAAAGAAATTAACCAGGCATGGTGGTGTGCGCCTGTAATCCCTGCTACTCTGCAGGCTAAAGCAGAAGAATTGCTTGAATCTGCGAGGCAGAGGTTGCAGTGAGCCGAGATTGTGCCACTGCACTGCAGCCTGGTTGGACAGAGCGAGACTCTGTCTCAAAAAAAAAAAAAACCAAAAACTTATATTAGTATGGTTGTTTGTTAAAATTGATAAACCAATATCGATATATTATTAACTAAAATCCAAATTTTATTCTACTGCATTTTAAAAACATTTTTAACATAATTCTATTGAAAAATAATTTTTTTTGAGACAGGGTATCACTCTGTCACCCAGTCTCTTGAAAGATATCACCAAAAAGCTGCCCAGATCCAGTCCACAGTGGGGTATTAGAGTGCTGATAGTGTATACTCTCATCAGCACTAATTATATAATATATATTTAAAAACATTTTTCTGAGAGACCAAAAGCAAATCTCAGTTTAATACTTATTTCATTATTTGTTCACCAATTCAATTTTTTGTATTCACTGTCTGTGTTATTTATTTATTTATTTTAGGTCCTTTGCCTATTTTTTTCTGTTGTATGTTCACCTTGTTCTGTTATTGATCTGCAGATGCTCTTTACATATGAAGGACAGAAAACTTTGCTTGCCATCCATACGTTGCAATGTATCTTTTTCCTTGATGTACTGAAATGTATCATTTTTATGAAGCCAAATCCTCTTCACCCTCCTCGCCTTTTTCCATTCCTCAAGGTCACCTCCTCAACACCCCCACTGGGAAGCCTTCTGTAGAGGGGCTTTTTGGAGTCTGATTTTCCTCTTCCAGGGTCCTGGAGTAGCAGGGCCTGATTGCTCACCCTGAGTAAGCCCTTGGGGTGGATCTGTCCCTGGGATTGTTCCAGGGGTCTGACTACTGACTGCAATCCCCAACTAAGTTAGAAGGGGACTTCCCCAAAAATGAGTTCTAGAACCTAAAGCTCTGAAGTTTGTGCAGGGCGTTAAAGAGGCAAAGGCTTCACCTGCCCCTCCTCCTGTCACTATGACCAGAACAAGATGTTGTCATCTCAGCTCCTGGTCTTGTTTTTTTTTTTTTGTTTTGTTTGTTTGTTTGTTTTTAATGATTCTGCAAGACACAAGCATTTCAAAAGAGTACAAAAACAAGAATGTTTAATGCTGACAATGATTCTTCTTCTTCTTCTTTTTTTTTTTTTTTGAGATGCGATCTTGCTCTGTCGCCAGGCTGGAGTGCAGTGGTGCAATCTTGGCTCACTGCAACCTCCACCTCTGGGTTCCAGCAATTCTCCTGCCTCAGGCTCCTGAGTAGCTGGGATTACAGACGCCCGCCACCAAGCCTAGCTAATTTTTGTATTTTTAGTAGAGACGGGGTTTCACCAAGTTGACCAGGATGGTCTCTATCTCTTGACCTCGTGATCCGGCCGCCTCGGCCTCCCAAAGTGCTGGGATTACAGGCGTGAGCCACTGCGCCCGGCACCCAGTGCTGACAAGGATTCTTTAAAGGGCACGTTTTCTCTGAAGGCTGCTGGGAGTGTGAGTTGGATCCCTATAGCACAATTTGGCAATGTGTGTCCCAGGCCATGAGGAGGCAGCAGAGGGCAGTCAATGAGAACAGTGCCCAGGAGTCAAAGCTGGGTTTGCCCTCCTTGGTCCTTGAGTTTGAGCAAGTGAAGTTACTCCTCTAAGCCTCAGTTTCCTCCTCTGGAAAAGGGATGAATATTCACAGCTTTAGTTGTTACAATTACAGGGCTTAGCACCATGCCTCCTCATGCACAGAAATGCTTGAAACATGGGAACTGTTAATCATTTTTTTTTTTGAGAGAGTCTCACTCACTCTGTCGCCCAGGTTGGAGTGCAGTGATGCCACCTCTGCCGCCTTGGCTCACTGTACCCTCTGACTCCCAAGTTCAAGCAATTCTCCTGCCTCAGCCTCCTGAGTAGCTGGGATTACAGACGTGTACCACCACATCCAGCTAATTTTTGTATTTTTAGTAGAGACGGGGGTTTCACCAGGGGGCCAGGCTGATCTCGAATCCTGACCTCAAGTGATCCGCCTGCCTCGGTCTCCCAAAATGCTGGGATTCCAGGCGGGAGCCACCGCACCCAGCCAGTTACTATTCTTAATTCTTAAAGATATACCTTCTCCTTGACCCAGAAGTTTCATTTGCAGTAGGAACAATAATTAGAGACAGGCACAAGGAAATAATTAGAGACGGGCACAAATATTTAGCTGCTTGGATGTTGCGTGACAGGGAGGATGGTTATTTATAATGGCAAGGTACTACAGCATAGATGTTCAAAAGGACAGTGATTAAACAAATTCAAGTTCATTGATAGGATGGCATCTTACGCAGTCATTAAAACTAATCTTCTTGAAGAATATTTAATGACATGGAAAGACACTGGTGATATTTACAATCTTGTGTTTTAAAAGACATAACATTCTAGGCTGGGCGCGGTGGCTCACACATGAAATTCCAGCACTTTGGGAGGCCGAGGGGGGCGGATCACCTGAGGTCAGGAGTTCGAGACCAGGCTGACCAACATGGAGAAACCCCCGTCTCTACTGAAAATACAAAATTAGCTGGACGTGGTGGCACATGCCTGTAATCTCAGCTACTCAGGAGGCTGAGGAGGGAGAATCGCTTGTACCTGAGAGGCGGAGGTTGTGGTGAGCTGAGATCATGCCATTGTACTCCAGCCTGGGCAAAGAGAGCAAAACTCTGCCTCAAAAAAAAAATAATAATAAATTAAATAAAAGACACAACATTCTTTACAAATGTATGTGTCCAATTCTGTTAAAAGAGAAAAGGGGTCAGGCATGGTGGCTCACACCTGCAATCCCAACACTTTGGGAGGCCAAGGTGAGAGGACTGTTTGAGGCCAGGAGTTCAAGACCAGCCTGGGCAACACAACGAGACTGCGTCTCTACTAAAAATTAAGGAAATTAGCCAAGCCGGATGCAGTGGCTCATGCCTGTAATCCAACACTTTGGGAGGCCAAGGTGGACAGATCACTTGAGGTCAGGAGTTTGAGATCACTCTGGTCAACATGGGAAAGCCCCGTCTCTACTAAAAATACAAAAATTAGCCGAGCATGGTGGCAGGCACCCAGGAGTTGCTTGAACCCCAGAGGCGGAGGTTGCAGTGAGCCAAGATCATGCTACTGCACTCCAGCCTGCGTGACAAAGTGAGATTCTGATTCTGAAAGAAGGGAAGGGAAGGGAAGGGGAGGGGAGGGACGGGAAGGGGAGGGGAGGGACCGGGAGGGGAAGGGGAAAATAAATTAGCCAGTGTGGTGGCATATGCCTGTAGTCCCAGCTACTTGAGAGGCTGGGGTGGAAGGATCACTTGAGCCCAGGAGTTTCAGACTGCAACCCCACCTGGGTGACAGAATAAAACTCCTACCAAAAAAAAAAAAAAAAAAAAAAAAAAAAAAAAAAAAAAGAATGAACAAATAAAAAGAAAAAGGGTAGGTAAACATAAAGAAAAATTAACTCATTCAATCATTCATTCATTAACTCATCATTCAATCATTCATTCATTGTTGCCACAGACATTAATAGAAATTAATTAAATGTCTACTATGTGGCTGTTCTGGGGCAGAGGAGAAGCACCAAACATTTAAGAGTATCTCTGATATCTCTGAAGGGGTGGAATTACCACTCATTCAAACATCCCTTCCACCAATGTTTACTGAGCATCTACATGTCAACGGTGCCAGGGCGCTGGGAATGCAGCAGTGAACAAAGACAGAAATCCGTGTTGTCATGGGGCTGACATTCCAGCAGAGGAGACCACCAACAGGCAATAACTACAATTAGCAACGAGAAATAAGAAAAAAGCAGACAGGGTTTGGTAGTATGTGAGAGGGATGTTTGCTGCTTTCCTTAGGGTGGGCGAGGGAATTATTTCACAGAGAAAGTGACATCTGTGTAAAGCCCTGAAAAAAGGGAGGAAGGGAGAGATAAGGATACCTGGGGGAAGAGTATGTTCCTGACAGAGGAACAGCCAATGCAAAGACTGAGGTGAGACCTGATAGAGTTCAGGGAACAGCATGAAGGCTAGAGTCCAGTGACTAAGATCCAGGAGGAGAGCTGTCTGGCGGGGCGCCTTTGCTCACACCTGCAATCCCAGCACTTTGGGAGGTCGAGGCGGGAGTATAGCTTGAGCCCAGGAGTTCGAGACCAGCCTGGCCAACACGGCAAAACCCTCTCTAAAAATGAAAGAAAAAGGCCGGTGCGGTGGCTCATGCCTATAATCCCAGCACTCTGGGAGGCCAAGGCGGGTGGATCACCTGAGGTCAGGAGTTCGAGACCAGCCGGGCCAACATGGTGAAACGCTCTCTCTACTAAAAATACAAAAAATTATCTGGGCGTGATGGTGGGCGCCTGTAATTCCAGCTACTCAGGAGGCTGAGGCAGGAGAATCTCTCGAACCCGGGAGGCAGAAGTTGCAGTGAGCTGAGATCGAGCTATTGCACTCCAGACTGGGCAACAAGAGGGAAACTCCGTTTCAAGATAAATAAATAAGTACAAATAAAATAAAATAAATTTTAAAAAGAAGATGTCTGGTGTTTGTTTCTAATATTTTGACTAATTACTTTGTAAAAACGTATTTTAAAATTTAAGATCAAACAGTATCAGGTTACCGGGCTCAGACAGACCAGCGTTCAAAACTCATTACCTTCTTTCTGCCAGCTATTTCACCCTCTGAATCTCAGTTTCTTTATCTGTAAAACGGATATTAATGATATTATACCACAGGGATGTATATGCAGCGAGAAAATGCAAGTAAAGCACTTGTCCAGGTGCCTGGCTCCTAGTAAGTGCTTAAGAACTGTTTCTGCCCATTATTAACTCATTACTCTCTCCCAGCCCCTAAACTCCTTCTGGGGGGAAGTTAGAAAATCGGTATCACACGAAAACAGTCATTTCCCCTTTAAGGACTTCAGTGGGCTGGGAGCCAGCCTTCCCGCACCTTTTCCAAAATTTCCAATCCCCGCTTGGCATTTTCTGCACGAAGGTTTCCGATTGGACGCTCTGCACCAATCGGAGGCTGGAGCGGGCCCTGAGAGGCGCCCGACTCCGCCCCCGCGCTGATCCTGCCCACTGCCCGGTCAGCCTCGTTGCTATGGGGACTGGTGGGCGGTGAGCGGGGAAAACCCCGGATGTTCGTTGGGGATTCAACATGGCGGCGGCAGTATCCGCGGTGGCGGCGGCGCAAGCGAGCTGAGGGAGGCGCGAGGGCGCGGAGTTCCAGGCCGAGCAGCTAGGCCGCGAGCGACTGCGGCGCCGAGCCGGTAGGATAAGGGGTTCGGCCAGGGGCTTGCAGTGGGCCGGGCGCTGGCGAAGAGACGGCTTTTCCGCGAGGAGGGGGGCGGGGCCGCTGGGGTCAAAGTTCACTGGTGGAGGGAAGGGTCGCGTCCGAGGGGTCGGGGGTTAACGCAGTCTGGAGGGAGTTGTAGTGGAGGTCGGAGGTCAAACCAGCGAAGGGGGCGTGGCGAAGGGGAGTGCAAAGTTTGAAATTCGAAGTGGGGGCGCGTTCGAGGGGATCTGGGCGAGTCTCAAAAAAGATGGGGTCCAAGTTAATAATTTGAGGTGAGGCTGCCTCTACAAGGGTCAGAGGCCTCAGCCCCAGGGGCCCCAGGTTGGAGGTTTAAAGTTGCCCCCAGCGGAGCAGATGAATGAGTTTTAGGTTCGGGGGCGTCTTTTAGGGGTTCAAAGCTGGGGCGTGCCTAGAAGGTGCAAAGGTGAGAATCTGACAGCGGGGCAGCTGTTTCCCAGAGTCAAAAATTAAAACCCAAGGAGGGCGTATTGCAGGGGACGGGGGGGCGGGGCATCCAGGGGCGGGGTCAGAGATGCTTCCTGGTGGCAGGAGAAGGGGGAACTCTACCACAAAGAATAATGGCAAACACTCATGAAGCACTTACTATGGGCTAGACCCTTTTTTTAACGCTTTACTTGTATTAGCTGATTCAGTTCTCACTACAGTCTTAGGGGGTCTTAAGCTGGTATTAAGAGGTTAAGTGATTTGCCCAAGGTCACCCGATGCGTAAGTTGTGCGCTGGGATTCTAACTCTGGGGTTCTGGCCCAGAGCCCTGCTCTGGCCGACCGCCTCTCAAATCATCATAATGTCGGTTAATGTTTAATGAGGGCTCACACTGTGCTCCACGCCCTGTGTGCCTGGTCGTATTTCACCCCTGCTGCAATCTTGTGAAGTGACTGCTCAACATGAACCTGTTTTACAGACGGGAAAAGTGAGGCTCAGAAGTTTCTGCTGAAGGCAGAGTTAATCGAAGCTGGGCCTGGGTGATGCCAGGGCTCCTGCTCCTGGTCGCCACATTGTCCGGTGCTGGCCGTTAGATCTCTCCTGGAAGCAGGGGGCTGGGCAGGGCTGGGCCACTCCCTGGGCCTATGGGATTGTCAGCTTGGTTTCCTTGGAAGGGGTGATCTGGCAGGGCAGATTCCCGTGGGCCTATGGGAGTGGAGTGTTTGTGGGTGGTCTGGAGTCACAGCAAGGGAGTCGGATGGGCTTCTAACTGGGGAGGGTGTTCCTGGGTGGTACCGCGGGCAGAGCTGGGTGTTCACTGTTCTTAAAACCCTAAGCTCTCGCTGTGGTCCTCAGTCACTCACACCTTACTTCCTACGGCTCTGCCCATTTCTCCCCAGCCTGTTTGTTGTTCTCCAACCCCAGGCCCATGCCTCCCACCCGATCTTTGACTTTCCTGTTCCTTCTACTGGGAATCCTTTCCCCACCCTGCCCTCTCTCACTGACAGGTCGCTCACTCTCAGCTGGCCCGGGACCACCCTGGCTTGCACTTTCTGCAGGCTCTTGTTCTCTCATCTGCCCAGCCGTCCCCTCCCTCCTTACCTTAATTATTAGGGTGCATGGTGGAATTGCTCTGTGGGGTTGCTTGCCTCGGTCCCCACGAAGCCCTGCCTGGCCTGCAGAGGATGCGACATTGCTGGGGGTTGACTGTTGGGCAGTATGCTGGGTGCTGGAGTGTGGCAGCGGACGAGATCCGCAGAGCCCCTAGCCTCAGAGGGCACTCAGTCCCCTGGTTGGAGCACAGTGGAACCAGCCCCCAAGCCAGTGACACGAGGCTACGTCTCTACAAACGGTGGTGTGGCTTGCAAGGGCGTCTTCAGGGAGCCGGGAGAGTGCCCCTACCCAGGGCTGAAGCCTGAGTCCCTTTCCCCTGGGAAGGCTCTGAAGGATGGGGAGGAGGGCTGGGAATGGGCTCACCAGGCAGGAGGAGCAGTGTGTGCAGAGGCCCTGGCATGAGTGGAGGTCAGGACTCGGTTGCAGAGTTGGGAATCTGGGGCAACACGTAGTCCGTGCAGGTTCAGGGCGAGACCCTGAGGGTGCTCAGCATGGGAGGGACGGTGGGAGCAAGGGAGGGCTGAGAAGTACCTGTATGTGTGGAGCTGCGTGAGGCCGTGATGGAGTGTGGTTCAGAAAGCAGTGCTGGACCAGGGATGCCTGGTACACACCCTGCTCCATCACTCACAGAGCGTGTGAGGACCTCCATTTCCACTTCTGCAAAATGGGCATAGCGTTAGCGCTGCCTCATAGAATTGCCGTGAGGATGCGGGCTAGAGAGCCTTGGCCCAAGGCCCCGCATGTAGTAATTGCTGTGTAAGCATTAGTCTTGCTGCTGCTGCTGCTGCTGCCACCCGACTGCTGCCTGGGGAGGGCCTCAGAGACGGTGGAGGCCCTTGCTCCACTTGCCTCCTGGCTTTCTCTGGCAGCCACCCCATCCCCACCTGGCTCTGGCAGGGTTGGGGAGCCGGCATGCTGCCAGGCAGCCCTCTGAGGCTGGCCCAGCCTCCTAGCCTTGCGGTGCCAGCTCACTCAGCGTCTCAGGGTTTGGCACAGATAAAGTGCCAAAAAGATAAAGAAGGATAGGGTTTGGGCACTGGAGACCCATATTCAGGTCCCTCGCTCATTTACCAGCCGTGGGACCTTGGACAAATGATTTCTTATTTGCCACTTTTATTCCTTCAACACATGTTCAGGTAGGGGAAAAAGCAGGGCTTTCAGTATAATGAAACACTCATACGTCCAGCCAGTGTCTGGCCTGGGACAGAACACACCGTGATGCAGTTAGAGGCCAAGAGTCTCCTCCTCCCCCGCTTCCTCCCTCCCTTCCAGGGGCAGCCGCTGTCCTGGGCATGGCGGTCACCATTCCTCTTCTGCCTTTCACACTTTTACTGCCCTTGGATGTATTCACCACCAGTAGAGCAACAGCTCTTGCCCCTGGCTGCACACTGGAACCCCCTGGAGAGCCCTGAAAAGATGCTTTGGCCCAGGCCTGCCATGGAAATTCTGCTTCCAACTTACTTGGTCTGGGCTGGGGCTGGCCTCAGGCTTTTGGAAGCTCCCTGGACAGTTCTTATGGCCAGCAGGGGCTGACCACCGTTGTTTCACTGTTCAGATAAATGGTGTCACCATAAACATGGCTTTCTGCAACTTGCTGTTTTTGTTCAACATTATAGGTATATTTGAGATGGGGTCTTGCTATGTTGCCTAGACTGGACTCTAACTCCTGGGCTCAAGTGATCCTCCAGCCTCAGCCTCTGGAGTAGCTGGGATTATAGGCGTGCACCCCTGCACCCCGCTTTGAGCTGAGCATTGGCGTTTGGATCTCTCTCCATGGGGATGTGTGTTGGTCTAGGACAGGCCATTTGTTTTTCCTGTTGGTATTTCTCTTTGTGATGGTGTCACACAGGAGTTGCCTCTTCACCTATTGATGGCCACTGAGGTGGTCTCCTGTTGCTGCCGTAACAGTGTGATGATGGGCCTTCTGGAACCCGTGTTCCTGTAGACCATGGCCAGAGTCTGTCCGGCATATGCCTAGCAGCGGAAAAGCCAGAGCTCCCCACTTTCCTGGTGGTTGCCAAGTCGCGCCCCCAGTGGCTGGACCACTGTCCTCCCCAGCAGGCTGCGAGGCTCCCTTCATTCCAAGTCCTGCTTTGGACAGCTTTGTGGCCCTCGCTGAAATGATTTCCTCGGCCGTGAGATGGGAGGTTTATGGACCCACCCACCCACCAGTCTGGTTGGAAACATGGGGAGATGGTTCATGCAACTGGCTTAGCTGGGACCTGGTCCCCACTGAGTCCCTACACCCAGAGGAGAAGGCAGGCTGGGGGGGCTTTCACCTTTACCCCCTTGGGCATCCAGGACGGTGACTGCAACTTTGCCCCAACTGCCCTTAGGGGCAGGTGCCAGGGGTGAGAGCTGGGAGAGAGAACTATACTGACTTGAACCTCTCAGTAGGGAGGCAGGGAGGACGGAGGTGGAAGTTGGAGGCTGGTGAGGCGTTGCAACATTCTTTCTGTGTATCTGATTGTTGATCCCAGTGGTAACCAACACAGCCCAGCTCTACCCTTGTAGATTATAGTACAGTGAAGGAGGCAGACCTGCTGTCCCCAGAGAGGCCAGGGCCATGAACGAGAGGCCTAGGCGAGGGGTCCGGGCGGGATGGTGGGGCCCAGGCAGAGGGGTCAGGGCGAGATGGTGGGGCCCAGGCAGAGGGGTCCGGGCGGGATGGTGGGGCCCAGGCAGAGGGGTCCGGGTGGGATAGTGGGGCACCCAGGCAGAGAGGTCGGGGTGGGATTGGGGGGGATCCAGGCAGAGGGGTAAGAGAAGGATGGGGAAACCCAGGCAGAGGGGGTGGGGCCGGATGGTGGAGAGGGGCACAGAGAGGGATTGGGACTGGAATGGAGGCGCAGCGGCTGTAGGAAGCCGGAGGAGGCATGTGACCCAGCGTGGGGAATTGAGGAGGGCTTTCTGGATAAGATGACATCTGACTGATGAGAAAATATAAGCGAGGCTGGAAGGAGGTAGAAAGAATGTGGCAGTAGGCCGGGCGCGGTGGCTCAAGCCTGTAATCGCAGCACTTTGGGAGGCCGAGACGGGCGGATCACGAGGTCAGGAGATCGAGACCATCCTGGCTAACGCAGTGAAACCCCATCTCTACTAAAAAATAAAAAAAAATAGCCGGGCGAGGTGGCGGGCGCCTGTAGTCCCAGCTACTCGGGAGGCTGAGGCAGGAGAATGGCGCAAACCCGGGAGGCGGAGCTTGCAGTGAGCTGAGATCCGGCCACTGCACTCCAGCCTGAGCGACAGCGCGAGACTCCGTCTCAAAAAAAAAAAAAAAAAGAATGTGGCAGGTCGTGGGTACAGAAGTGCCAAGGCCCTGAGGTCGGAATGACCTCGGGATGGTCGAAGATCATCAGATAGGCCAGTGTAGGGTACCCTGTGCACCCTGACTGCGTGGTAGCCTTGCTCTGCAAAGAGCAGTTAAAGAAATACATAAAATACAACAGAAATAAATAAAAAAGCAAAAGAAAAGCCAGTGTGGCTGAGCGGGGGGTGGGGTCAGAGGCTTGGAGGCTGTGTCGGATACAGCAGGGCCTGGCAGAGCCCGGTGGGATATGTGGATTCCATTCTGTGCATAATGGGAAGTCATCAGAGGCTTTAGCGACATCTGGTTTTCCTTTTATAAAGATTGCTCGGGCTGCTGTGTGGGGGACGGATCGCGGGGGGATGGCAACAGGGAGACTGTAGGGAGGCTACTGTGACAGTCCAAGCAGAAGAGGGTGGAGAGGACGAGGGGACAGCGATGGAGGAGCGTCCTCGTGCCAGCCGAGGTCATCAGCGCTTTACCCGTGTTACCTTACTCATCTTCACAGCAACCTGTGAAGTAGGTGCTAGTATCATCCTCACTCTAGAGATGAGAAAGGAGGCCCAGAGAGGTACAGGGCTTGCCGAAGGTCACACAGCAGGCAGTAGCAGAGGTAGGACTGAACCCCAGGCCTTGGGGCTTCAGTGTCACTGCTTACTGGGGCTGCCCTTCTGTGATTTGGAACTGGCTTGGACGAGACGGGCTTGATACCTGTCCAGTTGGTTCTTACCCAGGCTCCTTTGTTGACAGAAGCTCCGTGGGGACCTGTTCAACCTGGTAGTTTCTGGGCGCTGGGTCCCTACCTCCCTCCGGGCCTCCCTTTGCTTTCTCATCTACTCCTCGTTCCACTGGCTCAGGCGAGCCAGACTTCCTGGCCAGACACCGGTCAGGGGTGTCCCCAGCAGCTGTTTCTCCCATCACCGAGCCCAGCCCCTCACATGCTGCCAGCAGGAAGCAGCCTCCTTCCAAGTCACGGCCAGGAAGGTGGGACCCTTCCCGCCTAGTCACCCATCGGGGGCCAAGGCTTCTCATCTGCCACATTCCTTGGCCCACAGGAAGGTTGGGGGGGCCAAAGAGGGTGAGAAGGGGAACACTCTCCCATCCCAGGGGAGCCAGCTCTGGCGGATGCGACGGAGGCCACCGCTCACTGAAGCCTGTCTCCTGGGGCCCTCTGGTCCTGCCCTGACCCTCCCCAGGCTGGGAGGCTATCTGCTGCCTTCCCTAGGGCCAGTGGGAACTTCCCTGCCGGAACTGCCCAATCCACACACATCCCTTAGCCTTTCCCACTGGCTGGGAGCCCCTGGGTAAGAGACAGAACTTCCCTGGGCCTCCAATTCCTCACCTGTTACAGGGGGTATTGGTGGCCACCTCTCAGGGCTGTGGGAGGACGGGAGATCTTGTGTATGCCTCGTGCTTAGCCCGATGCTCAACACGCAGTAAGCATTTGGTAAATGTTGAACTTGGTGCTTTTGACGGTTTCCATCCCTTGCACCCTGTCCCCCTCTGGGTTCTCATCCCACAGTGAACTGTAATAACGCCAGCCCGCCGGGGCCCTAGGTCCGCGTGCCAGGCACCCCCTGCACCCTGTCCCCCTCTAGGTTCTCATCCGGTAGTGAGCTGTAATAACCCCAGCCCCCCGGGGCCCCACTCCGTGTGCCAGGCACGCGTGTGCTGTGAGTCTGTGAGCATGGTCGTGCAGCTGTACCCAGAGACCCTGAGGAGGAGGTGTTATTAACCTCATTTCTCTTTTCCTGTGTTTTAATGTTCAGAAAGCACGTTTTTGCTCCATGTGCATGCATTACCTATTCCCCTAAATAATCACTGAAAAACTGCACACAGCACAAAAGGATGTACAGGGACGAGCAAATCTCTTTCCCACCCGCCTGCCAGGCCCTTCCCAGAGATAGCATCATCACCCCCGGTTTCTTTTCTTTCTTTCTTGGAATATTTGTTCCCCCAAGTGCCTGCCCCTCCCTTTTGTTTTTACTCAGATGGAGCGGACTTCCCATGTTTATGTTCTGACCTGTGCTTTGCGTTTCCCACTCCGAGGCTCGCTGTCAGGACACAGAGTGCCGCCTCGAGTGTCCCATGCACACGCGCGCCCCCACAGACAGCACAGCCGTTGTGTACTGATGGCCGTCAGGCCGTTCCCGTCTTTCTGTGCCGTGAACAGGGCTGCACCCGCCTGAGTGTGACTGTGCGCACGTCTCTAGATGGGAGTCTGAGCTCGTGGCCTCGTGGTGTGAGACAGGCACCCGGTTAGCTTTGCCGTAGTGTTTCACCCTGATGGGGAGGTTGTCCGGCTCACACTCCCCACCCCTCAGTGTCTGATGGCGCCGGGGTTTCCTCACTCCCCTGCTGGAATAGATGGGTGTCACGTGACACTCACCTTTGCCAGTCAGATAGGTGACAAACAGTCCCGTTGTGGTTCTGATTTTAATCAGAGCAAAGTGGGACAGCTTTGTGTTATTGAAAGTCATCTTGAGCTTCCTTTTCTCGGAGCTCTCTATTCCTGATAATTTTACTTTCTCTGAGAAGGGGAAACTGAGGCACAGGACAGCAGTCCCACAGCAAATATGTAGCAGATGTGGCAGTCAAACCCTTGGCTCTGTTCTGGAGCTCCTAACCCGTCTGACACAGCAGAGGTCAAGGGCTTGGCCTCCAGAGCCAGCTTTGTCTCTTACTAGCTGTGTGACCCCAGACAAGTCACACCGCCTCTCTGTGCCCAGGTGTCCTCCTCTGTAAAATGAGGGTGCCAATGGTATCTACTCTTAGGGTTGTTTTGAGGATATAAATGTATACTCGGCAGGCAAAATGTGTAGTAAGTGCTCAAAGACTGTTAGCTGCATTACTAATAGCTGTATTATTAATATTATAGCTATGTCACAATAGCTGTATTATTAATATGAGCAGGCACTTGTTTGAGTGCTTTCTGTGAACTAACCTACTGGACCCTCCCATCAGCTCCAAGACACACGTGTTCTTACCATCTCCATTTTCTAGGGAGGAGACTGAGAGCCTGGGAGACCTGCCCCGGGTCACAGAGCAAGTGGAGCTGGGATTTGGATGCTGGAGGCCTGGCTCCTAATCACTGTGGCCGCCTCGCCTACCACCCGGGGCTAAGCCCGAGGATTACAAAGCTCTCCCTCCTTCCCCCACCCCTCTGCTGTCTCCATTAGAGGCAGGCTGCCCAGGAGCTTTCGAGCCCGCCCCTTGAGGAACGGGAGCACCGGGTGGGCGGGGTCCTCACCTAGAGAGCTCCCCTCCTGGGCCCTCCCTGCTCCTGTCACCCAGCACCTGGCCCTGTCCTGGGAACTCCTGATAAAGCAGTATTGTGCAGCGGTTCCCAGCCCGGTTTTGCCACTCCCACACTTTACTCCCAGAGGCAGAAGGCGGCCGGCCTTCCTGGGCTGAGTGGGGTGCCAGCCCCCCTCCCCTTCCCTTCCCTCCCTCGCTGCGCCCACAGCCACCAGTCAGCACTGGGCGTGGGGAGAAAGTAGGACCCTGCGGGCCACTAGCGCCTCCACAGACCCGTCCCCAGGGGAAGACCCCTCCCTTCCCTCCCCACGGGAGGCCCGTGTCCCTCTCTCCCGAGGAACACTCCTTCCCTGCCACCCACAGGGGTCTCCATAGTTCTGTCGTCCCTTCCCCACAAATCTTCCACTGCAGCCTGGCCTCATGTTATTTGACTACACAGTGCTTCTAACTCCACTGCTTTTAAAAAATCTTTAATAATTGTCAATTATAATATGCCCACAGAAAAGTGCGTGAAATGCAAAGGTAAGTTTACCAAAGAATTACAAAGTGAACAACACTTCCCCACCACTTCAGTAGAGACAACACAACCTCCCAGAAGCCGCCCCTCCATACCCCTGTCCATCACCACCACAGTCATGAGCGCTCTCCTGACCTCGGGGGTCACTGTGTCCTTGCTTTTCCTGATAGCTTTTACCATGAGGTGTGCATCCTTGAATTACAGAATGTTATCTTGCCTGCTTTTGAACATAAATGGAATCTTCCAGGGTGTCCTTATCTGTGCTTTCTTTCGCCCTTAGGTCTGTGAGATCCATCTGTGTGCTGAGTGTATCTGTAGTCATTCATCTTTGTTGCCGTATAATATTCTGTTTTTTTTTGTTTGACACAGAGTCTTGCTCTGTCGCCCAGGCTGGAGTACAGTGGCGCAGTCTTGGCTGACTGCATTCTCTGCCTCCTGGGTTCAAGCAATTCCCCTGCCTCAGCCTCCCAAGTAGCTGGGATTACGGGCGTACACCACTATGCCTGGCTAATTTTTTTTAAAAATTTTTATTAGAGATGGGGTTTCACCATGTTGGCCAGGCTAGTCTTGAACTCCTGACCTCAGATGATCCACCCGCCTCAGCTTCCCAAAGTGCTGGGTTTACAAGCGTGAGCCACCACGCCCAGCCCCATATAATCTTCTGTTTCTCCGTCTCCCGCTGCGTTGGTGTGAGCCATCTCTTTGTAGCATCTCCTGGGGCGCCAGTGCGTGCGTTTCTTCAGGGAATGTACCCGGGGGTGCATAGCCCAGGGCAGAGGGTAGGGTAGCTTCGGATTTAGCGGATGCTGCCGCACAGCCTCCCAAGGTGGTCATATCTGTGTATCCTACTGGCAGTGGTGACTGAGGATCTTAGTTGCTCCACCTCCTCGCCAACGTTTGGTACTGTTGGACTTTTTAGTTGACCTTGGAACATTTTTATTCTTTTCTGCAAAACTAACACCACTGGTTATCATCGGACTGAGCCCCTCGTGTTATTTTCTCCTCCCTGTGCTGCTCCTGTCTGTTCTGACTCTTGCCCATTCTGTGGACAGGAGTCAAGTGCTGCTGCTTTTTTTTTTTTTTGAGACGGAGCCTTGCTGTGTCACCAAGGCTGGAGTTCAGCAGCGCGATCTCGGCTCACTGCAACCTCCACCTCCCAGATCCAAGCAATTCTCTTCCCTCAACCCCCCAAGTAGCTAGGATTTACAGGTGTGGGCCACCACGCCTGGCTAATTTTGTATTTTCAGTAGATACGGGGTTTTACCATGTTGGCCAGGTGGGTCTCAAACTCTTAACCTCAAGTGATCCTCCTGCCTCAGCCTCCCAAAGTGCTGGGATTACAGGCGTGAGCCACTGCGCCCCACCCACGCGCATATTCTTTGACCAGCTTTGTGCTGGGGCCCAGCGACCCAAGGGTGAACCCAAACAGCAGGCAGCCCTCCCTGAGCTCAGTCCAGCAGGAATACAGACCTTGACTGAAGAGCGACAGAAAGATAAGCCGGACTGGAGGCTCCCAGCCCCCATCTTCCCACAGTGACCCCATTTTTGGGAACAGGAACCCCCATCCTTCTTCTTATTTCAGGAACAGGCTTCTCCAAATGTGGTGTCATCCTGACTCCTCTCTTGCCCCTGCCACCCCCACATCCAAAGTGTCCAGAGAGCCTGTCACTCCACCCGAGAACATAACCTGGCGCTGCGGGCCCCCCTTCCTCGTCACCCCCCTTCCTCGTCACCCCCCTTCCTCGTCACCCCCCTTCCTCGTCACCCCGCTTCCTCGTCACCCCGCTTCCTCGTCACCCCCTTCCTCGTCACCCCCTTCCTCGTCACCCCCCTTATCACCCCTTCTTCCTCATCATCCCCTTCCTCATCAACCCCACATACACATCAACCACTCAAACACAACACCCCCCTTACCCCCTTCTTCATTACCCCCTTCCTCTTTAGCCCCTTCCTTGTCACCCCCTTCCTCGTCATCCCCCTTCCTCATCACCCTCCTTCCTTGTCATCCCCCTTCCTCATCACCCTCCTTCCTCGTCACCCCCCTTTCTCGTCATCCCCGTTCGTCGCCACCCCCTTCCTTGTCACCACCTAGTTCAAGCCACCCTCATCTCCCTCCTCGACCATTGAGGCGTGCTCCCTGCTCCCTCCTCCCCCACTGTCCCCACAGTTGTCCCCGCACAGCCAGAGGGAGCCGTGCACACCTGGCGGGAGCCCTCCCCTGGCTCCACCTCTCCCAGGAGAGAAGCTTGCAAGGTCCCAGGCCAGCCGGCCACCTTCCTGCCTGCCCCGCTTCCGCTTCCCTCCTCTCTTGCTGCCATTCCTGGAACATTCCGGGAGGGTCCTACCCCGGGGCCTTTGTTCTTGCTGCCCCCTGGGCAGGCAGCACCCTCCTTCCCTCCATTCAGGCAGCCTCTGCTGACGGTGGCCCTCTTGGGGAGATGTTTCTTCCCTGACCATGGGTCTCCAGGAGCAGCCCCTGCCACCCTCCCTCTAGCACCTTCCCCCGGTAACACTCACGATGGTTACTTACATGATGACATGTGGGTCTGTTGGTTTATTTCGCCTCCTGGCATAATGTAGCCTCAGGGCATGGGGGCAGGGGTAGAACCACCGGGCCTTGCCCTGCCCCTTGCTGTGTTCTCAAGGATCGGGGTGTGGTGGTCTCTCCGTAAATGCTGGTTGACCGACCGACTGACTGACTGAACTGTAGTAAGCTGGGCTGCCAGAGCGTGTAATGGGGACCCGCCCTGGGTGGGGCACACCGAGCAGGTTTTCCTGAGGAGGAAATGTCATTTGAAGGATGAACTTGGCCTCAGCTAAGGGAGGAGGCTGAAGCAGCTGCCAGTGCAGAGGTCTCTGGGCGGGGGAGTGCAGGGGGCCTTTGAGGAATTGAAGGAAGACGGGTAGGTTGGTTCTTGGGTTCATCTGGATTCCAGTCTTGACAGCTGCCTGGGCCTGTCTCTGCCTCAGCGTCTTCCTCTCTAGAAGGGGGCTGCTTCCGGTGTTCCTGGATGTCCCTGAAGTTCTGCTCCTAACACACTTATTCTGGTGCCTGACACATAAATACAAATGTGATTGTTTATTTTTTTCCAACAAATTTGGTGGAGTGCTGGCTCGTGTGGCCCCCAGAGATGCGGTGGTGGATAAACAGACCCAGTTGCCACCCATTTGGAGCCAGGCCTCTGGAGCCATCTGGGGCACCCCTGCTTGGAGGCAGGAGAAGGTCTGGTGTGACCAAGCTTGGGCCCGGGGAGTCCTTATTCTGGATCCGGGAAGCTCTTCAGGGTGATGAATAGAGAAGACGAATGGAGGGTTTCTGCGTGCCGGCCCTGTGCCCTGGCCAGTGCTCCCAAGCTGCTGCCTGGGCCTCCCTGAAATCCCAGGATGTGGCCGCACCCGTGTGACCCATTTTACAGATTCGTAGGTGAGGGGGGCACCAATGCTAAGTCCTTTGCCCATTTGGCAAACTAGAACAGATCTGGTGGCATCTCCTCTGTGGTCTGATGTGCGTTTTTCTGGTAGCCAGTCAGGTGGGGCAGCTTTTAATTTGTTCTTCCAGACTCCTGTGAAGGAAGGGCCAGTTCAGGTCACTTTCTCCCCCCCTCCTTTTTTTTTTTTTGTTTGAGACAGAGTCTCGCTCTGTCGCCCAGGCTGGAGTGCAGTGGCACGATCTCGGCTCACTGCAACCTCTGCCTGCCGGGTTCAAGCGATTCTCCTGCCTCAGCCTCCCTAGTAGCTGAGACTACAGTTATGCGCCACCACGCCCGGCTAATTTTTTGTATTTTTAGTAGAGACGGGGTTTCACTGTGTCAGCCAGGATGGTCTCGATCTCCTGACCTTGTGATCCGCCTGCCTCAGCCTCCCAAAGTGCTGGGATTACAGGCGTGAGCCACTGTGCCTGGCGTCTTAGCCCTTCTTGACTTTTTTTTTTTTTTTTTTTTTGAGACAGGGTCTTGCTCTGTCACCCAGGCTGGAGTGCAGTGGTGCAAGATTGGCTCACCGCAGCCTCTGCCTCCCGGGTTCAAGCAATTCTCTTGCCTCAGCCTCAGTAGCTGGGACTGCAGGTGCACGCCACCACACCAGGCTATTTTTTTATTTTTTATTTTTAGTAGAGATGGGATTTCACCATGTTGGCCATCCTGTTCTGAAACTTTTTTTTTTTTTTTGTATTTTTGTAGAGATGGGATTTCACCATGTTGCCCAGGCTGGTCTCAAACTCCTGAGCTCAAGCCAGCTGCCTGCCTCAGCCTCCCACAGTGCTGGGATTACAGGCATGAGCCACTGCGTCCAGCCCATTCTTGACTTTTTGTAATTCCCTTTACATATTAGACAAGTACATCGTCAGTGTATGTACGTGTGCTCGTGCGCACACACCTGACGCTGAGTCTCCCAATCCACGAACGTGGTGTGTCTCTCCATTTGTTTGTCTTCTCATTCACACTTTTCCAGCCAAGGCCTTGGCCGCCTCTTGTGGGGTGTTTCCCAGGGTAGTTCATGATGTGGCAGGGAGTCTGTGCCCTCCACTCCCACAAGATGCCTCGCAGCCTAGGTTCAGCCTTGCTGGCTGAGGACCTCATGGCGGTGGAGGAGGCCACTTCCCCCATTCTCTGCTTCTTCCCTGGCACCGCCCCTGGACCCTGGTGGAGGGTGGGCAGGGCGCCCAGAAAGGAGGCTGTAATTTTCCTGAATGATTTCAAGGGCTAATTAAAGGTTTGCCTTGACTAATCAGCTTACGGTTTAATTATTAGGGAATAGGCTCTGGGATGCGGGAAGCAGCTCAGCTGGGGTCTCCCCACAGCATGGCAGGAAGTGGGGATACTCTGTGGGGGTGGCAGGATATGGGGATACCCCAGCACCCTCCAGTGGGTCAGTGGGGGGTTCTCCATCCTCCTTTGCGCTGTGACAGGTGGAGGGCAGCACGTGTGATGGAGATTGCAGCCGATTCCTCCCCTGATTCACATCGTTCCCCACAGCAGCTTTGGCAGGGCCCGCCCCTCCCCGCTTTCCTGCAGCACCCCAGCCTTGCTGGCCTTTGTAGAGTGCTCTGACTTCATTTATTCTGTGGGTCTTTGCTTAAAGGTCAGCACCTCTGGGAAGCCTCCTCAGGCCTCCCTCCTGCCAGAGCTGCTGATCAGCCTCGCGGCCCCTTGCCAGCTCTCGGGGTCACGGTTGCTCATCCGCTGCTCCTCCTGCAGACGCTGAGAAGTGCACTGAGGGGGATGCCTGAGCTGGGCCAGTGTCTGGATACCCAGCGGGATAAAGGGTTCGGGACCTGGACGCCGAGGAGGGGGCTGGGAAGGGCTGTTCAGGCGGGGAGGACTGAGTGACGGCTTGGAGGCGGCTGGACCAGGAACGCCTCCTGGGAGTTTGCGAAGGAGGAGGGGACTCTGGAGATGGCCGTGCCAGGCCTGGCTTCATTCCTTGCATTCCTCCGCAGGCCCCAGACTCCTGATGGCCCGAGGTGGGGGAGGGTGAGCCAGAGAGGGCCTTCTGGGCACTGTCTTCCCCCCACTCCATCAGTCTGTCTCGGTCTCTCTTTACACCCTCCCCCATCCAGGTCTCAGGGCTGGATCTGCCCTCCTGCTCACTCCCCAATCTCCTCCTCACCCTTTGGCTGCACCTTAGGGTCACCTGGGGTGGGGGGGTCACTGCAGGGGTCCAAGCCGGACCATTTGAAGCTGACTCTCCAGCTGTGGGACCTGGGTCTTGCGGTTTTTTAATGTTCCCCTGGCGACTCGGACATGCTTCTGAGCTGGGGTGAGAGCTGCCGGCCTGCACGAATGGCAACAAACGTGTTTTAGCTTTTGGCATGTTTTGGGTGCTTTTCTAGGCTTCTGAAATGGAGGGGTTAAGTCACGGCACGCTACGGGCACATGTGACTGTGGTTCCTGTGTTCCAGACAAGGCATCTGAGGCCCAGAGAAGGCCTCGAGCTTGGCGGTGCGGCTTCTGTCACTGTCTTATCTTCCCATTTCTGGTCTGTCCAGACGTCTGTCTGGGCCCTCTCCATTTCACCTCTGTCTCTCTCCCTGTTTCTCTGCCTCTTATCTCCCTCCTCCCCCTCTCCCCCTGCATTTCAGCTTCCCTCCTCCCCGGTGGAAACTTCCCAGATGTCTATGTTTTGAGGCAGGATCTGACTGAAGCCACAGAGGGGAGATGGGTTCTGCAGGCCCAGGACATCCTTCTGAGGGGAAGGATGCTGATGTCACCGCACTGGCCTCCCTTACAGCTCCTGACACCTGGAGTCTGGGGCTGGGGGCAACATGCCATCTGACTGACACTCAGAGGATGGCTAGGCCCGGCTCTGCAAGCTTGTAGGGGGGACTGTCCCCACAGGTTGACTCTGACATGTCCTGTGACACCAGCCGCCTCTGCGGTCCTGGAAGTCCTCTACTGCCAGTTAACAATTCAGCTCCTGTGGGTAGGACTGCCTGCCAGTCAGTAGTTTAATTGCGGCAAAGGTTTGTGCTAAAAAGGCGAATATTACATTGCAAGAGCCTTTGTAATTTGATGGGAGTTGGGGGGAATGATAGCCAGTGGTCCTGTATATCCCCACTCACTGAGGCCTGAGGGCTCCCCTTGCCTCCTCTCCTCCTACCCCTCTCCAGGGAAGGGCTCAGGAGTCCAGCTCCACCTCCAGCCTCTCCCTGCCCCACCAGCACAGCGTCCTCTGACCTTGGGCGAGGCCCTGAGCCTCAGATGTTTCTGAGTTCCCACATCTGGAGCAGGAGGATAATGATTCCTGCTGCCTCCCAGGGTTGCTGGGAGGATGAAGTGAGTCCGCTGTGTGATGCTCAGAACAGGGCCACTGTCATTATGCCATTCTGGTTACTAGTACTCTTGTTACCGTTACACTTATTAGAGAGGCAGGATACGTGCTTGGATTTAGTAGTTAGGATTCACACGGTGAGTGATCCCTAATTCTTTGCCATTACGATGAGGTCACATTTCCTTTGGTAAAATGTTGACCACCTTTGTATCATGGGAATGTTCACACATACTCAGAAGTTAATGGTCTCATGCCCTCCTGGGGTCCCTGTCAGCAGCTCAGCAGGTAGCAGCTGTGACCAGGCCTTGTCACCTGTGCCTGCACTCCTCACCTCCCTGATTATTTCAGAGCAAATCCCAAACGTCATATAGCCGGAAATATTCTACACTTTTCTAAAAACAAACCTGCCTCAGTTTCCTCATACTTCTCCAGTTATCTTATAATCCTTTTTCTTTTCTCTTTTTCTTGTTTTTGAGACAGAGTCTCACTCTGTCACCCAGGCTGGAGTGCAGTGGTACGATCTTGGCTCACTGCAACCTCTGCCTCCTGGGTTCAAGTGATTCTCCTGCCTCAGCCTCCCGAGTAGCTGGGATTACAGGCATGTGCCACCATGCCTGGCTAATTTTTGTATTTTTAGTAGAGATGGGGTTTCACCATATTGACCAGGCTGGTCTTGAATTCCTGACCTCAGGTGATACACCCATCTTGGCCTCCCGAAGTGCTGGGATTGCAGGCGTGAGCCACCGTACCCTGTCATAATCCTTTTTCATTTGTTTTGTTATTGTTTGAGATGGACTCTCACTCTGTCTCCCAGGCTGGAGTGCAGTGGCATGATCTCGGCTCACTGCAGCTTCCGCCTCCCAGGTTCAAGCAATTCTCCTGCCTCGGCCTCCGGAGTAGCTGGGATTACAGGAACCCGCCACTATGCCTGGCTAATTTTTGTATTTTTTAGTAGAGACAGAGTTTCCCCATGTTAGCTAGGCTAGTCTCGAACTCCTGACCTCAAGTGATCCGTCTGCCTTGGCCTCCCAAAGTGCTTGGATTATAGGCGTGAGCCATGGCGCCCGGCCTATTTGTTTGATTTAGGTCTAGACAAGGTCTACACTTTGCATCCGGTTGATAGGCCTCTTTTTTTTGTTTTGTTTTGTTCCCTCTGTCGCCCAGGCTGAAGTGCAGTGGAGCGATCAGAGCTCACGTGCAGCCTTGACCTCCCCGGCTACAGCAATCCTCCCACCTCAGTCTCCTGAGTAGCCGGGACCACAGGTGTGCGCCGCCACGCTCAGATCCTGGCGTCAGCTCTTTGGCGTGCTTGTTTTGGTAGTTTTTCTACGGGCGACCCAGGCCATTTGTCCTGGAGTTTCGCAGTGTGGAGCCAGCTGATACATCCCTGTGGTGTCACTGCACGCGTTCTCTGTCTCAGTGCTTCCTGTAAGTTAGGACTTAGGTCTAGAGGCTCGATCTGATGCGGGTTCGGTTTCTTCTGGCAAGCACGCTTTCTTAGGTGGTGCTTGGATGAGCATCAGAATTACTTAAATGTGTGCATGACTGTCAAGTTCACTTTTAAAGTAAAAGTTACATTTTTTTAAAAAAAAGCGATTAGGTTGAGAAAACCACTCTGAAGTCACTCGTAGTAAGGCTGGTACCCAGATCCAGCAGAAGTAGGGCAAGAGGGACCAAAGGTCAGAGGCCTGGGTCGCCCCTCTCCCCGCCCCCACCGCCTGGGAGCAATGGGCTGGGTGCCCTGGCTTCAAGTAAACCAGTGGCATTAACATGTGGGCCTCCGGTTCCTGCTTTGCTAGGGCCGCAGGCCCCCAGCTGAGAGCTGCTCCCACCCACCCTGGCAAGCCCTTCTGCATTGCGTGGTGCTTACACCTTCAGGGCAGAGTGGTCTCCCACCCTAGCTCTACCCTTGGCCGCCTGTGTCACCCTGAGTGGCTTTCCCGGCCTCTCCACCTGCTTCCTTCTCGACAGCCTGATGGTGGCTGTACATGCCTTGGGCTGTGGTGACTGGGCCTCCGGGAGCTGCCCTTCCGCTTCTGCATTTTAATATAAACCTCCTTGACCTCAGCTGCTCCATTCCCCACTCCCTTCCAGCCACTCGGATTCCAGTCCCGGGGGCCTCCGCACTGACCGTGCCCTCCACCCTCAGTGCTGTTCCCGGGTACTCCGCTTCCTCACCTGTATCCCGTCTTTGCTGAGACGCCACCCCCTTAGAGACCTCCCCGACTGTGCTGTCTGAAAGAGCACCTTGTCACTCTCTGTCCCTTCTCCCACCTGTTTACCTGCATGTTGTGTTCCCACTAGAATGTCAACCCCAGGAGGGCAAGGACTCTTGTCTTATTCACTGCTGTGTCCTCAGTGCCTAGAACAGTGCCTGGCACCTGCTGAGTGCGTATTAAGGACTCGTTGTTCATTGGGTAGAAGCATTAAAAAAAAAAAAGGGTTGGGCGCGGTGGCTCACTCCTGTAATCCTAGCACTTTGGGAGGCAAAGGCAAGTGGATCATCTGAGGTCAGGAGTTCGAGACGAGCCTGGCCAACATGGTGAAACCCCATCTCCACTAAAAATACAAAAATTAGCCAGGCGTGGTGGCGGGCGCCTGTAATCCCAGCTACTTGGGAGGCTGAGGAAGGAGAACTGCTTGAACCCGGGAGGCAGAGGTTGTGGTGAGCCAAGATCGTACCACTGCACTCCAGCCTGGGAGACAGAGCAAGACTCTGTCTCAAAAAAATAAAAAAAAAAAAATTGTTGAGTGCGTGAATGAATAAAATAAGGAACATGGCTGGGCGCAGTGGCTCACATCCCAGCACTCTGGGAGGCTGAGGTGGGCAGATCACTTGAACCCAGGAGTTTGAGACCAGCCTGGGCTATAGTGAGACCTCCGCTCTACAAAACATTTTTTAAATTATTGTTTTAAAATAATTTAAAAATTATTTAAAATTTAAAAGGGCGTGGTGGCATGTGCCTGTGGTCCCAGCTACTCAGGAGACTGAGGTGGGAGGATTGCTTGAGCCCAGGAGTTGGAGGCTACAGTGAGCTATGATTGCACCACTACTCTCTAGCCTGGGTGACAGAGCAAAACCCTATCTCTAGATAGATAGATAGATAGATAGATAAATAGATAGGATAAGATAGATTAGATAGATTGATTAGATAGATAGAATAAGATAGATTAGATAGATTGATTAGATAGATAGGATAAGATAGATAGATAGGTAGATAGATAGATAGATAGATAGGTAGGTAGGTAGGTAGATAGATAGATAGATAGGTAGGTAGATAGGTAGATAGATGTGGTTAAGTGAGTGGACTTTGGTCCAGGTCAGACCTGCCATGGAATCCTAGATCTGATACACTTGCCATGTGACTGAGGGCTGGCACGTCTTCTCTCTGAGCTTCACTCTCCTCCTCTGCAAAATAGGGTGTGAACAGCACCCTCCTTGCAGCCTGGTTTTGCACCAGGATGGAGCCTGCACGTAACTTTGTAGTGGTCTCTCTGCTGTCCTGTCTCCAGCACAAGGCACCGACGAACCAGCCAGAAGCCGTCCCTGCCAAGGGGATGCTTGACCCAATCTTTAGTAATAACCCCTTCCACTCTGGGTGACCAGTTGTGGTGCCCCAGGGCAGGGACTTGTTGATCTGGGTTTGTTCCGGAGGCCAGAAGGGCTTCCTGAGGGCTGGGATTGGAGCTGGATTGAGAGTGCCTGGCATGTGGAGAGACCTGGCTGTTGTGGCCTGAGTCTGAGGGCTCCAGGGCCAGCTGCTTCCCGGCCTTTGTCTTCCTTGCAGGAAACAGGCCAGGAGTTACAAGGGGCCGGAGGATGCTGCCGTGGTTATGGTGGAAGTTACGGCTTTGGGAAGTGTGCGTGTGCGTGTAAGTGTGTGTGCGCACTCGTGCTCTTGGTAAAGAGAGAGACGGTAAAGGAATGAGGAGAGAGACTGTTTGCAGACACACGCAAATGCAGAGAAAGCTTACAATTGTCAGGATCGCTCTCCCGGTTTTTCCTGCATGGTGGTGTAAAATCTGACATGTGTACAGAAAAGTGCGTAAAACCTCCATGTTCAGTTTAATGAATAATTATAAAGCAAACAGCCATGAAACTACCACCCAGATCAAGAAGACAGGCATCACCAGCTCCCTGAAAGCCCCCTCCTCCACCTGCCCTTCCCAGTACTAACAAAAACATTCTCCTCCCTTTCTTTTCATTGTTACCTCTTTTTTGGTGTATTGTGAAAGATTTCAGACACCCCCGAGAGAATAGAGAATCACCTGCTGACCACCCTCAGGCCCGCCTGCAGCTAAAAGATGAAATGCTTGCTGTGGGTGCAGCCCCCAGGTGCCTCCCCCGGGGCCCCAGGCCTCGCTGGCCCTGCGTCTGCTTCCCTAAACAGTGTCCAGCATTGTTCTGCAGGATTTTAAACTGCGTCCAAATGGTACGAGGCCGGCGGCACTTGGCTGCAACTCTCTCAATATTTTGTTCTTAAGATTTCTCTGGGTGGAGTCATGTAGCTCTGTGCCAGGAGGAATGGTTCCCAGCGGGGGTCAGGGCACCCCCACCCATGGCCAGAGGGAAGCAGCTCTGTCCTGGTGGGGGCCCAGGAGGACGCTCTGGGCTCCTCTCACTCAGGTCCGCGGCCCCCTGCTCCACCTGGATGTGAAGCGGCCCCTCCAGTGGAAGTGGCAGAGCGCCGTTGGCTTCCTGGGGCACCACATGGGACTCAGTTACAGCCGTGATATGAAGGGGCCCTCCCTGAGCTTATGTAAGGTATAATGGGGTGCTGGTGCTGCCCGGGGCCTGTGTGCACCACGGTGGGGCCTTCTCTGGAGGAGGGCATGGATCAGCAGCTGGGGACAGGAGGGTGGGTCTCTTCTCTTCCCTACCGCCCTCCCCCAGCCCCCGCCCACTCCCCACCCTCACCCGCCCTGTTAGCCAGGCTCACACAGCCTTTCTTGGGGAGGCCCTCTGGCGGGGAGATTACTATCAAAGGCTCTGTATCTAACTGGCCCGGGTTTGCCACCCAGCTCTGCCACCTTTTAGCTGGATGGCCTTGGGCATGTGTTGACCCCTGCCCCTCCCGCCTCTGTTGGCCTCAGTTCCCCATTTGTGAAATGGAATTGTGTAAGGGTTACTTCATCCATGCAAAGCACTCGTAGAAGCTAGCGTGTGGAAACCTCTTAATGAGCCTTAGCTGTTAGTATCTTTGTCATGCTTGCCATTCATTCACTCATTTTTGTTGGCAGTCACTTTTTCCCTCCTCTGAGTCCAGCCCGGTCAGCCACCACCCTGTCAGGCTGAGGTCCTGCCTTCATGGAGCTTATAATACAGTGAGGGAGACAGACATGGTACTAGGCAGTGACAAACCAAAGTGACCTTGGAAAGCACAGGCCAGAGTGTGACAGCTGTGATGGGAGAAGACCCAGAGGACTGTGGGAGGCCCTGGCTCCAGCCTAGGAAATCAAGGAAGGCCTCCTGGAGGAGGAGACTTTTGAGCTGAGGCCTGAAGGAGGAGCAGGGTTAGTTTGTGGAACATTGTCCCAAGGAGAGCAGATAGCATGTTCAAAGGCTAAAAGATGGGAAAGGATCTGGCATTTTAAATAAACCATTATTATTTTTAAGAAAACTAAATTCTGAGATCATTGTAGATTCTCCTACAGTTGTAAGAAGTAACTCAGAGTGGCCCGGCGCGGTGGCTCACACCTATAATTCCACCCCATTTTGGGAGGCCAAGGCGGGAGGATCGTTTGCACCTAGGAGTTCAACACCAGCCTGGGCAACATGGGGAGACACCACCTCTTCCCAAAACAGAAAGACTTATCTGGCTGTGATGCCGTGCACCTGGAGTCCCAGCTACTTGGGAGGCCGAGGTGGATCACTTGAGCCCGGAAGGTTGAAGCTGCTCTGAGCTGTTAATGGCACCACTGCACTGCAGCCTGGGTGACAGAGTTAGGCTCTGTTACGAAAGGAGAGAGAGAGAGCGGGAGAGGGAGGGAGGGAGGGAGGAAGGAGGAAGGGAGGGAAGAAAGAAAGAATACAGAGAGGAGGTCTGGCATACCTTTACCCAGTTTTCCTCAATGGTAACACCCTGCAAGACTGTAGTACCAGATACCAGAGTGTCGATTGACGTTCATACCGTTCAGATACAGAGCATCTGTTCAATCACAAGGATCCCTCATAATACCTTCTCATAGCTACACCCTTCCCCTACCCATCCCTAACCTCTGGCAACCGCTCATCTGTCTGTTCCCCCATTGTTATGATTTTGTCAGTTCAAGAATGTTATGTAAGTGGAGCCACCCAGTGTGTACCCTTTTTGCATTGACTTTATCCCCTCAGCATGATTCTCTGGGGGTGCATCCAGATTGCTGTGCTGATAGTGACTACTGAGTAGTATTCCGTGGTCTGGATGCCCCACTGTTTAACAGTTTCCCGTTGGAGGACATTTGGGTTTTTGTAATTTTTTGGCTGTTACAAACAAAGCCTCTATAAACCTTGACAAACAGGGTTTCATGTGAATGTCATTTTTTGTTTTTCTGGGACCGATACTCAGAGGTACAATTGCTGGGCAGTGTGGTGGTTCCATGTTTTAAGGAAACCATCAAACCGTTTTCTAGAGTGGCTGTACCATGTTATATCACCAGCGGCAGGTTCCCCGCATCCTCACCAGCATTTGGTGTTGTCACTATTTTTTATTTTAGCTCTTCTAATAAGTGTGCAGTGATAACTCATTGTGGCTTTAATTTGCATTTCTCTAACGGTGATGATGTTGATTAGCTTTTCATGTGCTTCTCTGCCATCTGTGTATCCTCTTCGCGCGAAAGGTCTCGCATGGCTTCTGCTCATTTTCTTATTGGATTGTTTGTTTTTGGTTGGTTTTTTTTTTTTTGGCTGTTGAGTTTTGAGTTTTCACCGTTGTTCTCTTTTTTCTTAGCCCGACCAGGTTCTCATATGAGATCTTTATCTATTCTCTTTTTTTTTTTTATTGAGACAGTCTTACTCTGGAGTACAGTGGCGCCATCTCGGTTCACTGCGGCCTCCGCCTCCCAGGTTCAAGTGATTTTTCTGCCTCAGCCTCCCGAGTAGCTGGGATTACAGGCATGTGCCACCACGCCCCAGCTAATTTTTGTATGTTTAGTAGAGATGGGGTTTCACCATGTTGGCCAGGCTGGTCTTGAACTCCTGACCTCAAGTGATCCACCCGCCTCAGCCTCCCAAAGTGCTGGGATTACAGGCATAAGCCACGGTACCTGGCAAGATCTTTATTCTACATACTAGTCTTTTGTCAGATATGTGGTTTGCAAATATTCTCCCCTAGTTTGTAGCATATCTTTTAATACTTTTCATATGGACTTTTGCAGAGCAAAAGTTTTTAGTTTTGTATTAACTTTTTTCTTTTATGGATTGCGCATTTGCTGTCAAGTCTCAGAACCCTGTGCCCTGTCTTAGGTACCAAAGAATTTTCTTTTTTCTTTTTTTGAGAGAGAGTCTTGCTCTGTTGCCCGTGCTGGAGTAGGCTCACTGCGGCCTCTGCCTCCTGGATTCAAGCGATTCTTCTGCCTCAGCCTCCCAAGTAGCTAGGATTAAAGGCGCCCACCACCACGCCTGGCTAATTTTTGTATTTTTAGTAGGCACAGGATTTCACCATATTGGCCGAGCTGGTCTTGAACTCCTGACGTCGTGATCCGCCCGCCTTGGCTTCCCAAAGTGCTGGGATTACAGGCGTGAGCCACCACACCCGGCCTGCTTTTTTTTTTTTTTTTCCCATAAAAGTTTCATAGTTTTACATTTAAGTCTATGATCCATTATGAGTTAATTTTTGTGCAAAGTATAAGTTTTGGATTAAAGTTCTTTTTTTTCCCTTTGGCATATGGATGTCCTGTTGTTCCAGCAGCATTTGTTGAAAATGCTGTCTTTCCTCTGTTGAATTGCTTAGGCTTCTTTCACAAGAATCAGTTACCACGATGAGATACTACATCACACCTACCAGGATGGCTGCTGTCAAAAAAACAAAAATAACAAGTGTTGGGAGGATGTGGGGAAATTGGAGCCCCATGCATTGCTTGTGAGAATGTAAAATGGTGCTGCTGCTGTTCGACATAGAATTACCTCATGAGCCAGCAATTCTCCTCCCAGCTGTACGTCCAAAAGAATTGAAAGCCGAGACTCGAACAGATATTTGTACACCCAGGCTCATCACAGCCTTATTCACAAGAGCCAAAAGGTAGACACAGCCCCATGTCCATCAGTGGATGAATGGAGGAACAAAAGATGGTGTACATCATGGAATATTATTCAGCCATGAAAAGGAATGAAATTTTGGGTAGAAGCTATCACGTGGATGTTCTTGAAAACATTATGCTTAGTGAAATCAGCCAGACACAGAAGGAGAAATCCTCTATGATTCCACTTGTGAGGGACCTAGAGTAGGCAAATACCAAGAGACAGAAAGCATGCGTAGAGTCCCAGCTCTTCTGGGGACAGGAGGATCCCCTGAGCCCAGGAGGTTGAGTCCAGCCTAGACAACATAGTGAGACCCGGTCTCTTTTAAAAGAAATGTATATATAGGGCCAGGCTTGGTGGCTAACACCTGTAATCCCAGCACTTTGGGAGGCTGAGGCAGGCGGATCACCTGAGGTCAGGAGTTCAAGACCAGCCTGGCCTACATGGTGAAACCCCATCTCTACTAAAAATACAAAAATTAGCCAAGCGTGGTGGTGGGCGCCTGTAATCCCAGCTACTTGGGAGGCTGAGGCACGAGAATGTCTTGAACCTGGGAGGTAGAGGTTGCAGTGAGCGGAGATCACCACACTGCACTCCAGCCCCGACGACAAAGAGAGACTCTGTCTCTAAATAAATAAATGAATAATAAAATATATGTTTATGTATATATAGAGAGAAAGAAAGTAGAAGAGAGGTTATCAGGGTTGAGGGAAACAGGCAGCTGTTGTTTAATGGGTACATAGTTGTTGTTGGAATGATAAACATGTTTGGATGTAGATGGTGGTGGTGGTTATACAACTTGGTGGATATATTTAATGCCACTGAATTGTATACTTACAGATGGTTAACAATGATAAATATGCTGTATATTTTACCATCATACAAATACATTTTTGAAACCAGCTGGGTATGTTGGTGTGGGTCTGTGTCTGGGTTCTCTGTCCTGTTCTGCTGCTCCGTTGCGGTGACCGTCCCACCCCATCTGGGTTACTCGCTGCAGCAGGCCTTAAGTGTGGGGAGAGGGATTCCTCTGGCTTTCTCTCTCTCTCTTTTTTTTTTTTTTTCTTTTTCAAGATGGAGCTCTTGAAAAAAGAGCTCTGGAACCTGGCATTTTGGAGCTCCTCTAGGGTTCCCCGTGTAGAAGATGGCGCTGTGTTGGGCCCAGGTTCGGAGTCATCCTTGACACTACCTCCTCCTCAGCCCCAGTGTCTGAGTCGTCAGCGAGCATTGCCTTTTCTTGGTAGACATAGCCCAGGTCTGACCCTCTCTCTCCACCGCTGCTGTCCCGGCTGCCTCATCAGTTGCCCAGAGAGCGCTGCCTCCTTGTTACTCATCCTCACACCCACTCAGGCCTCTTGATCCCATCCTTCACAGGGCAGCCAAAGTTACATCTGCAAAACCCAGGCCGGGACCAGGTAGAGTGGCTCCCATCTGTAATCCCAGCACTGGGGGAGGCCGAGGTAGGCAGGTGGCTTGAGCTCAGGAGTTCAAGACCAGCATGGACAACGTAGTAAGACCTTGTCTCTAAAAAAATAAATAAATAAAAATTTAAAAAATACAAAAACCCAGGCCTGTCCTTGGCACCCACCTTGTCTCCCCTTGCTCTCTCACGATCTGCCTCCACCACACCGTCCGTCCCCCTTCAGGCCTGCTGCCCACCCTTCCCTCCAGCCAGGGTGTGTCAGCTGGACTTCAACATTTTTTGTGTGTGGTGCTTGACTCTAAGCCTGATGGGGTAGGGCCCACACTGCGCTTCTGCCCCCGCGCAGGCGGCACGTGATAGACGCGCATTGGATTTCTGTTGGTGGAGTCCACGAACGTGGGAAGGAGGTTGCGTGTGGCTGTAGCAGGTGATTGGGGGCGGAAAGTGTGCAAAAATGAGGACAGAGAGGTGGGCGTGACCCTGGTGAGGAGACGGCTTTAGCTCTGCAGGCCTGAGTAGGTTTTTAGCAGGAGAGGATACAATCAGATTAGATTTACAAAGGTCTCCCTGACCTAGCAGAAAAAGGCAAAGGCTTTGAATAGACACTTAGCGGAAGGGGACAGTCTAATGGCTTTTATAAATGTGAAAGATACTCAACCCTACTAAGTAGAAAAATACAAATGAAAACTAGGCTGAGGGGGACCAGATCTCACATATCAGCAGAGATCAGAGAGACTGGCCCCGCCCCGTGCTGCGAGGCCGAGGGGATAGGCCCTGGCACCACCAGGGGCTGTGAGTGGGGGACAGGCCTCACGCAGGGCCACTTGGCAGTGGTGAGCTTTGCTGGGCATTTACCCACAGACAAACTTGCACACCTGTGAAATGAGAGCCGCACGCAGTGAGCGCTATTGCACCATTTATAAGAGCAAAAGACAGGAAACCACCATGCTGGCCCCATGGGGACGGGCTCCAGACCTCACAGTCCTTCCACACAGCTGCCAAAGCAGCAAGGCGGCGCTCTGCCAAGATCAAGGCAGGGAAAGGTCACCAAGACACACATATCTATGCAGTGTGTCTGTGGTTTCAGTTACCCGCCACCAACCATGGCCCAAAAGTACATGGAAAATTCCAGAAATAACCAATTCATTCGTTTTATTTATTTTTTTTGAGATGGACTCTCACTCTGTCACCCAGGCCAGAGTGCAGTGGCACCATCTCAGTTCACTGCAACCTCCGCCTCCTGGTTTCAAGCGATTCTTCCCACCTCAGCCTCCCGAGTAGCTGGGATTACAGGCATGCACCACCACGCCTAGCTAATTTTTGTATTTTTAGTAAAGATGGGGTTTCACCGTGTTGGCCAGGCTGGTCTGGAACTCCTGACTTCAAAGAATCCGTCTGCTTCGGCCTCCCAAAGTGCTGGGATTACAGGCGTGAGCCACTGCGCCGGCCCAACAGCTTATGCATTTTAAATTGCACGCCATGCTGAGTTGTGATTTTTTTTGTGTGTGTGGAGACGAGGTTTCCCTATATTGCTCAGCTGGTCTCAAACTCCTGGGCTCAAACGATCCTCCTGCTACCGCCTCCCAAAGCGCTGAGATTACAGGCAGGAGCCACCGCACAGCCTCGGGATGAAATCTGGAGCCATCCCACTCCGTTCTGCCTGGGACATGAATCACCTTTCTTATCCCACGTATCCATGGTGTATGTGCTACCCATCTGTGACTACTCCGTAGCTCTCCCGGTTATCGCATCTTCTGTTGTGGTACCACAGTGCTTATGTTCGGGTAACCCTTACTGTACTTAACATCGTCCCCAAAGTGCAAGAGTAGTGATGCTGGCAATTTGGATATGCCAAAGAGAAGCTGTAAAGTGCTTCCTTTAAGTGAAAAAGAGGAATGTATTTAACCTAATAAGGAAAAGAAAAAACATTGTATGCTAAGATTACTAAACTCTACAGTAAGAACGAGCCTTCTATCCATGAAATTGTGAAGAAGGGAAAGAATTTGTGGCTAGGTTTACTGTCACACCTCAAACTGCAAAAGTTACAGCCACAGGGCATAAGTGTTTGGTTAAGATGGAAAAGGCATTACATTTGGGGAGTAGAAAACAGGAACAGAAACGTGTTCCAACTGATGGCAGTCGGGGTCGGTGTTATCTACAGTTTCGGGCACCCATTGGGGGTCTTGAAACATACGCCCCGCAGGTAAGGGGAACTACCGTGTATATAGTTGGCCCTCGGTATCATGGACCCTCAGGATCACGGGTTCTGCACCCACCCATTCATCCAACCAACCAAAGTCTGAAAATTTACTGTGGAGGGCCATCTTTTCCATCCGCGGTTATGGAGGGCCGACTGAGGGACGAGCATCCCTGGATGTGGTACCCCCGGCTCCCTCAGCTACCAGGGTACAATTGTGTAAATATATAAATATTTTTCTTTAAAATCATAATTACAAATTGTTAGGATACGCAGTGAAAACTGCATAAAACGTAAATGTTTATGTTTTATAAAACTGATTACTATAAAGGGAAAAATCTATGTAGTCACCCCTCCAGGTGAAGAAACAGATGATGCCAGCCTCCCCCTACCCCTCCCAGTCCCTCCCTTCCCGCAGAAGCATCCACTCTTTATAATTTTAATTTTTTTTTGAGACAGAGTCCATCACCCAGGCTGAAGTGCAGTGGCACAATCTCAGCTCACTGCAACCTCCACCTTCTGGGTTCAAGCAATTCTCATACCTCAGCCTCCCGAGTAGCTGGAATTACAGGCATGTGCCACCACACCCGGCTAATTTTTTGTGTGTTGTTGTTGTTGTTGTTTTATTTTTTTGAAACAGAGTCTCTGTCACCCAGGCTGGAGTGCAGTGGCGTCATCTCGGCTCACTGCAAACTCCACCTCCCAGGTTCAAGTGATTCTCCTGCCTCAGCCTCCCAAGTAGCAGGGATTACAGGTGCCCACCACCACACCCTACCAATTTTGGTATTTTTAGTAGAGATGGGATTTCACCATGTTGGTCAGGCTGGTCATAATCTCCTGACCCCAGGTGATCTGCTCACCTTGGCCTCTCAAAGTGCAGGGATTACAGGTGTGACCCACCCCACCTGGCCTTAATTTTAATTCTCTAAAAACGTAGAGATGGGGTTTCATAATGTTGGCCAGGCTGGTCTTGAACTCCTGGCCTCAAGTAATCCTCCCGCCTCGGCCTCCCAGAGTGCTGGGTTTACAGGCATGATCTACTGCGCCCAGTCCAACTCTCCTGACTTTTGAGGCCCTCATGTGCTTGCTTTCCTCTCTGTTTGCCACCTCTGTATGCAGCCTGAAGCAGTTTCCTTTTGCCTGGTTTTGAACCTTAAAGTCCGAGGACGGAGTACCGTTCGATGTTTTTGCCTCTTCTATGTGGCCTCTTCTTTGATGCTCATCCACATGTAGCTGTAGTCATTCATTCATTCTCCCTGTCGTGTGCAGTGCCATGGAGCCTGTAGGTCACCCTTCATTCGCCACCTCCTGGGAACGAGCATTTGTCTTGTTTCCAGTCCCTTCTTGCGCGTGCTTCCTGCCCCATGGGCCTGCGTTACGCTGGAGTGTGTATCCAGGAGAGCTCTTGCTAGGTCGAGCGTGTGTCCCCGCTTCCGCTGGATGCTGCTAAGCTCCTCCCAAGTGCCAGCAGCGTGGGAGAGCCACGGAATGTTTTCGAGAAGAGCAAAGTACAGAATATTGTGTGTCGTGTGGCTGCCATTTCTGTTGTTTTTTAAAAAGTGGGTAATCGTGTGTACCCGTACACACACGTAGGATCTCTCAGAAAGGAAAAAAAAAAACAACCGGAAGTTTAGTAGGGGTTGCCTCCAGGGCTGAGCTGGGCCAGGGTGGGAGGAGGACATCCTGTCACAGTTTACCCTTTGGTGCCTTTTGGCTTTTGAACCGTATGCCTGTATTATAAAGACAGAGAGAAGGAAAAGGAAAAGGGGTAGATAAGCGTAAATGTGGTAAAGTGGGAATCACTGAGAATCGCCCAGTGCAGCTCCCTCTCCGTCCCCTGGAGACCTCGTTTCCTGCGGCTGTCCAGAGCTGTCCAGTTCCCACCCACTCCCCCGCCAGAGCCCAAACCTGCCCGTCTGGTTTGCAGAGCTGCCCCACCTGGCTCCTCCTCTCTGGGTGGTTACTCCACAGATGCCCCACCCCCACCCCACGGGGAGGCAGTGGCCTGAGATCTGGGACTTCTGGGACCCCCAGACCTGCCCTGCTGTGGTCCAGAGCCCGGCCCAGCCCCTCCTTGGACTTCCTCCTCACTGTGGGCAGGGAGTGGACGGAGGTGGCGGTGGGAGTTCCAGGCCCCGAGAGCTAGCGCTGGGCTCCCAGCCCACGTTCTCTGTGTGGAGATAACATCTGCCCTGGAGGAGTTGGCTGCGGGGGCAGGGGTGTGCAGAGCAGGGCAGTGGGAAGAACCCAGGGGCCTCTGTCTGCTGTGTGCCTGGGCACTTGCTCACTGTTGTCCCTGGATTCACCGTGGCCTGGGTACCCATCCTGGGCCCGGGCACCCAGCAGCCTTGGTCCCTACCGCCTACCGGACTGGAGTCCCTGATGGAGCCCCTCTAGGATGTCAGCTCCCCTGGGCAGGAAGTTTTGTGGAGTTTGTTCAGTGCTGAATTCTCAGGGCCTCCCACAGGTGTGCCTGGTATGTGCCTGGAGCTCAGTGAATGAATGAGAGGCGGGTAGGCTGCAGACAGCCACAGCCTGGGTGGTCAGGGCTGGCATGGGGAGGTGCAGGGCGGAGTGCGCAGGGCTGGAGCCCGGAGGATACCTGACCCAGCCTGGGGTGGCAGGAAGGGCTTCTTGGAGGAGCAGGTGCCTCAGGTGGGGCCAGAGGGTGAGAAGGGATGAACCAGGCAGCCCTCCGCAGCCTGCTGGGGTGGAGGGGAACAGACAGTGTTCACAGTAGAAACAGTTATATCTGCGAGCTCGGCCTCGGGCCAGCCTTTGCACAGGAGGTGGGATTTGAAGGGGAGGAAGGGGTGCGGCGGAGCGTCTTTTTCTTCTGTTCCTGAACGGGGGTTCTGATCACACCAGCCTCATACTCAGAACAGCTGGTTAAGGGCGCAGACACCAGGACAGACACCCAGCCTGGGAGGCCCAGTGCCTGACCTCCCCCAGGCGTCAGGTCATTCTGCCTCTCCGGGCCTCAGTTTCCTCCATGGTGAAAGAGGCCTACGGAAGGACCTGTCCCATTTAGGGCAGCAGTGAGGCAAAGCCCTGAGCCCACGCCTGTGCCAAGAGCAGGGCCTGGCCCAGAATAAGGCCTTGTCATGTTAAGCTGCCTATTTTCAGCAAGGTTAGTTTCATCCTGGTGAGGCGG
>NW_012101332.1:2026252-2043976 GCF_000951045.1 Mandrillus leucophaeus
GTTTCCTGCGGCTGTCCAGAGCTGTCCAGTTCCCACCCACTCCCCCGCCAGAGCCCAAACCTGCCCGTCTGGTTTGCAGAGCTGCCCCACCTGGCTCCTCCTCTCCGGGTGGTTACTCCACAGATGCCCCACCCCCACCCCACGGGGAGGCAGTGGCCTGAGATCTGGGACTTCTGGGACCCCCAGACCTGCCCTGCTGTGGTCCAGAGCCCGGCCCAGCCCCTCCTTGGACTTCCTCCTCACTGTGGGCAGGGAGTGGACGGAGGTGGCGGTGGGAGTTCCAGGCCCCGAGAGCTAGCGCTGGGCTCCCAGCCCACGTTCTCTGTGTGGAGATAACATCTGCCCTGGAGGAGTTGGCTGCGGGGGCAGGGGTGTGCAGAGCAGGGCAGTGGGAAGAACCCAGGGGCCTCTGTCTGCTGTGTGCCTGGGCACTTGCTCACTGTTGTCCCTGGATTCACCGTGGCCTGGGTACCCATCCTGGGCCCGGGCACCCAGCAGCCTTGGTCCCTACCGCCTACCGGACTGGAGTCCCTGATGGAGCCCCTCTAGGATGTCAGCTCCCCTGGGCAGGAAGTTTTGTGGAGTTTGTTCAGTGCTGAATTCTCAGGGCCTCCCACAGGTGTGCCTGGTATGTGCCTGGAGCTCAGTGAATGAATGAGAGGCGGGTAGGCTGCAGACAGCCACAGCCTGGGTGGTCAGGGCTGGCATGGGGAGGTGCAGGGCGGAGTGCGCAGGGCTGGAGCCCGGAGGATACCTGACCCAGCCTGGGGTGGCAGGAAGGGCTTCTTGGAGGAGCAGGTGCCTCAGGTGGGGCCGGAGGGTGAGAAGGGATGAACCAGGCAGCCCTCCGCAGCCTGCTGGGGTGGAGGGGAACAGACAGTGTTCACAGTAGAAACAGTTATATCTGCGAGCTCGGCCTCGGGCCAGCCTTTGCACGGGAGATGGGATTTGAAGGGGAGGAAGGGGTGCGGCGGAGCGTCTTTTTCTTCTGTTCCTGAACGGGGGTTCTGATCACACCAGCCTCATACTCAGAACAGCTGGTTAAGGGCGCAGACACCAGGACAGACACCCAGCCTGGGAGGCCCAGTGCCTGACCTCCCCCAGGCGTCAGGTCATTCTGCCTCTCCGGGCCTCAGTTTCCTCCATGGTGAAAGAGGCCTACGGAAGGACCTGTCCCATTTAGGGCAGCAGTGAGGCAAAGCCCTGAGCCCACGCCTGTGCCAAGAGCAGGGCCTGGCCCAGAATAAGGCCTTGTCATGTTAAGCTGCCTATTTTCAGCAAGGTTAGTTTCATCCTGGTGAGGCGGCGCCAGCATGGCGTTCCACCTCCCGGCCTCCTCTCCCTCCTCCCTTTCCTGCCATCCACGCCTCCCAGCCCCATTCTCACACCTTGGGATGGCGATATGGGGGCTTCACCGTGGTCTCCCCTGACCTCGCCCCTCCCCCAGTCAGGCTGTCTCAGATTCCTCCTCATGGGTGGGGGGTGCACAGTGGCCCTTTCCTCCAGCCCATGCTGGGCACTTGCTAGAATCCCAGCCTGGTCAGGGTGGAGGAGAAGCAAGTTCCAGCTCTCTAGTTCTGCCTCCATATCAGAGAGTCCACCCACCCCTCTCCCCGGGGCTCTATCCTGTACCTAGTGGCCCCTGTCACTCCGCAGCCGCCCCCATGTACATACCCCGGTCCCTTGTTTCAAACCTGGCTGCCCCTTAGCTGCCTGGCCAGCCGCTTGCAGGCACTCAGCCTTGCTGTGTAGTCACCCCTTCCAGCCCCTGGCACCTAGACTGGCATGGGGGGGCGAGGTGGGGTGTGCCTGTGGGTGGGAGGCTGACCCTGCCGAAGCAAAGGCTGTGGTTGGGGTCCCCGCCCAGTCCTGCCCTCTATCCAGGCAGCTATGGGCCACGTGGCCCAGGCCCACCCACCCCAGCTCCAGGCTCAGCCCCGCCTCCCTCCCGCCCTCCGTGGGTGGAAGCCACAGCTGAGGCTCAACTCCTGGCCAGCCTGGCCGCGTCACCACCGCTGCCCTGGAGGCTGGAGCATAGAGCCCAGCCAGCTCTCCTCGGTGGGTGCCCACGTCGAGGGCCTGGGGAGCCCTGGATCTACTCTGCTTTCCAGCTGGAAGCCTGTTTGTCCACAGGCCCGCCCCGTTGAGGGTGGCCCAGGAAGTGGGAAGGAGCGTGGTGGAGGTGAGCTGGCCAGGCCTCAGGAGGGAGGGGAGAGGGGAGGGCTAGGCTGGCTGCGGGGGAAGGAGGGTCTGCTGTCTGGCCACTGGAGCCAGTGTGAGCATGCGCGAAGGCTGCACCTTTCTTGGGGTTGGGGCGGGGTCACCGTGTTTAAACGTGTGTGTGACGGCAGGTGCCTGTCTGCTGGGGACTTGCAGGCGTCTGAGCGTAGGTCCCTGAGCCTCTCTGTGCGAGCTCACTCCTGGGGTCTGGCTTGCACGGGGGCAGAAGTTTCTGTGAGACTGTGCCTCACTTACTCTGGGTGATCCTGGAGGTGACTGGGTGCGCCTGGGTCCATGGAGGTCTCCTTGCCTGCTGTGTGTGGTTTTGGGGTTGGGGGGCCCCCGGTGTAGCTTTGTATCTTGGGGATTATCTCTGTGTGTGTGTGTCTTGGGGTGCGGCATGGCTTTCCCTCGAAGTCATGGAGTGTCTGCAGCGTTGTGCGTGTACACACGTGTCCCTGTGTTTCTGTGTGTGGGTCTCTGGGAGTGTCTGCATCTCTGGGTGCACGAGTCTTCGCAGCGTGTGTGAAAGTCCACGGTCCATCCATGGCTCTTCTGGGGCCCAGGTGTGGGCTGACTGAGCCAGGCTGGCTTTAAGAGCCGCTCCCCCACCTTCTCCCACTGAAGCCTCAGAAGCTCCTTCTGGGGCACGCTCTGCTGGCGCCCCATATTCTAGAGACAGGAACGGAGGCTCTTGGTAAATGTCCTTTTCCTCTGCCCCGCGGCAAGCACCGCACTGACCCCTGGTCACCAGCCTCCTGAGCCCATGCTCCTGTACGGGCCGCCGCCGGGTGCTCGGGATGTTGTGGGTTGAGGGGGGATTGCTGCTGTTGCCGGCTAGCCGGGAAGTTTTCTTTTTTTCCCCTAAGATAAATATTGGAGAAGAATGGCCAGGGAGCTTTCCATGTGACCAGTGCATGTGGCTGGAGGCCTGTGGTTTGTGTGGCTGGGTGTGTATCTGCATGTCTGTGTGATGGTCTTAGGGCTTGGCTCTGTATAGTGTCAGCTGCAGATGTCCTGCACGCTCTGGTGTGTCCTCACATGCATCTGTGTCTAGGGATCGTGTGTGTGTATGCGTGCGTGTGAGTGTGCATGTGTGTGCATGTATGTGACCATGCATTTGTGAGTGTGCGTGTGTGAGCATGCATGTGTGTGCATGTTTGTGAGCATGCATGTGCGTGCGTGTGTGCGCGCGTGAGTGTGCGTGTGTGAAAGTGCATGTGTGTGTGCATGTTTGTGAGCATGCATGTGTGTGCGCATGTGTGTGAGCGTGCATGTGTGAGCGTGCATGGGTTGTGGGATGGCTTCGCTCGTTGCTGTGTGTTGGGTCTGTGAGGAGAGGCCATGTGTGTCTCCTGGTGTCTGTGCACAGCCTTGTGTGTTGCACAGCAGGGGAAGTGGACAGTGAGAGGGCTTGGGTGCTGGGGCCTGAGAGGGGCAGAGCCTCTTTCCTGCCACATGGCCCCCTTCCCCCTGCCCAGCCTCAGGGGAGGAATAAATGACTCTGCTCCGATTTCCCAGGCTGTATGGGCTCCTGCACACTCTCTGTTGTGGTGTCCATCCCTACCCTGGGTACCTCTGAGGGGTGAAGGGCACCAGCAGTGCCCTTTATGTCTGTGCCTTTTTGTGCTGGGCCAGATTCGGGGCAGGGGGGCTTGGCCTGAGACTGCCAGCCCTGGCATCACTGGGGCTCTGAGCTCTAGCCTGGGCCTGGCTGGATAAAGGAAGCATCATCTCTTCATTCAGCCACACTCTTTTTACTGTACCTTACCTTGTGCTGGGCAAGCTTGGGGACACAGGGTGGCTAAGATGGGGCCCCAGGCCCTGCCCTCCTGGGTCTCCCAGTCCAGTGGAAGAGGCAGACCTGTTATCAGACAGTAACAGTCCGTCAGGCTTCCCCCGCTCAACCCTGGAGAAAGTAAGGCTAGCATATTTGCAGAAGGGACCATGCCCGGCATCCTCTGTAGTTTATTTGTTCATTCACTCATTCATCAGCAGCAGCAAGATTGGCAGTACTGATAACAGCAGCGAGCCTGCAGTGAGGCCCCACTCGGCACCAGTCACTGTTGTAAATGTTTTACACGCGTTGTCTTATTCGCTCGTTCATCATTCCCAGGATGTAGGGACTATCACTACCCCCAGTTTGCAGATGAGAACACTGAGGCCCAGAGAGGTTGAGTAACTTGTCCAGGGGCACACAGCTTGGAGTCATAGAGCTAGTACCTGGGACTGGGCAGTCGGCTCTTAACCACCAGCTGCCTGCTGAGCCCCTGTACTGCGCCAGGCCTGTGCTGAGGACAAAGCAGTGGCCAGGACAGACAGGCCCTGTCCTCATGGCACACTGCCCGTTCATTGCAGGAGACATACTAAGTAAGGACCATAGAGACAAACGTAAAATTACAGCTGTGACAGATGCTGTCAAGGGGAAGGCACGGGACATGCAGTGTTTTTTTTAGACGGAGTCTCACTCTGTCACCCAGGCTGGAGGGCAATGGCGTGATCTTGGCTCACTGTAACCTCTGCCTCCTGGGTTCAAGTGATTCTCGTGCCTCAGCCTCCCAAGCAGCTGGGACTACAGGCACATGCCACCACACCCAGCTAATTTTTGTATTTTTAGTAGGGATGGGGTTTTGCCATGTTGGCCAGGCTGGTCTTGAACTCCTGACATCAGGTGATCCACCTGCCTCAGCCTCCCAAAGTGCTGGGATTACAGGCATGAGCCACCGTGCCTGGCCGTGGACCTGCAGTTTGAAGGAAGACGAAGAGATAACAAGGTGAAGGTTGAGGGGTCAGGGGACTCTTCAGGACCCAGGCTAAGGGCACAGTCCGTGCAGAGGCCTGGGGGCAGGGGCGGTGCTGTGCTGTACCTGGAGGAACAAAGGGGAGCAGGGCTGCCCCTCCACCCTCCACAGATGCTGCTGAATCCAGAGGCCCCCTGACCCCGATCTGCATCTTTACAGGCTTTTACCCATTGTGGGGACTCATGGATTTCCAGAGGCATCCCCCATGTGATTTGGCTCTTGCCAGGATACGCTGTCACTTCCCAAGATTCCCAGCCTAGGCCATGTGGCTGGGTGGACCCCCTGCAGTGGGGAGGGCCTGGGTGCTCACAGCGGGGGGACGTTTTGTGGTGTTGGGACACACACCAGCTTACTTGCAGAACAGCCAGATTCAGTCTCTGAAGACCCACTTTCTCCCCAGGCATCAAGGCCAGACTTCCAGGCAGTGAGTGAACGAGGCCCAGGGACTTGTGTCTGCCTCGGCCCCATCCCCGTGCCCTGCGATCCCCGTGCCCTGCACCTCCTTAGGGACCAGGCTCATTACTTCAGTAATGGCATCACTCATTTGTTCCACAGATACGTCTCGAGCACCTACTGTGTTCCAGCCACTGCTCTAGATGCCAGCAAGAACCAGACAGACAGAGAGGGCCCTGCCCTCAGGGGGCTGACATTCCACTGGGGGCACCACCAGTCAGTAGGTGTAGGATGCCAGGGGGTGGTGCCACAGAGACATAAAAAGCGGGGTGCACATTTTGTTAGGGGGTCGGGGCAGCCTCTCGGAGGAGGTTTTATTTGCGCTAAGACCTGAATATCAAGAAAGGCTGAGCAGTGCAGTTCTGGCAGAGGGAAGCTAGGTGCAGAGGCCCGGAGGCTGGAACAGCTGTGATGAGTCCAAGACATACACGGAGGTGGCCAGCGCGGCTGGAGAGAAGCGAGGGGAGGAAGTGAAGTTTGCGAGGTTGGCAGGGCCCTCCCAGTCAGGGCTGTGTTGAGTCAGTGTTTGAGCCAAAGTGGGAAGCCGTGTAGAACTGTGTGTGCGTTGGTGTGATGTCTTCAGATTCCCTTCTAACCAAGGTGGCTTTTCTGGTCTTGGTCTGGTGATTGTCAGGGACATTGCCCTTCCCTGTTTTTGTCCCGTAAACCTCCAGGGTCCTTTCTCTAGAGTGGAGGCCTTGGCTGGAGTCGGGGCCACCGGGAAACAGGAGGCTGGGGGATGTTGACTTGCCTTCTCTGTGGGACAGAGTGGCTGCTTTTGTGACCTGGCACTGGATAGCCCTGGGCAGTGACTTCCCCCTCTGGGCCTCAGTTTCCTGGTGTGAGGAACAGGAAGGAAGAGGACTCCCCACCCAGCACCCAGAACTGTTTAGAGGGCTCCATGTGGCCTGGTCTGCGTGCCTGGCATGGCCTGGGCGAGTCCACAGCCACGAAGGGGGCCCCTGTGAGTCCACGTCCTGCTCTAGGCACTGAGATGCAGCCATCGTGAACCAAAACATGGTGCCTGTCCACATGAGCCACTGACTTAGCGAGGACGATGGCCACAGACCGGCAAACATCTGTAACGTGTGAGGCAACACTGAGGGCCCTTGAGGGAATGGACCCCGGCTGACCAGGCTCTGGGCCAGGTGCTGGGGGTGCCACATGGAGCCAGACCAGACCGAGCGCCTGCCTGTGAGCTCATGCTGCAGCCTTTGACCAGTCCTGCCACCTCCACCTTTATAGCATGCCTGGAACCTGCTCATGCTGCTCCCTCTGCAGTCCCCACGGGGTCCTGTCCTCTTGATTTCCACTGGACCATCACAGCTGCCACCTCCCTGGTCCCCCTTTCCGTTCTGCCCCCACAGACTGTTCCCAGCCAGTGGGAGCCTGTGAACTCCTGAGTCAGGCAGTGGCCCTCCTGGGCTCAGAGACCCCTGCAACTCCATCTCACTCGGGGAAGGACTGGGCCCTCCCTGTGGCCCCCAAAGCCCCACACGATCTGCCCCATTACCTCCTTGGCCTGTCCGTCCACTCACCCCCTCGCCCACCCTGTTCCAGCCCCACGGCCTCCTTGCTGCCCCTTGACCATGTCAAGCAAATTCCCACCACCCTGGCTGCCCTTCCTCCAGGGCCGCGAATGGCTCCCTCTGCCCTCCTCACGCAGGTCCCTGCTCACGTGTCCCCTTCTCAGCAAGGCCTGCCTGACCACTTTATTTTATTATTATTATTACTACTATTATTTGAGATGGAGTCTCACTCTCTCGCCCAGGCTGGAGTGCAGTGGCGCAATCTTGACTCACTGCAACCTCTACCTCCCAGGTTCAAGCAGTTCTCCTGCCTCAGCCTCCCAAGTAGCTGGGACTACAGGCACCTGCCACCACGCCCGGCTAATTTTTTGTATTTTGAGTGCAGACAGGATATCACCATATTGGCCAGGCTGGTCTCCAACTTCTGACCTCAAGTGATCCACCTGCCTTGGCCTCCAAAAAGTGCTGGGATTACAGGCATAAGCCACTACGCCCAGCCTGTTATTCTTATTTTTGAGACAAGGTCTCGCCCTGTCACCTAGGCTGGAGTGTAGTGGCATGATCACTCACTGCAGCCTTGACCTCCCAGGCTCAGATGATTCTCCCGCCTCAGCCTCCCCGGTAGCTGGGACCACAGGCGCACACCACCACGCCCAGCTAATTTTTTATTTATTTTTTATTTTGGGGGGTAGAGACAGAGTCTCACTAGGTTGCCCAAGCTGGTCTTGAATTCCTGGGCTCAAGTGATCCTCCCTCCTTGGCCTCCCAAAGTGCTGGGGTTACAGGCGTGAACCACCGTGCCCAGCCTTGACCACTTTATTGAGAATTCCAGCCTCCCCTCCCCTCAGCTCCTTTCTGATTGCTGCGTTATTTTCTATCTCAGCATTTCTCACTGGACTTAGTAGATACTTTTCTGATTTATCTCATACATTGACTGCCTCCTTCCTTCTAGAATGTGAGTGCTGCAAGGACAGGGATGTTTCTGACTGTTGGGTGCACTGCTGTGGGCCCCAGGCCCAGCAGAGTCAGCCTTCAGTAGATACGGACAGGTGCATGGGTCGACGCGTGGGTGGGTGCGATGGGGTCGCTTGTGGGTGGAGTAGGTGTTTGCTAAGGAGGACCCTGGGGATGTGTCAGTCCCAAACCTGAGGACTCCTTGGAGGAGCGAGGCTCAGTGTGGGAAGCCTGAGGAGAGATGTGGATAGAGGAGGGTCGGGGGCTGTGCAGGATGGGGGCAAGAGCTGAGCCAAGGTTTGGAGGCAGGAATGGCGTGGGGGACTCGGGACAGCAAGGAGCCTGCTGTGCTGGGACAGCAAGCCAGACTCCCAGCGCCTCTGCCATCAGAGCACATCCCCAGAAGGTAGGGGTAAACTGAGGCAGGGAGGGGTCTTCCCAGAGCTGGTAGGTGAAGATTGTGGCAGGGTGGTGAGTGCGACCCATGGTAGAAGCCTGAGTGCAGGCTGGAGGCAGTGACCCCTGTGGGTCCCCTTCCTGATTTGGGTTTCATTTTAGTGATGATGAAAGGATGCCTGTGGTCCTGGCCACCTCCCCTGCTCTGCCCCGGGTCAGCCCCCTCCCTTCCCGCTGCAGCAGCTTTGAGCAGAACCTGGAGGCGGCGGGGCAGGAGGTAAGGGGTTTTGCACGTGCACCTACTCACACCGACAGCTTTGTCGCACAGTGGATCTTGCTTTTCCATTTGGGCCAGTTAACCTTGTAGGGGAGAATGGGGGTGGTGGTACCCTTTTCCTGCCATAAAAGGTCAGAGGATGCAGGGGGTGACTGGAAAATCGGAAGCGTCTGCTCGGCCAGGTCAATGCTGCCTGTCCCACATGTTAAAGAATTCAAAAGATTTTTTAAAACTGGAAATAAACGTTTTAGAGTAGGATACAAAGTATGCCTGCATTTTTGTGATCGAATACTGGACTTCAGAGGCGTCTGTGCCCCGGCTGGGGCAGAAGGCTGCATCTCCCTGCTGCTCTGGGGCTACTGCCTCCAGGTCCCAGCTGCTTATCTGAAAGATTTTCCAGGTGCTGCCGGACCTTGTCCAAGGCCTCTGAGCAGGGGAATAGTGCAGTGGGCAGGGACAGTCATTCCACGGAGTCCCTACCGTGTGCTGCCCTGGGCTGTGAGGGGGCAAGACAGAGGACCGTGCCTGCCCTGTGGAGCTGACACATTCTAGGGGAGAGGCAGACGCTAAAGAATTACACACACGGCTGGGCCCAGTGGCTCACGCCTGTAATCCCAACACTTTGGGAGGCTGAGGCAGGTGGATCACCTGAGGTGAGGAGTTCAAGACCAGCCTGGCCAACATGGTGAAACCCCATCTCTACTAAGAATACAAAAATTAGCTGGGTGTGGTGGTGGACGCTTGTAATCCCAGCTTCTCGGGAGGCTGAGGCAGGAGAATCACATGAACCCACTAGGCGGAGGTTGCAGTGAGCCGAGATCATGCCATTGCACTCCAGCCTGGGCAACAAGAGTGAAACTCTGTCTAAAAAAAAAAAAAGAATTACACACACACACACACACACACACCGTGTATGTGGTAAGAGCCCTAAGGAAAGATAAAGCAGAGATGGGCGTAGAGGGTGACAGGACAGGAGCAGGGCTTGTGAGCACAGGCGGGCCTGGGAAGTCAGGGGAGGAGGGAGGTCAGTGAGAGGAGAGTTCCAGGTGGGGCACTCACCCATGCAAAGGCGCTGAGGTGGGACCGTGTCTAGGATTTGAGGAACAGCAGGGGGACCTGTGTGGCCAGGACACAGTGAGTACAGGGGTGCTTGGGAGGAGAGGAGGGCAGTGTGGTGATGGGCATGCCCTGTGGGGACTCTCAGGCCACAAGGAGGCATTTTGGGGGCCAGCGAAGGGTTTAAGGCTGTGGACTCTGGAGTGGGCAGGACTGGCTTCCAGGCCCAGCTCTGCTTGGTGAGTTTAGTGAGAGATTTTACCACCGCGGCTGGGGGTGCCTGTGAGCTCAGCTTCAGCCTCTGCTCTGGCCATGGGTCCCGTGTGGTGGTGGGAGTACCGAGCTGAGCCTCAGGCCACACTTGGTGGGAAGGGTTGGTTTTAAGCATCTTTCCTGCTGCAAAGGCCCATGGGAAAGGCTGGTGAACAGCCATGGAGGAGGCGGGGGCCCGGGGGCCCACTTTTGCTTCCTCCCACTGCCTGTGGTGTCCAGGACAGGTCACACAGGAGGGAGGGAGCCTCAGCAGAGACTCGGCCAGGAGAGGAAAGGCAAGGTCTGGGTGTAGACAGAAAGAATGCGGAGGGAGGGAGGGAGAGGGGAGGCCAGGACGAGCCTTGAGAGGATGATGGTAATAATAATAATAATATAATAATAAAACCAACAGCATCACCTCAGCCCTCCAGGGCAGCAGGACAGGCAGGTAAGAGCCCAGCCTTCAGTGCCTTCCACATACAACCGCTCAGGTTCAAATCCTGGCTGCTTCTCACTGGCTGCTTCTCCTGTCCATGCCCTGGACAAGGGCCTTCCCTTCTCTGGGCCTCAGTTTCCCCATTTGTGAATTGGGATGAGGATGCTTGTGAGGATGGAGCGGGATTAGACACAGCAGGGCCGGAACCTGTGAATCTCTGCAGACAGGCCTGGAGTCTGGTGTCCACTCTGCCACCCTAGCTGGGTCACCTGGGTTAATGAGGTCCCCCTCTGTGCCTTGTTTTCCCTGTTTGTAATCTGGGGCTTATAATGGCCCCTCCCTCCAGGGCCAGATGTGGGACCCGGGTAAAGTGCCTGGAAGAGGGCTGGTACACAGTAGCTACTCCGTAAGTGCTGGCTGCTACTGGAATGGTGACCGGCACTTATTGTGTGTGATTTGCCTTGGCTCTGATTCCAACCGCTGTCTCTGGGCCAGGCCCTCCGTGCTCTGTGTTCTCCGTAATTCCTTGTAAAAACTCCAGTAAGGCCAGGCGTGGGGGCTCACCCCTGTAATCCCAGCACTTTGGGATGCCGAGGAGGGCAGATCACTAGACGTCAGGAGTTCGAGACCAGCCTGGCCAACATGTTGAAACCCCATCTCTACTAAAAGTACCAAAATTAGCTGGGCGTGGTGGCAGGCAACTGTTAATCTCAGCTACTCGGGAGGCTGAGGCAGGAGAATTGCATGAACCTAGGAGGCGGAGGTTGCAGTGAGCTGAGATCACGCCACTGCACTCCAGCCTGGGCAACAGAGCGAGACTCCATTTAAAAAAAATAAATACTCCAGGAAGCAGCTACTGTCATCGCCATCTTTGAACAGAGGAGGAAACTGAGGCACAGCATGGCTGACTTGCTCACTCAGGGCCACATATTGAGGTCCCCAGGTTGGGTTAGATCCCCAATTCACAGACACAGAAAGTGAAGTCACACAGGGCAGGTCATAGCAGCCCTGCCGGTGTTTGGAGCCCTGGGCAGCCTGACTGCCAAGCTCAGAGCTGGCCCAGGAGCCCAGCCCCCACCCTTCCTTCCCTGCACCTGGGCAAGCCCAGCCTTTCTGCCTAGCTCTTCTCCGTCTTCCCAGGCCTGGCACGGCCTCTGTGGCCCCCGCGAGATCAGGAGCTTATGTCGGGAAGGGAGCGCCTACCGGGGAAGCCAGCAGGGCTTGGAGCTGCCCAGGAGGGCCCAGGGTGGGGCCCCTGCCTAGTCATTATAAACATGTTCAGTTCCTCTGTTTGTCCTGCCCTCTTTGCAGTGCCCAGAGGAAAGGGGTGGCCCCAGGCAAATATCCGGAGGCGTGCCCCTTGCCCCCTTGGGGGTTTATGGGTGGGAGGGCAGGAGGCCAGGCTTCGGAGGACATACCCCAGACCCCGTGCTGCTAGCTGGGTCAGCCGCCTGCCTTCCAGGCTTCTCCTGCCCTGTCCCCAGGCGTCCGCCACCTCCAGGTCTTCCCTGCTCTCCGCCCTCTGGGCTTAGTGAGGGTCACATGGCTGATCCTGTTCCTGTGACTGTGGGAACAGCCTAGTGCCCCGCAGTGGGGAGGGAGCGGGATGGGCGGGGTGACAGGTTCACGATGAAGAGTCACGGGCTGGGCATGGGGCCAAAGGGGGTGGAGGGACATCTGGGAGGACGGAGAGGCCAGAGGACATGGGACACAGCTCTGGAGTGACAGCAGGCAGAGTGGGGAGATGGGGACTGCTGGGGTATGTGGATGACCCTAGGAGCTGGGCCTAGAAAGCAGCGAGAGAGTAGGTCAGGGCCACCAGGGATGGGCTGGGCTGGAAGGCCACGAGGGAGGGCTGAGCAGCACTCAGGGCGCCGGCATTGGGCTCGGAGAAGGGGCTGGGCAGACACGAAAGAGGCCCCCTGCCCGCCCTGCATCCTGGGCCCCAGGGCAAGCAGGGAAACTGGGCCAACCCTAGGAGCCTTGGCCAGGCCGGCTCTGACCACCCGCTGGCCTCTTGGGACCAGTTGAGACAGGTTGACTGCCGGGTCCCCACCCGCCTCCCACAGGGTTCCCACTGCCAAACCGGTTCCCCTGGCTGGCTCCCATCGATGGTCCTAGCTCTGGCCAGGGCCTCACCTTTCCTGGCTGCTCCCATGAAGGCAGCCTGAGCTGGGCAGAGAAGCAGGTGTGGAGGGGCCACATGCATCTGCGCGTCCTCTGTCCTCTCACTAGGACCACAGGACTCTCTGGGCTGCGCACTGTGCCAGGCTCTGGGGAGCCAGCTGGGAACAAGACAGAACAGAAACTCCACCTGCGTGTCCCCCCGTCCTCTGGTCTCAACTGTTCCCCTCTTCCGGGAAGCCTCCCTACTGCCCACCCCGCCGTCCTTCCAGGCTGGGTCCCGTGCTCCCGTCCCCCAGCCCTGACCACCTGGGCTGCTGCTGCACGGGGACAGGTCTGTCTGCCCCACACGAACTTCCCATGAGGTCAGAGGCTGTCGGGGCCGCTGCGGTGGCCGCAGAGGAGGCCCATTGCTGCGTTATTCCTCAGTGAATGAGTGAATGAGTGAACGGATGCATTCCTCTCATTTTACAGATGAGTAACCCGAAGCCTCTAGAGGAGTGGTCACCCGCCTGAGGGCACTTCTGTCCCACCAGCATCAGACCAGGTGTGTGCGACTCCAGGGCCCAGGCCTGGGACAGCTGGGGTGGGGCCTTCCGGGGGAGCAGGAACTGGGCCCCTCCTCCCACAGACACTGGGAGCCGCCCCGGCCATCACAGTGGCCCCCACCGACAGGCCCCCCGCGTTTGCCCAGCCCTGCACCAAGCTCTTGGCTCCCTGTCACCCATGACCCCTCGCAGCAGCCCTGTGGGGGTTCATCCATGGCACACAGAGGTTGTCACTTGCCCAAGGTCACGGCAGCATGTGGTGGAGAGTCAAACTCTGGCCGCCTGGCTCCCGTTCCCATCTTTCTCCGGGCTGTCTATGAGATGCCGCCATCAGCATGTCTCCCCCTCAGCCCCTTTGTTTTTTAAAGTGGCTTTGGTCGAGCGTTTGCTGTGTGCTTGGTACTATGGCAAGGGCCGGACTGAAGACCACAGATCCTGAAGATAGGGGAGTGTCGCGGCAAGGCTGCCCGGGTGCCCTCTTACCCCAGGGGCTCAGTAACCCTGTGCTGAGGCAATATCCAACGGTGTGTGCGTCCCGAGCCCAGACTCAGGGCTGGACCAGCGGCGGTGGCTGTGGCCAGGGCAGCAGTGACCGTCCATTGAGTACACACCGTGTACCAGGCATAGCGGGGGACGTGGGGAAGCGGGGCAGATGAGACCTGGCCAGAAGGTAGCACTGACATTCTGGCGCAGTGGTGTGGATGCTGCCCTCGGCAACCTAAGACGGAACAACAGACAGGATTTCTGGGCTGTGACGGTGATGTGGAGCGGGGACGGCGGGACACGGGGCTGCTTGCCTTGGGGTGGTCAGGGAAAGAGTCACTGCTGCTCTGAGAACTGAAGGAGGAGACGGGGAGCCCTGTGCGGACACTGGAAGTGAGCTCCTGGCAGGGGGGCCAGCCTGTGCAAAGGCCCCGAGGTCTCCAAGGGGTGAGAACAGAGAGGTGATGGGGCCTTGTGGGCCCGCAGGAGACAGAGCGGCAGGGAAGTTCTGAGCAGAGGGACATGGCGGCTCAGGTGCTCACGGGCGCCCTCTGGCTGCGTGTGCCACACAGATGGGGGCAGGGGGTGAGCAGGGAGACCTGGAAGGAGGCACCTGCCTCCTGTTGGTTCCGGTGGAAGATGAGATTGGAAGGGACAGGGCAGGGCAGAGGAGGAAGAGACACAGGCAGGCTCTCACTCACCCACCACGATTCCCTCCCGCAGGCCGCACCGAGCCGCCCGGAATCATGTTTGGAAAGAGGAAGAAGCGGGTGGAGATTTCCGCGCCGTCCAACTTCGAGCACCGCGTGCACACGGGCTTCGACCAGCATGAGCAGAAGTTCACGGGGCTGCCCCGCCAGTGGCAGAGCCTGATCGAGGAGTCGGCTCGCCGGCCAAAGCCCCTCATCGACCCCGCCTGCATCACCTCCATCCAGCCCGGGGCCCCCAAGGTATGCGGCAGCCACCACTACCTCCCCCAGCCCACCCCCAGCCCCGAGTGGCCCCGGCCCTCAACCCCACACTCGACCCTGTGACTGACACCTCCTCACTGACATGGAAACAGACACACCCCAGCCTTCAACCCTGATCCTGGGCCCAGCGCTGGCCTTTCACCCTCCACCCACTGGCTCCAAGTTCTGAGAACCCATGCCACCCCAACCTGCATCCCCCATGGCCCATCCGACAGCCCCCACACCAGCCTCCAAGCTCTGCTGTCTCCCAGACACCCCTACCCCGGGGGCCACGCTGCTGTGCCCCAGACCACACTCCATCACATTCTTGAGCCTTTCCAGAGCTCGTGGCAGTGGGAGACAGACCCATTCCCAGAGGGTGACAGCCCCGAGTGGTCAGGGCTTGGATGGGGAAGCCCGGAGGAGGCACCTGACCCAGACCAGGGCTCCAGGCAAGCTTCTGGGAGGAGGGGACAGCGAGGCGGAGCCCAGAGCTGAGGAGGAGGAGGAGGAGTTCCAGCAGGCGCTGGGGAAGCCGGGCTTTAGTAGGGGAAATCACGCCTGTGAAACACGGGCTTTTTGGTTTTGGGTTTTTTTTTCCTGCCATCTAGAGCAAAATGGCAAGGTTGGGATTTGAACCAATGTCTGTTTCCAAGGCCCATGCTCTTACCCCCTCTCCTGCCTCCATGTGAAATGGTGAGAGTTGTGGAGCCGGTGTCTGGGTGTGGCCTCGCACGAGGCTGGCCTGGCCTGAGCCCCTGCTGAGCCTCAGAAGCCAGCCTTGGAGCCTGGACTCTCTCCCGTGGTCAGTGGGGACAGGGAGGGGCCGCAGGCCAGGGGGAGCTCGGCCAGGTTTGCTTCCAGCGGGTGGAGATGGGTGTGCCTGGGGACTCACCCTTCCGGGTGCCCAGCCCGGCCTGGCGGGGAGGAGCCCCAAGGGCCCACAAATTGGCTGTAGACACAAGTGCAGCTCAGTGTGATGGCCCACTGAGGGTTCCATGTGGCCCACACAGGACGCTTTTGAATGCTTTGACTTCTTTGCCACCACTGAAAAAGTGACAGACCACTTCCGAGGCCGTTTCTGGCATCTGGTGACAGATCAGCTGGAGCCGAGTGGCAGTGGCCTCTGCAGGCCGGGTACTGGCTCTTCTGGGCCGCAGGCCACACCCGACCCGTCTCAGCTCCACACCCTGCCTGGCTCTGTGGCCAGTTGCATGTAGGCTTTGACCCACATCAAGGTGTCTCCAAAAACCCAGCTCCTGCCTGGCTTGCCAGATATGAGGCCTGCCTGTGGCGGTCCCACCAGGAGGCAGGACACCTGAATTCACGCACAGGGCCTCATGGCCGGCACTGTCCTGGGGCCCCATGGGCGCTTGTGTTTGCTGCCCTTGTCCGGGCCTCAGGCCTTCCAGGGCCCTCTCAACCCCCTGTGCTTTTTTGTGTGTTTTTTTTGTTTCTTTGTTTTTGTTTTTGTTTTTGTTGTTTTTTTTTTGAGACACATTCCTGCTGTCTCCCCGGCTGGAGTGCAATGGCGCCATCTTGGCTAGCTGCAGCCTCCGCCTCCTGGGTTCAAGTGACTTTCCTGCCTCAAGTGATTTTCCTCCCGAGTAGCTGGGATTACAGGTGTCCACCACCATGCCCAGCTAGTTTTTGTCTTTTCAGTAGAGATGGGTTTTCGCCATGTTGGCCAGGCTCGTCTCAAACTCCTGACCTCAGGTGATCCTTGGTCTCCAGGTGCTGGGATTATAGGCATGAGCCACCGCTCCTAGCCTCAATTCCCGGTTCTAAGAGCAAAGACTGGCCTAGTGTCCACCTTGCTTTCCTGGGGCCCCTGGGCAAGGCCCGGCTTCAGGCAGACAGCCACAGCCAGGAGAGGCAGGGCAGCGGCAGACCACGGGTTTGTGGCGTCAGTGTTTTCTGCACATTAGAGGCAGGCCTCCGGCTGGAGGATATCTGAACCCCGGGCAGGGTCCCTGTCAGCAGGGCCCATGTTCTCAGCTCACCGTGGCCTCTGCACAGCCGCCTCACTGACTCCGTGGTTTAGCAAAAGTTCACGGAGCCCCTGCTGTGCGCCAGATGCTGGTCTAGGTGCTGAGATGTAGCAGGACCTGAAGCAGACAGGAAAAAACCATCCCTGCCCAGAGCGTGCACTGGGCAGAGCCGGGAGCAGACAGATGCCTGCGTGCTCTATATCAGCTGCTGTCAGGCGCTCTGGGTAGAATGCAGGCAGGGCAGGGGCTGGCATTTTAGATGATGGGTGGCCAGCGGAAGCCTCATTGAGAAGCTGAGTTTTGAGTGAAGACCTGAAGGAGTGGAGGGAGGGAGCCACGGTGACCCTGAGAGCTGATGTTCTGGGCAGAGGGAGCAGCCAGCAGAGGCCCTGGGTGGGGGCGTGGTGGGGAGACACCCGTGTGCCTGGAAATGGGGCGGGGACAGAGGGGTCCTGCAGGACACGACTCAGACCACGGAGGGTGGGGACAGGGTGACTTGGGATGCACTGGACGCTCTGCCTGGTCCCCACCTGCGTTTGTATTTGCCACCCGGCTCCTGGGACCCCCTTGCCCTGTAGTTTGGGACCAGGCCTTTCTGACCCTCCCTGTCCCCCAGCCCTTGTTGTTCATGGGAGCAGAGTGTGGTTTTGGGGCTAAAGAACACTGGCGCCCACAGGGGAGGAAGTGCCAGGCCAGGCCCCAGCTCCCTGTCATTTGCAGTCCTCGGGGCTGATTATGGGATGGGGATGGGTTGGCTTCTGCCCTCCCTCCCCCAACCCCACAGGGCAGGACTATTCTGCCAGTGTGGGGAACAGGAGAAAAACAAAGGGTGCCTCCCCAGGGTCCCACCCAGCCCAGGGGGCAGCAGCCTGGCCATGGGGATCACTCCCCCGGCCTCTGCAGCTGCGTCCCCAGGGAGGGGAGGGGCCGCACCACCCATGCCATTGTCACTCCATGGCATCTCTTCATTGCGTCTCTGTCTTGTCTCTGTGTGTGTCGTGCTGTCCTGTCCCCACGTGTCGGATGCACGTCCTGTGTGCCCCACTCCTTGCTGGGCCCCCACCCACCATTGACTGGGACCCCAGACCATCGTGCGGGGCAGCAAAGGTGCCAAGGATGGGGCGCTCACGCTGCTGCTGGATGAGTTTGAGAACATGTCGGTGACACGCTCCAACTCCCTGCGGAGAGACAGCCCGCCGCCGCCCGCCCGTGCCCGCCAGGAAAATGGGATGCCGGAGGAGCCGGCCACCACGG
>NW_012101332.1:2045061-2059544 GCF_000951045.1 Mandrillus leucophaeus
TGCACTCCTCCCGCCCTGCCCTCCCTCCTCTCCCTGCACTCCTCCGTGCTGGGCCAGCCTCCTCTCCTCCCCTCACTCCTCTCCCTCCCCAGGCCATCTCCTCCGCCCCAGCTGGGTCCCTGCCTCTGTCTTCACAGCACCCTCACCCACATCTCTGTCCCTGAGCCCCAGACCCAGGGTTCCTCGGCCCACTGACCCCTCACCCCGTGTCTTCCAGGCCCTTTGCACCCACTGAAGCCCACCCGGGCTCCAGGGTACAGTGTCCTCCAGACCTGCCCCTCCTGGGTTCCCTGTGCCCCGCCCTGGCCTCAGCTCCTGGGCATCCCCTCGGCACAGCCCACACAATGACCAAGAGGATGTTTCACGTTCAGGCCACCCCATCCCCATCCCTCCTTAGAGACCCTGGTAGCGCCCTTCAGTGCCCTGACAATAGGAAGCCCAGGCCCCTTTGCCGGGTGTGTGAGGCCCCTCTTGGCCCCGTTGCGCATCACAGCGCCTGGCTGCACCAGGAGCTCCTCGCCTGAGTTCCTCATCCACCCCCAGATGCACGCCTCTTCTCTCATCCTTGCCCCATACCTGCTTGTCTGGGTCTCAGCTCTGTGCTTGAACGCTGTCTTCCCACTTCCCCGCCAGCACCAGCCCAGGACTGACCTGAGACGAGCATGTGCCCAGGGGCGTGCACCCCTATAAGGGAGGCATGGGCTTCAAGCTGGCTCTGAGGCCCACGTGGCTGTGGTAGTAGGGGAGGGCAGTCCAGGTGACCCCAGTGAGCACAAGCTCGATGTGGAACTGCAGGAGGAACCACGGGGGTGGCGCTGGCTGGGTCTGAGGCAGGGCTGGCAGCCCTCCCGCCTCCCCCCCACCACTGATGCAGCCCCTGCACAGGTGGTGATCATGAGGGACTACCAGCACGAGAATGTGGTGGAGATGTACAACAGCTACCTGGTGGGGGACGAGCTCTGGGTGGTCATGGAGTTCCTGGAAGGAGGCGCCCTCACCGACATCGTCACCCACACCAGGTACTGCGGGGGCCTCAGACTCCTCCTGTGACACAACCAAGTCCCCTCCAGACCGCTTAGGGTGGGGCCACATCTCCAAACTAGCTGTGCTTCAGGCCTTCGGGATGGGGCCTTGTCTTCCATTCCTCTCGTTCCAGAGTGGGGCCGAGTGGTGAGTCCTCCCATCCCAAGGCAGGGCTGCATCCCCCTCGGCCCCCGGGGTGCTGTCCACCCGGCTGCTCACCCCCACCCCACCCCACAGGATGAACGAGGAGCAGATCGCGGCCGTGTGCCTGGCAGTGCTGCAGGCCTTGTCGGTGCTCCACGCCCAGGGCGTCATCCACCGGGACATCAAGAGCGACTCGATCCTGCTGACCCATGACGGCAGGGTGAGGGGACGGGCAGCGGGGTGCAGGGGTGGTGGGGTTCCGGCTGCGGGGCTTCCCCGCCTCTCCCCATCCCCTTTGAGGGTAGGTGAGCTCCGACCCCCAGGTCTGTGTCTTGAGTTGAGGAGCCGGGAAGTTCTCTCTCCGTCGTGGAGCAGCACAGAGTCAGGCTCCAGCTCAGTGGGGACTGTATGCAGTGGGAGGGCAGAGGCTGGCGGAGGCTGTGCCATCAGCACAGGACACTGGGCCCAGGGGCAGGGATCTGGGCAGACAGCGCAGCCCCCACCACAGGCTTCTCCCTCCACTGAAAAGCCGCTCCCTGCCCAGCACCCGGGCCGGGCCGTGGACCCCAGCCCTGTCTTCCATACTTTGGACTGAGGTTCCGAATCTGAGGCCATGGCAATTCTAACGCCGGGTGGACGTGATTTTCTGGGAGAGGGGGCCCTTGACTTGAATGAAATGCTTGCAGAAGTGGATGACTCCGTCCCTTCCCCCAAGGAAGATTGAGCCCCACCAGTCAGTCCAGGCAGAGGCAGAGAGAGCTGTGTCACTGACAGTCTGTGAAAAGCTCCGGATGTCTACAGATGTGTGTTGGCGACATCTGTGGCCACCCGAGATTGTCCACACACGGTGTGGGGATGTTTTCTGGAGGCAGGAAGACCCAAAGAGATCCTGAGAAGTCAGACAGGGGCCCACAGTTCCTGAGGTGTGAGGGGCCTGGTTGTGGCAAAGGCAGGCTGTGTCCCCTCACGGCCCCAGTGCGGGGCTGCCTTCGTTTCCCACCAACTGAAGACTTGCTGGAGGGCAGCAGGGCCCCAGGGCACAGGCTTTTTGGGCCACCCCTGTTCCCAGCTCCAGCCCAGCCTCTGCTATCTGCAGTACTCAGGGCACTGCCCCCAAAAGCCCCAGAGGCTGTCAGGAAGGGAAATGAGGGGATCCTGGGGGAGGTGACTCGCCCCAGGGCCCCCACCAGGAGGTGGTGGAGCTTCCTGTTGGTCTGGCTCTGGACACCAGCTCTGTCCTCTGGGTGGCACATCGTGTCTGAAGCCAAGGAATGAGGCAGGCGGACCCCCCTGCTCGCCTTCCTGTAGTGCCAGCTCCTCTGACCCCACTGCCTCTGCCCGCCCCAGGTGAAGCTGTCAGACTTCGGGTTCTGTGCCCAGGTGAGCAAGGAAGTGCCCCGAAGGAAGTCGCTGGTCGGCACGCCCTACTGGATGGCCCCAGAGCTCATCTCCCGCCTTCCCTACGGGCCAGAGGTGAGCCCCAGCGTGGTTAGGCTGTCCCGCTGTGGACAGCAGACACTGCCATTTTCCAGCTGCAGTGCTGGCGGGAGGTGGGGCCCAGTCTGGGAGTGATTGCCAGGAATGGTGCTCTGGATGAGGAGGTACTGCAGGCATGCATGTATTCATTCATTCTTTTTTTGTTTGTTTATTTGAAATGGCGTCTTGCTCTGTCGCACAGGCTGGAGTGCAGTGGCACAATCTTAGCTCACTGCAACCTCCGCCTCCCGGCTTCAAGCAATTCTCCTGCCTCAGCCTCCTGAGAAGCTGGGATTACAGGTGCCGGCCACCATGCCCAGCTAATTTTTGTATTAGTAGAGATGAGGTTTCACCATGTTGACCAGGCTGGTCTCGAACTCCGAGCTCCTCGCCTGAGTTCCTCATCCACCCCCAGATGCACGCCTCTTCTCTCATCCTTGCCCCATACCTGCTTGTCTGGGTCTCAGCTCTGTGCTTGAACGCTGTCTTCCCACTTCCCCGCCAGCACCAGCCCAGGACTGACCTGAGACGAGCATGTGCCCAGGGGCGTGCACCCCTATAAGGGAGGCATGGGCTTCAAGCTGGCTCTGAGGCCCACGTGGCTGTGGTAGTAGGGGAGGGCAGTCCAGGTGACCCCAGTGAGCACAAGCTCGATGTGGAACTGCAGGAGGAACCACGGGGGTGGCGCTGGCTGGGTCTGAGGCAGGGCTGGCAGCCCTCCCGCCTCCCCCCCACCACTGATGCAGCCCCTGCACAGGTGGTGATCATGAGGGACTACCAGCACGAGAATGTGGTGGAGATGTACAACAGCTACCTGGTGGGGGACGAGCTCTGGGTGGTCATGGAGTTCCTGGAAGGAGGCGCCCTCACCGACATCGTCACCCACACCAGGTACTGCGGGGGCCTCAGACTCCTCCTGTGACACAACCAAGTCCCCTCCAGACCGCTTAGGGTGGGGCCACATCTCCAAACTAGCTGTGCTTCAGGCCTTCGGGATGGGGCCTTGTCTTCCATTCCTCTCGTTCCAGAGTGGGGCCGAGTGGTGAGTCCTCCCATCCCAAGGCAGGGCTGCATCCCCCTCGGCCCCCGGGGTGCTGTCCACCCGGCTGCTCACCCCCACCCCACCCCACAGGATGAACGAGGAGCAGATCGCGGCCGTGTGCCTGGCAGTGCTGCAGGCCTTGTCGGTGCTCCACGCCCAGGGCGTCATCCACCGGGACATCAAGAGCGACTCGATCCTGCTGACCCATGACGGCAGGGTGAGGGGACGGGCAGCGGGGTGCAGGGGTGGTGGGGTTCCGGCTGCGGGGCTTCCCCGCCTCTCCCCATCCCCTTTGAGGGTAGGTGAGCTCCGACCCCCAGGTCTGTGTCTTGAGTTGAGGAGCCGGGAAGTTCTCTCTCCGTCGTGGAGCAGCACAGAGTCAGGCTCCAGCTCAGTGGGGACTGTATGCAGTGGGAGGGCAGAGGCTGGCGGAGGCTGTGCCATCAGCACAGGACACTGGGCCCAGGGGCAGGGATCTGGGCAGACAGCGCAGCCCCCACCACAGGCTTCTCCCTCCACTGAAAAGCCGCTCCCTGCCCAGCACCCGGGCCGGGCCGTGGACCCCAGCCCTGTCTTCCATACTTTGGACTGAGGTTCCGAATCTGAGGCCATGGCAATTCTAACGCCGGGTGGACGTGATTTTCTGGGAGAGGGGGCCCTTGACTTGAATGAAATGCTTGCAGAAGTGGATGACTCCGTCCCTTCCCCCAAGGAAGATTGAGCCCCACCAGTCAGTCCAGGCAGAGGCAGAGAGAGCTGTGTCACTGACAGTCTGTGAAAAGCTCCGGATGTCTACAGATGTGTGTTGGCGACATCTGTGGCCACCCGAGATTGTCCACACACGGTGTGGGGATGTTTTCTGGAGGCAGGAAGACCCAAAGAGATCCTGAGAAGTCAGACAGGGGCCCACAGTTCCTGAGGTGTGAGGGGCCTGGTTGTGGCAAAGGCAGGCTGTGTCCCCTCACGGCCCCAGTGCGGGGCTGCCTTCGTTTCCCACCAACTGAAGACTTGCTGGAGGGCAGCAGGGCCCCAGGGCACAGGCTTTTTGGGCCACCCCTGTTCCCAGCTCCAGCCCAGCCTCTGCTATCTGCAGTACTCAGGGCACTGCCCCCAAAAGCCCCAGAGGCTGTCAGGAAGGGAAATGAGGGGATCCTGGGGGAGGTGACTCGCCCCAGGGCCCCCACCAGGAGGTGGTGGAGCTTCCTGTTGGTCTGGCTCTGGACACCAGCTCTGTCCTCTGGGTGGCACATCGTGTCTGAAGCCAAGGAATGAGGCAGGCGGACCCCCCTGCTCGCCTTCCTGTAGTGCCAGCTCCTCTGACCCCACTGCCTCTGCCCGCCCCAGGTGAAGCTGTCAGACTTCGGGTTCTGTGCCCAGGTGAGCAAGGAAGTGCCCCGAAGGAAGTCGCTGGTCGGCACGCCCTACTGGATGGCCCCAGAGCTCATCTCCCGCCTTCCCTACGGGCCAGAGGTGAGCCCCAGGGTGGTTAGGCTGTCCCGCTGTGGACAGCAGACACTGCCATTTTCCAGCTGCAGTGCTGGCGGGAGGTGGGGCCCAGTCTGGGAGTGATTGCCAGGAATGGTGCTCTGGATGAGGAGGTACTGCAGGCATACATGTATTCATTCATTCTTTTTTTGTTTGTTTATTTGAAATGGCGTCTTGCTCTGTCGCACAGGCTGGAGTGCAGTGGCACAATCTTAGCTCACTGCAACCTCCGCCTCCCGGCTTCAAGCAATTCTCCTGCCTCAGCCTCCTGAGAAGCTGGGATTACAGGTGCCGGCCACCATGCCCAGCTAATTTTTGTATTAGTAGAGATGAGGTTTCACCATGTTGACCAGGCTGGTCTCGAACTCCTGACCTCAGGTGATCTGCCCACCTTGGCCTCCCAAAGTGCTGAGAATACAGGTGTGAGCCACCTCGCCCGGCCTTGGCTCTGATTTCTGAGCGTTGTCTTCACAGGCTGGCTTTCCCCTTGTGGGAGCAGAGCTGGCCCCGGCAGCTCTGGGAAGTGTCCCCTGCCTGCGGGCTGCCCTCTTTCCTTGGGTGTTTTGGGTAAAGTCCCCAGGTTGGCTCTAATTGACCCAGGCTGGGTCCTGTGCTTGTTTCTGAACCAATCACTGTGTCTCCACTGTGGTGATGAGGCTACCTGGGTCCTGAACCCACCACTGGATGCCACCTGGACTGAGGGAGGGAGGGGACCTGGGGGCAGTTGACAGAAAGAAGAGGGGTGGGTGCGGGGTGGGCAGCTCTCTTCAGGGGCTCCCTGGCACGTGGACTGCTGGCTGGGTGTCCAAGAGGGAGTTCTGGGCCAAGGACTCCAGGAGCCAGAGGCAGAGACGGCGTTTGGGCGGTTCCTCCCTGAGGCCTCCCCACGACCCACCATCCCCCAGCAGCTCAGCCCTGCTGTCCCTTCCCCTGCCCCAGGTGGACATCTGGTCACTGGGGATAATGGTGATTGAGATGGTGGACGGAGAGCCCCCCTACTTCAACGAGCCACCCCTCAAAGCCATGAAGATGATTCGGGACAACCTGCCACCCCGACTGAAGAACCTGCACAAGGTAGACCCCTCCCTGGCCGGGAAACTGCGCCAGCCGGAGCAGCGGGTGTAGACGGGATGGGGATGGTGATGGCGCCTGGGATGGTGCTTACTCTGTGCTGGGCCCCGCACCCCCAGGCCTCATGTGTCTGTGCAGACCCCGTCTGTGGGGCCTGGGCGACAGAGGCAGCAGAGCCCCAGGCCCCCTGCACCCTCACTGTTGCCCTGGGCTCTGCCCAGCGGCCCTAGAGAGATTCGCACATTTAGAAGTGGAGGACAGGGCCGGGACCTTCTTAGTGGAGGACTCGCCAGGAGAGAAAGGGGCACCTCTGGGGCCCAGTTGCTTCCAGCTCCTTGCTAAGCCATGGAAATAGGGAGTACATGAGCCTCCAGAGTTTGTCGCTTCCTCTGGGGCCACACAGTAAGCGCCATCGCGGGCACCATCACTGTCTCTGTCCCGTCTACACCCCAAGCTCTAGACACCCATGACCTCTGCCAGCTTCCTTCCTGCACAGTACGTGCCGCCAGCCGACTTGGCAGAGGCGGAAACTGCGGCCCCACAGCACACCATCAGTGAGACCCTCACCCCCTGACCCTCCGCTCCTCCTGGACAGGTGTCACCATCCCTGAAGGGCTTCCTGGACCGCCTGCTGGTGCGGGACCCTGCCCAGCGGGCCACGGCAGCTGAGCTGCTGAAGCACCCATTCCTGGCCAAGGCGGGGCCGCCCGCCAGCATCGTGCCCCTCATGCGCCAGAACCGCACCAGATGAGGCCCAGCGCCCTTCCCCTCGACCAAAGAGCCCCCCGGGTCACCCCCGCCCCACCGAGGCCAGTAGGGGGCCAGGCCTCCCACTCCTCCCAGCCCGGGAGATGCTCCGTGTGGCACCGCCCTCCTTGCCGGGGGTAGATGGGACCCTACTACTGAACTCCGGTTTTGATCTCGTGACTTTTAGAAAAACACAGGGACTCGTGGGAGCAAGTGAGGCTCCCAGGACCCTCACCCTCTGGGACAGGCCCTCCCCCGTGTTCTTGTCTCCAGGAGGACAGCGGCCCTCCCATCACTGGAAGTCTGCAGTGGGGGTTGCTGGGGGTGGAGAGAACACTAAGAGAGGTGAACGTGTGTGTGAGTGTGCACGCGTGCGAGTGTGCATGTGCGTGTGTGCAAAGATCCAGCCACCCCGTCCTCCAGCCTGCAACGGGGTATCTGGCGCCTTGCCTGACACCCATCCCTCCCCCTGAGCCATTGTGGGGGTCGATCATGAATGTCCGAAGAGTGGCCTTTTCCCATAGCCCTGCACCCCCTTTCTGTGGCTGGATGGGAAGACAGGGTCAGGGCCCCCCACCTTCTCTAGCCCCTGCAGCAAATGACTACTGCACCTGGACAGCCTCCTCTTTTCTAGAAGTCTATTTATATTGTCGTTTTATAACACTCTAGCCCCTGCCCCTATTGGGGGACAGATGGTCCCTGTCCTACGGGGTGGCCCGGGCAGAACCACTGCCTGGAGACCCAGGTTCCTGCCCGGTCAGCGCAGCCCCGGCCCCCCCACCCCTGCCTCGAGTTAGTTTTACAATTAAAACGTTCTCTTGTTTTGTGTGTGTGGTGTGTTTGGGGGCCCTGCCCGACTGTCTTGGGTGGGAATTTGCAGGGAGAGGGTCTGGATCTGGGAGCAAACCACGGTTCCAGCCAGGGCAGGGCAAGGGTGGGGTGGGGAGTGGGGAGTTCAGCTCAAAGCAGCCAGTAAGCCCCCCAAACCCGCCACTCCCCAGAATGGGACAGAGTTGTCCCCACCCCTGGAAGCAGCCAGTTTGCCACGGTCCACGTGCAGACTGATCCCAGTTTGCCAAATCTGCAATTTCCTGGAACCTTTTAAAGGCTGTTTATCTTGAGCGCGTTTGGTGGGTAGGAGCTAACCCGATGTTGGTAAATTTAAGGCCATTTGGCAGATTGGTCAGTGGGCAGATGGACTTTAGGAGGACTGACTGAGGCCAACTGGCCTGGAGCTGCTAGCTTCGGAGAGACCCCCTGTGAAGTGCGTCCCTCCACGCGGGAGCCCGGAGCCGAGCCCACACTGGGGGGCATCTGACTGGCATGGAGGTGGCCATGCCGCCATCCCTGCTGCTGCTGCATTCTGGCACTTCGTGCCTCAGGCCCTGTTGGGCTCCACTTTCTGCATCCTCCCCGGCACCCAGGGAGGCAGTGGGGCAAGGGGAGAGCCAGGAGTGAGCCTCCATCCCCAAAGCCAGCCAGGCGTCATCAGCACCAGAGATCTCAGCCTGGTCCTCTTGGGAAGTGAGTGGCCAGGGCAGAGATTCCAGGTTAGTCCACGCCTCCCGCCCTCCACAGGTCCTGACCCCAAGAATCAGGGCACTGTGTGTGTGGCAGGGCCTATGCCAAGTGCAAGCACAGCCTAGATGGGTCATCACAGAGTGAAACCCAGCGGTGCAAGCAGCTGTGCTCTCTGCAGTGTGTTGGAGGCTTAGGTGAGGTGGATGCCTTTCTGGAAAAAAAAAAAATGCTAACATTGGCAAAAGAAGAAATAGAAAACAAGACCAAAATAACTGTCTCCTCACTGCACACACACTCCAGAATAAATAAAACGCTTCAGGCTCGAATGCGCTTTCAAATGAGATTTTTTTTTTTTTTTTTTGAGACGGAGTGTGACTCTGTCGCCCAGGCTGGATGCAGTGGCACAATCTCAGCTCACTGCAACATCTGCCTCCTGGGTTCAAGCGATTCTCCTGCCTCAGCCTCCCAAGTAGCTGGGCTTACAGGCGCCTGCCACCGCGCCCAGCTAATTTTTTGTATTTTTAGTATAGAGACTGGGTTTTGCCATCTTAGCCAGGCTGGTCTTGAACTCCTGACCTCGTGATCCACCCACCTCGGCCTCCCAAAGTGCTGGGATTACAGGCGTGAGCCACCGTGCCTGGCCTCAAATGAGATTTACCAGACTTTGAAAGAGCAGGTAATTCCTTCTACCTCATGAACAAGTTGTTCCAGAAAAGAGAATAGCAGTTCTGGAGGCTGCTGTGACTGTGGTTCCAGACTCAGATAAGGACTGAGAAGAACAGAGCATCTCAGAAACACAAGGCTCAGCCAGGGTGCTCGGCGACCCCACAGGCACTGAGAACAGCTGGCTCTAGGAGCTGCCCACGCTCCTGCTGAAGAAACCATGGGCTCAGAGACGGGAGCTCCTGTACCCAGTCACATGTGTGACCCCCGGTGACTGCTGGTTTTGGTGCCTTCAGTCACTCACTGCAGGTTTGTTTCTTTTTGTTTGGGGGCGGGGGGGGGGAGTTTTTTTTGAGAGACATGTTACTAAGTTGCCTAGGCTGGTTTCCAACTCCTGGCCTCAAGCGATCCTCCCTCCTTGGCCCTCCAAAGTGCTGGGATTACAGGCGTGAGCCACCACGCCCGGCCCACTCAACTGCAGTCTGAAGGCACGGCTTTGGGCGGCGCGGGGTGAAAGCTGCCCGAGGTCCCGTTCCTCCCCACGTGGCTTCCTCCAGCGGGAGCCAGTCAGCTAAACAGACCCCAACCAGAGTTGTTTCACATGGTGGGATTTGGTAAAGGTGGTTGGATCATGACAAAGCTTTGAGAAGGCTGGAGGAGCCACAGAGGGCCAGGTGCCCAGCGATCATTAAAGACAGGAGGCTGCTGCCACCTGTGTGGCTGGAGGAACAGAAGGGGCCGATGGCATTCCCCAAATCTTAGATGGTCACTCTCGCCTCTGCTGGGCCAGAGCAGAGTGGCTTCGTCCAGCTTCCCGCCCTGGACTCTCACCCAGGAGCCTCCTACCGGCAGACCCTTCCCGACCCCACTGGCCCAGGGGGTCTACAGATGCATGTTTCAGGCGTCCGCCTGTAGCGGAACAGGGGAGCGCTTAGGACAGGGGTGGCGCCAGAGGATTCCCTCTGCCCACATTTAATTGACCAGCTGAGGCGCTCCACGGGAATGAATGACACTCGGCTGGACAGGTGCCATGGGTGAGGGTCAGACCCGGAGGCCCAGGAGGAGCACAGGGATGGATTTGTCCACCTGGGGGCTGGAGGTGCGTTTACAAAGACCCAAAATAAACGATGCAGCCAGGTCAGACCAGCTGTTCTCACAGTGTGGTTCCCAGACCAGCAGCATCACTGGGAAGTTACTGGACACGCAAATAAATCCCTGTGCGCCGCCCCGGGTGCATCAGATGCTGGTGAGGCCCAGTGATCTGTATTTAACACACCCTCTGGGGGATGCTGGTGCCCGCTCACGTTTGGGAACCCCTGCCATCCACGACTGCTCTTCCGTGTAAAAGGCCTACTTCTGTGGGACTCCGAATTGGTCCTTCCATCTTTTTCCTTCCTCCTGGGACACCTGCCTCTCCCATGTGGTATTAGAGGATTCCTTATGCTCTGAAGGGGGCACAGAGAGAGGAGGGCACTCCTCTTGAAGGACTGACCCAGAGGTTTTGCCATTGCTTCATTGGCCAGAGCTTAGTCACGCAGCCGCACCCAGAGGCAAGGGAGGTTGGGAAATGTAGTGTTTGTGTATGTGTCTAACACACATTCTATTACCATGCAGTCAGGATTCTCCACCCTTGTTGTTCATTAGATTTGCTGGGCTTCACCCTGGTAATTCTGATTTAGTGACAGCACAGAGAACCCAGAGGCAGACCCAGGTGTGTACAGGAGCTTCATATACGACAAGGAGATTTAATAAGCATGCTGGGGGCCGGGTGCGGTGGCTCATGCCTGTAATCCCAGCACTATGGGGGGCCGAGGCAGACAGATCACTTGAGGTCAGGAGTTTGAGACCAGCCTGGGCAACAAAATGAGACCCTGTCTCTACTAAAAATACAAAAATTAGCCGGACCTGGTGGTGGGTGCCTGTAATCCCAGCTACTCGGGAGGCTGAGGCATGAGAATTACTTGAACCCAGGAGGCGGAGGTTTCAGTGGGCCGAGATCGCATCACTGCACTCCAGCCTGGATGACAGACTGAGTTTCTGTCTCAAAAAAAAAAAGCCAGGCACGGTGGTTTACACCTGTAATCCCAGCACTTTGTGAGGCTGAGGCGGGCGGATCACCTGAGGTCAGGAGTTCAAGACCAGCCTGGCCACCATGGTGAAACCTCATCTCTACTAAAAATACAAAAAAATTAACTGGGTATGTGGCTGGTGCCTGTAATGCCAGCTATTTGGGAGGCTGAGGCAGGAGAATCGCTTGAACCCAGGAGTCAGAGATTGCAGTGAGATGAGAGCGCGCCACTGCACTCCAGCCTGGGCAACAAGAGCAAAAGTCCACCTCAAAAAATAATAATAATTTTCATTTGTAATAGGTATCAGAATGGGGGAAAATATTTGCAAAGTCTAACACTTAAGATATCTTCTTCACAAGAAAAAGAGACCAGCCATAACAGGACAATGGGCAAAGGATATGAACAGGCAATTTAGAGAAGAAAGAACTCAAAGGCCAGTAAGGGTGTACATAGCCGCTCAAAGTCATTAGTCATCAGAGACGTGCACATTCAAACCGTGCCATGGCATTTTACACCATGAGTCTGAGAAAAACAGATGCGGCTTAGTCAAGTGTTGCGTATATGTGTCTCCCAATGATTCCAATAGTCACACCTGGGTGACTTCCCAAAGAAACTCTCTGGACCTGAGGGAGAGTCAACGAGGATGTTCACTGCAGCATTATTTGTGGGGTGGGGGCTGGAGGCGGCGGCATATCCACCCTAGGGTGGTGGGTGGCTAAACAGAAGGAGTGCACCCCCAAAATTCCTGTGCAGCCAGCAGGTAAGAAAAACAATAAGATTTATAATACAAGGCTGGGTGTATACGTTGTAAAGTATGGACATAAAACAGTGGTCCTCATTTTGCAAGACCAAATTAGGAGACTCATTTGCATATTAGCATGGCTGCCACTGGGGAAGGAAATGGGCGACGAATGAATGAACCACAGATCTTGGGAGAAATGAGGGCCTTGAAGGCCACACTGAGGCTTGGTTCTCTAAGCAAAGGGAAACTCCCTTTTGTGTGGCTTGGGGCCTGGTCACAGGTGTTTAAGATAAAAATTACCCAGGTGATCCTAACATGCAGCCAGGATTGAGAATGGGAGAATGGGCCAGGCGCGGTGGCTCACGCCTCTAATCCCAGCACTTTGGGAGGCTGAGGTGGGCGGATCACCTGAGTTTAGGAGTTCCAGACCAGCCTGGCCAACATGGTGAAACCCCGTCTCTACTTAAAATACAAAAATTAGCCAGGCTTGGTGGCGGGTGCTTGTAATCCCAGCTACTCGGGAGGCTGAGGCAGGAGAATCGCTTGAACCTGGGAGGTGGAGATTGCAGTGAGCCGAGATCATGCCATTGCACTCCAGCCTGGGCAACAAGAGCGAAACTCCATCTCAAAGACAAAAAAACATTGATCAAAGTCTGGCTGTGTTCAGGGGCTTCGCTGAGCTCCTAGTTTTGCCCCATTTAACCCCTGTAGTGGTTACCGCCACCCCGAGGAAAATGTTCCCCCCACCAAAAAAAAAAAAAAAAGTTACCCCCACCCCCAAAAAAGATAGGTCCACGTAGAATCTGTGAGTGTGGCCTTTTTTGGAAAAAGGGTCTCTGCAGATGTGTCCTGAGTTAAGGATCTGGAAATGAGGTCACCCTGGTGTATCCGGGTGGGCCCTAATCTACTGAAAAGTGTCCCTTAGAGAAATGCAGAGGGAGATTTGGGGCACACGGAGAAGCAGCCCATCACGGGTTAGAGTGTTGATGCAGCCTGGAGTCAGGAACGCCAGGGGCCTTCCAGGAGAAGCCAGAAGGGGCCAGGAAGCATTCTGAAGGCTTCAGAGGGAGGACAGCCCTGTCCACACTTGCACTTCAGACTTTGGCTTCCAAAACTGAGAGAATACGGTCAGGCATGGAGGCTCACGCCTGTAATCCCAGCACTTTGGGAGGCCGAGGCAGGTGGATCACTTGAGGCCAGGAGTTCGAAGCCAGCCTGGCCAACATGGTGAAAACCCGTCTCTACTAAAAACACAAAAATTAGCCGGGCGTGGTTGTGGGCACCTGTAATCCCAGCTACTCAGGAGGCTGAGGCAGGAGAATCGCTTGAACCTGGCAGGCAGAGATTGCAGTGAGCTGAGATCGCACTACTGCACTCCAGCCTGGGGTAACAGAGCAAGACTCGTTCTCAAAAAAAAAAACAAAAAAAAAAACAACACAGAACTGAGAGAATACATGTGTGCTATTTCAAGCCACCGCATTGGGAATTTGTGATCACAGCCCGGGAAACACGACCCTCGTAGCCGCCTTCTGTGGAACTACTGCACCTTCCTTGGCCTGTTTGACAGATGAGAGACAGGAACAAAGATGTCAGCCTGAGGTCACAGAGCCAGAAAGCGATAGAGGCAGGATTAGAATCCTGGCATCGGGCCTGGGAATTCCTGCACATCCTCACCATGCCACACTGAGAAGTGGGTCAAGGCTGCCTTCACTACCCGACTCATGGGACCACAGTTATGAACAGAAAAGGGCCTGTGTCTTCCCAGGTGGCTGGTCACGGAAGGAGGGCAGGCCCCAAGCCACAGACTCCGAAAGGGAGGCTGTTGCCCTGGGGTGATCTGAGGAGACTTGGGGTGGAGAGGTGTTGACTAGGGGATGAGATGGGGCAGTAAGCAGGGTCCTGGACTGCGCTTGGGGGACATGGGGGTAGCTCAGAGCCACGCTTGGGGACTGCTGGATTATACGAAGGTGAATTCTCTGTTCCCTCCTCTCCCTGGACCTCCCTCCCTCCCTTCCTTCCTTCCTTCCTTTCAAATGGGAGTCTTGCTCTGTCACCCAGGCTGGAGTGCAGTGGCAAGACCTTGGCTCACCGCAACCTCTGCCTCCTGGGTTCAAGCAATTCTCCTGCCTCAGCCTCCTGAGTAGCTGGGATTACAGGCACGAGCCACCACGCCTGGCTAATTTTTGTATTTTTAGTAGAGACGAGGTTTCATCATGTTGGCCAGGCTGGTTTCGAACTCCTGACCTCAAGTGATCTGCCTGCCTCAGCCTCCAAAGTGGTGGGATTACAGGCGTGAGCCACCGCACCCAGCCTCTTCCTGCATCTTTATCTCTGCCTTCCTTTGTCTCTCTCTCTTTCATTCTCCTGCTTAGTCTTTTTCATTATTTGAACAGGTGGCCCAAACCCATGGTACAAAATTTAAAAGATCCCAAAGGGAATAAATGGGAAAATCAGCCTCCCTCCCACCTTACCTCCCTCCCCATCCCCAGCCTCTCAGTTC
>NW_012101332.1:2060559-2063569 GCF_000951045.1 Mandrillus leucophaeus
TGATCCGTCGGCCTCAGCCTCTCAAAGTGCTGGGATTACAGGTGTGAGACACCATGCCTGGCCAATTTTTTAATTTCTTGTAGAGATGGGGTTTCACCATGTTGCCCAGGCCTTTCTGGAACTCTTGAGCTCAAGTGATCCTCCCGTCTTGGCCTCCCAAAGTGTTGGGATTCCAGGGGCCCTCTCTTCCTGTTTTCTGGCTCTTTGTGTATCTTTTTGCTCTCTCTGCCTCTCCCTGTCCACACTCTTCCCTCCTCCTACCCAACCTCAGTCCTGCCTCTCTGTCGCCCCCTGCAGGGTGAAGCAGGCTCACTGCCCCTCCACCTCACACACCTCTGAAATTTGTATCTGGGGCAGGCAGCACCCACCCCAGCTCACCTTTCTCCTACCCCTGCCCCCTCCTGACCTGGCTGCGCTTTCCCACCCTCCACAGCCCTGATGCAGAGCCCAGGATCTGCTACCCCAGTCCCAGGTGCCCACCCTCCAGGACCCCTGCCCTTCCCCTCTACCAGCAGGCTTGGCCATAGGACACGCTGACTCCTGGGGGTGACGGGTTTTGCAGCAGGTGTGGTGGGAGCTAGGCTCGGGCAGGTTGGAAGCGGTGCCTCGGCTGGGTCAGAGCCTCTTCCTCCTGCTGCCCAGCTGGGCCTTCCTGCCCTCCCTGCCCAGCAAGCAGAGCAACGTCATGTCAGCCCTGAGCTGGGGACAAACAGACCTGCCCAAGGCCCTGCCCTGGTGAGGATGACATTCGGGCAGGGTGAGAGATTGTGACCCAGTGAACACAGCCACAGGCGCAGATGTATTTACAAAGCATGCTGAATGCAAGAAAGGACCAACGGGGTGTGATAGGGAATTGCAGGGGAGGGGAATTTTCCTGGCCTGGGGACGGCCCAGCTCTCTTTCTTTGTACCAGTAGAGAACAATCATCAAGCCATCTTGTTAGGCAGGAAAAAGCAAGAAGGGCGTGTGCCTTATGACAAGATGACTTGTTTCGTTTTGTTTTGTTGAGAGTCTCTGTCACCCAGGCTGGAGTGCAGTGGCGCGATCCTGGCTCACTGTAGCCTCGACCTCCCAGGTTCAAGCGATCCTCCCACCTCAGCCTCCCAAGTAGGTGGAACCACAGGCACATCCCACCACGCCTGGCAATTTTTTTTTGGTAGAGACAGGGATTTTGCTGTGTTGCCCAGGCTGGTCTCAAATTCCTGAGCTCAAGCCATCCTCCCACCTCAGCCTCCGAAAGTGCTGTAATTGCAGGCACTGCGCCAGGCTGTTTTTTTTGTTTTGTTTTGTTTTGTTGAGACGAAGTCTCACTCTGTCACCCAGGCTGGAGTGCAGTAGCGCAGTCTCAGCTCACTACAACCTCTGCCTCACAGACTGAAATGATTCTCCTGCCTCAGCCTCCTGAGTAGCTGGTATTACAGGCACGCACCACCACACCTGGCTAATTTTTGTATTTTTGGTAGAATCGGGGTTTAGCCATGTTGGCCAGGCTGGTCTTGAACTCCTGACCTCCAGTGATCTACCTGTCTCACCCTCCCAAAGTCTCAGGATTACAGGTGTGAGCCATGGCGCCAGGCCATCGGCTGGTTTTTATTTCATCCAGTTCCCTGGTTATCGACAAGGTGATGCTTCCCGGATTTTCATCTCAGCCCCGACCCCTCTCTCAACTCCAGCCCGTACATCCAGTTGTCCTGGCATCGTCCCTGTGGATACCTCGTTCTTAACATATATGCATGGAGTACTTGATTTCCCAAGAACCCCCTCAAAGAGCTGCCTCGTTCTCTGTCTGACCTCATCTCCCCTTCATTCTCTTCACCCCACACTGGCCTCCCTGCAATTCCCCAACCCACCAAGCTCTGTCCCACCTCAAGGCCTTTGCACTGACTGTTTCCTCTCCCAGAATGCTCCTCTCCCAGTTCCGCAGCCAGTTCCTTCCCCTTCTTCAGGTCTCTGCTCAAATATCACCTCCTCCGAGAAGCCCTCCCTGACCACCCCAACTAGGCAAGGCTTCCACCTGCTCTTCTCTGCCCTGACAGCCCATTCTTCACCTTCAAGGCACTTAGTGCTGTTTGTCAATTAACTAGTTACTTGTTGACTTGTAACTGATTGACATCCCTTTCCCTACAAGGCTGCAAGCCCTGTGACAGGAATGGCGTCTGTTCTTTCACAACATTACACCCGAGTGCATAGGGCTTGACCACTGAAGGCATCTCATAAACATCTGTTGAAAGAACAGGTTGTAGAAAGGGGAATGAGAGGCTCCGGCCATTGTTTGCGTTATAAAAATTATACTTTTTACCAGCCTGGGCAGCATAGCGAGACCCCTATCTCTACAAAACATTTAAAAATTAACTGGGCATGGTGGTGTGTGCCAGTGATCCCAGCCTGAGGTGGGAGAATCACTTGAGCCCAGGAGGTTGAGGTTACAGTGAGCTATGATGGAGCCACTGCACTCCAGCCTAGGTGACAGAGAGAAACCCTGTCTCAAAAAAAAAAAAAAAAAAAAAAAAAAAATTACACTTAGGCGGAGTGCAGTGCCTAATGCCTGTAATCCCAGCACTTTGAGAGGCCACGGCAGGTGGATCACCTGAGATCAGGAGTTGAGACCAGCCTGGGCAACATGGTGAAACCTCGTCTCTAGTAAAAATACATAATAAATTATCTGGATGTGGTGTCGCATGCCTGTAATCCTAATCCCAGTTACTGGGGAGGCTGAGGCAGGAGAATGGCTTGAACTTAAGAGGTGGAGGTTGTAGTGAGCCGAGATTGCACCACTGCACTCCAGCCTGGGCAACAGAGCAAGACTCCATCTAAAAAAAAAAAAAAAAAATTACGCTTAAAAGTGTAATACTTAGGCTGGGTGCAGTGGCTTATGCCTGTAATCTCAGCACTTTGGTACGCTGAGGTGAGCAGATCGCTTGAGGTCAGGAGTTTGAGACCAGCCTGGCCAACATGGTGAAACCCCATCTCTACTAAAAATACAAAAATTAGCTGGGTGTGGTGACAGGTG
>NW_012101332.1:2064129-2070008 GCF_000951045.1 Mandrillus leucophaeus
GCCATTCTCCTGCCTCAGCCTCCTGAGTAGCTGGGACTACAGGCGCCCGCCACCTCGCCCGGCTAGTTTTTTGTATTTTTAGTAGATACGGGTTTCACCGTGTTAGCAGGGATGGTCTCGATCTCCTGACCTCATGATCCGCCCGCCTCGGCCTCCCAAAGTGCTGGGATTACAGGCGTGAGCCACCGCGCCTGGCTATATCTTGCTTTTCTACTTAATAACTGCCTTGTAGATATTTCTTTATCAGCAACATAGAGAGAATTGCCATACTGTTTTTGTTTTGTTTCTTACTGAGGTATAATTTACATACAATAAAATACGCCCATTTTAACTCTACAGTTCGCTGAGTTTTGACAAATGTATACACCCATATAATGACAACTGCAATTAAAATGGAACTTTCTCATCAGCCCACAGCATTCACTCTTGCGCCTTTTTGCAGTGAAGCCCCACCAGCCTCCTGAAATTACAGACCTGCTATCTTTGATTCTAGATTAGTTTTGCTTTTTCCAGAACTTTATGTAACTGGAATCACATAGTCGGTACTTTTATGTCTCGCTTCTTTCTTTCGTTTTTCTTTATTTTTCTTTTATTCATTTATTTACTTCGAATCAGAGTTTCACTCTGTTGCCCAGACTGGAGTACAGTGGCACAATTTTGGCTCACAGAAACCTCCGCCTCCCAAGTTCAAGTGCTTCTCGTGCCTCAGCTCCCGGGTGGCTGAGATTACAGGCGTGCATCAACGCCCGGCTAATTTTTGTATTGTTAGTAGAGACGGGGTTTCACCATGTTGGCCTGACTGGTCTCAAACTCCTGAGCTCAGGTGATCCACCCTCCTCGGCCTCCCAGAGTGTTGGGATTACAGGCGTGAGCCACTGCACCCGGCTTTCTTTTTTCTTTATGCTCTAAAATCTATCGCTGGCCAGGCCTAGTGGCTCACACCTATAATCCCAGCGCTTTGGGAAGTCGAGGCAGGAGTATCTCTTGAGCCGGGGAGTGTGAGACCAGCATGGGAACACAGTGAGACCCCCATCACTACAAAAAATTTAAAAATTGTAAAATAAATAAATAAATAAAATGTATCGTTGTATTGCCTGGCTTCTTTCATTCATCAAAATGTGTTTGAGAGTCATCTGTGTTTTGTGTGTACCCATAGATCTTCCCTGGGCCAGGTGTGGTGGCTCACACCTGTAATCTAACACTTTGGTAGGCCGAGGAGGGAGGATTGCTCCTGAGGAGGGAGCTCAGGAGTTCGAGGCCAGCCTGGGCAACATGAGGAGACCCCTGTCTCTACCCAAAAAATACACAAATTAGTTGGGCTTGGTGGTGTGTGTCTGTGGTCCCAGCTACTTGGGAGGCTGAAGCAGGAGGATCGCTTGAGCCCAGGAGATGGAGGTTGCAGTGAGCCTAGATTGTGCCCCTGGACTTCAGCCTGGGAGACAGAGCCAGACCCCGTCTCAAAAAAAATAAAATAAAAAAATAAAAAATAGGTCACTCCTCTCTTTGTTGAGGGGTGCTCCATTGTGGTCATTCCGGTTTGCTCATGCACCCACCCATTGCTGGGCACGTAGGTCCCCCTCAGCTTGCAGCTATTATGAAAAAGTACCATGACCAGTCTCTGTGTGGATGATGTTTCATTTCTCTCGGCTAAATACTTCAGAGCAGGGTCACTGGGTCGTAGGGTGTGAGTGTGTTTGGTTTTATAAGAAATTGTTGGCAGAGCAGGGGGGCTCACGCCTGTAATCCCAACACTTTGGGAGGCCGAGGCAGGTGGATCACAAGGTCAGGAGTTCGAGACCATCCTGGCTAACATGGTGAAACCCCCTCTCTACTAAAAATACAAAAAAATTAGCTGGGTGTGGCGGTGCACACCTGTAATCTCAGCTATTCAGGAGGCTGAGGCAAGAGAATCGCTTGAACCCGGGAGGCGGAAGTTGCAGTGAGCCAAGATCACACCACTGCACTCCAGCCTGGGTGACAGAGTGAGACTCCGTCTTAAAAAAAAAGAAAAAAAAAAAGAAAAAAAATTGTTCAATCCTTTTCCTAAGTGGTCACACCACTGCTCGTGCTTTCTGCAATTCATGATACACGAGACCTGGCTTTGGGGAGGAGGGCCTGTGTTGGTCACCCAGGTCTTGCCGTATTTGGGAAATACCGTGTCAGGGGCTGAGCCCCCATATTAGGACATTTACCGCCCCCCTGGTGGAGAGAGGGGGAAGTTTGGGACTCACTGTTAGAATGCACTTGGAGGCCAGGTGCAGTGTGGTTCACGCGTGTCATTCCAGCACTTTGGAAGGCCAAGGCTGCAGTGAACTGTGATCAGCATCACTGCACTCCGGCCTGGGCAACAGAGAAAGATCCTGTCTCAAAAAATAATAATAACAATGCACCTGGCTTTGCAGGGCCCCGCTGTGGCCCTGGATCCCTCGGATTGGAGTAAAAGGGTTTCTCATGGATTCTGGGGCCCATCACAATGACTGAAGCAGACTCCTTGGAAACACGCATTTTTCAGAGGCTCCTTGGGTGAATCTGATAGGACCTGCCCTAAAGTTTAGGAACCGCTGAGTTTGGGAACCACAAAAGCCCTAAGATGCAAGAGAACAGGTCCTGGAGGCAGAGACCAGTAACCCAGGACCTTGGATGCTGGCCAAAGAGCTGGAATTTTCTCCTGAGGGCACTGGGGAGTCATGGAGGGCTTAAGTGGGGGAGTGACGCATTTCAGGCTTTAGTCCAACCCCTGTGGCTGTCATGTGTATCGGTGTGTGTGGAACAGATGTGGGCAAGGCACCCAGAAAGAAGATCATGTGAAAACCACAGCCAGGCTAGGGGTAGGCAGGAAGGGATGTCAATCTCTACAGACTCCAGTTTTTTTTTTTTTTTTTTTTTTTTTTTTTTGAGACAGAGTCTCGCTCTGTCGCCCAGGCTGGAGTGCAGTGGCCAGATTTCAGCTCACTGCAAGCTCCGCCTCCCGGGTTTACGCCATTCTCCTGCCTCAGCCTCCCGAGTAGCTGGGACTACAGGCGCCCGCCACCTCGCCCGGCTAGTTTTTTGTATTTTTTAGTAGAGACGGGGTTTCACCGTGTTCGCCAGGGTGGTCTTGATCTCCTGACCTCGTGATCCACCCGTCTCGGCCTCCCAAAGTGCCAGTTTTCTTTATTTTTATTTATTATTATTTTTTCAATTCTTTTTTTCTTTCTTTTTCTTTCTTTTTTTTTTTTTTTTTTGAGACAGTCTCGCTCTGTTGCCCAGGCCGGAGTGCAATGGTGCCATGTTGGTTCACTGCAACCTCCACCTCCCCAGTTCAAGTGATTCTCCTCAGTAGCTGGGATTACAGGCATGCACCACCACACCTGGTTAATTTTTTTTGTATTTTTAGTAGAGATGGGGTTTCACCATGTTGGCCAGGCTGGTCTCAAACTCCTGACCTCAAGTGATCTGCCTGCCTCAGCCTCCCAAAAGTTCTGGGATTACAGGTGTGAGCCACCAAGCCTGGCGTATTATTATTGTTTTTTGAGACAGGGTCTCGCTCCATCACCCAGGCTGCAGTGCAGTGACAGCGCCATCTCAGATCACTGTGACCTCTACCTCCCGGGCTCAAACAATCCTCCTGCCTCAGTTTCCCAAGTAGCTGGGACTACAGGCATGTGCCACCACCCCTGGCTAATGCAGTCTCACCATGTTGCCCAGGCTGGTATCCAACTCCTAGGCTCAAGTGATCTGCCTACCTTGGCTTCCCAAAGTGCTGGGATTACAGGCACAAGCTACCGCATCCAGCCGCTCTACAGACCCCTGGCTGCCCTTCTGCCTTAGCTGCCTCCAGCTCCCAGCCACTCCCCGCCTTGGTTTCTGACCTGGGCACAGCTCTGACTCCACTCACCAGATACCCCTCCTTCTCCTCCTCCTCCCCCATGGCAATGATGGTTCTCAGGCAGGGTGGGCGGGCAGCCAGGACGAGGGCGTGGGTTTGTGTGCATGTGGTGGTTGGGGGAGTGTCTGGTTGTGCGTGTGTCGTGGGCTTTGCCAGTGTTTGTCTGGGAATCTGCTGGGGAACTTCCAGGTGCAGTATTTGTTGATCTGCTCCCTCCCCTGGTTTTTCCCCACCCCCCAGGTACTGGTTAATTCCCAACTTTCCAGGGCAGTCACTTCACCTCTGTTGCCTCAGTTCCCTGATCTGTCTGTAGAGATACAATTACCAGTTCCCACCTCTGCTGGGTTGTGAGGTTCAAAGAGTCCAAGACTCAATAATGTAACCATCATCTCCTGCTTGCTTCTGTGTGAGACTGTTTCTTCCCAGGGGCGATTTGTTTTTTTGTTTGTTTGTTTGTTTTTGAGATGAAGTCTTGCTCTGTTGCCCAGACTGGAGTATACAGTATCACGATCTCAGCTCACTGCATCCTCCACCTCCCGGGTTCAAGCAATTCTCCTGCCTCAGCCTCCCAAGTAGCTGGGACTACAGGCGCCCGCCACTGCACCTGGCTAATTTTTTTTTTTTTTTTTTTTTTTTTTTTTTTTAGTAGAAAATGGGGTTTCACCATGTTGGCCAGGCTGGTCTTGAACTCCTGACCTCAAGTGATCCACCTGCCTCAGCCTCCCAAAGTGCTAAGATTACAGGTGTGAGCCACTGCGCGTGGCCTGTTTTTGTTTTTTGTTTCTTTGAGACAGGGTCTCATTCTGTCACCCAGGCTAGAATGCAGTGTCTCGATCTCAGCTCACTGCAACTTTGACCTCTTGGGCTCAAGCGATCCTCCCACCTCAGCCTCCCAAGTAGCTGGGACCACAGGTGTGTTCCACCACACCGAGATAATTTATTAATTTTTTGGTAGAGATGGGGTCTTCCCATGCTGCCCCAGCTGGTTTCAAACTCGTGGGCTCAAGTGATCCTCCTGCCTCGGCCTCCCAAAGTGTTAGATTACAGATGTGAGCTACCTCACCCAGCCCTTGGGGACAATTTGAATCTGTGTCTCTGTGTATGTTCTGTAAGCTTCTGTATGCCAGTCTGTCTAACTCGTTGTATACCAGCTGTGCAACCTTGGGTGAGTTACTAGACCTCTCTGTGCCTTGTTTCTTCATCACAAAATGGGCATGACTTCCTAGTCATGTCTGCTTCCTAGGGTGGATGTGGAGACTGAATTAATTGCCTAATTAATTACCTAAGTCCATTGCACATAATGGACTTAGTGCAATGCCTGGCATGCGGGCAGCCTCAATTACATGATCGTCATCACTGGGGCGTGACTTATGTCTCCCACCCCCCAAGTGTCTGTGAGTGTCTGAGCACGTGGGGCAGGAAGTGCCTGTGGAAGCATGCGGAGTTATCTGGGACTCTATGGCACCCGGCCTGGGAAGGCGGCCTCTGTTTCCTCATCTGTAAAATGGGAATAATGATAGCATCCCTCACAGGGTTGCTGTAGTGGAAAGACCTGTCCCAGAGGACATCTGCCAGCACACAGCTGCACACACACGTTTGCTGTTACTTTCCTTTACCTATAAAATGCCGATCATAGTAGCACCCATCTTGTCTTTGTAGGAGAATGAAATGAACTTAGAAGCACTCACTAGAAAGCTCTCACCGTTCGGTGGCTCATGCCTGTAATCCCAGCACTTTGGGAGGCTGAGGCAGGTGGATCACTTGAGGTCAGGAGTTTGAAACCAGTCTGACCAACAGAGTGAAACCCCGTCTCTACTAAAAATACAAAATTAGCTGGGCGTGGTGGCGGGTGCCTGTAATCCCAGCTACTTGGGAGGCTGAGGCAGGAGAATCACTTGAACCTGGGAGATGGCAGTTGCAGTGAGCTGAGATCACACCACTGCACTCCAGCCTGGGTGACAGAGTGAGACTCCATCTCAAAAACAAAAAAAGGAAGAAAGAAAAAGGAAGG
>NW_012101332.1:2070828-2072009 GCF_000951045.1 Mandrillus leucophaeus
GAAGGAAGGAAAGAAGGAAAGAAAGAAAGAAAAAGAAAGAGAAAGAAAGAAAGAAGAGAGAGAGAAAGAAAGAGAAAGAAAGAAAGAAAAAGAGAAAGAAAGAGAAAGAAAGCGCTCACTGGTGAATGATACTGATCATCAGCTCAGTGCTGAGCTTACCTGGGCCAGGTAGAGGGATGTGGCCATGGGCAGGAAATGCCTGTGGGCATCTGGCTCTACAGGTTCCTCTGCCACCCCACTTCCTCCACACCTGACCTCCTGTCCCCACCTGAGCCCCATCCCTTGCTCCCACCTCCTCATGACCTCTGATGGAGGAGGCTTCTGCAGCCACCCACCCCAGTCCCAAGCAGGGGTGCAGGCCCCCAGAACCCCCAGTTGGGATCACTGCTTCCCTCTTGCTGCCATCTTTGTTCCTCCCTGGGGTCCCCCAACTCTGAGGCTCCTCATCTCTGGTTTTGGGTGTCTCTCTGCTCTCCCCACCTTGGTTTTCTGGACAGAACGTGTCAGGGCCCCAAGGGGGTGTCCCAGGTAAGGACAGAGAAGGAAGTGGCAGAGGCAGGACCTCCCCTTTGCACCCCAGCTCATCCACCCACTCCCCCTCTGCAGAGTGGGAAGGGGGAGGAGGGGGCGTCTTCGTTAATTAGCCTCTTAATCCTGCCATGCTAGATCTTAATGAGGTGCACGGGCCCCATTAGACAGTCCGGAGCCCTGGCATTAGCGCATTTGTCACATGCTCTGTCAGGCCCACGCTGGGTCCTCAGCTGGCCCTGGGAAAATTGGGGCAGGAAGTCTGGGGACCTAAGAAGGGGGCTGGTGCCTGGACTCCTGGGTCTGAGGGAGGAGGGTCTGGTGCCTGGACTCCAGGGTCTGAGGGAAGAGGAGTTGGAGACCTGGACCCCTGGGTCTGAAGGAGGAGGGGCTGAGGAACTGGACCCCTGGGTCTGAGGGAAGAGGGGCTGGTGCCTGGACTCCTGGGTCTGAAGGGGGAGGGACTGGGGAACCCGACCCCTGGGTCTGAGGGAGGAGGGGCTGGAGACCTAGACTACTGGGTCTGAGGGAGGAGGGCCTGGGGTCTTGAATTCCTGGGTCTGAGGGAGGAGGGGCTGGGAGCCTGGACTCCTGGGTCTGAGGGAGGAGGGGCTGGGGTCTTGAATTCCTGGGTCTGAGGGAGGAGGGGCTGG
>NW_012101332.1:2074954-2077778 GCF_000951045.1 Mandrillus leucophaeus
TTTTTTTTTTTTTTGAGACACAGTCTCACTCTGTCGCCCATGCTGAACTGCAGTAGTGCCATCTCGGCTGACTGCTACCTCTGCCTCTCAGGTTTAAGTGATTCTCCTGCCTCAGCTTCCCAAGTAACTGGGACCACAGGCACGTGCCACCACACCCGGCTAATTTCTGTATTTTTAGTGGAGACATGGTTTCACCATGTTGCCCAGGCTGGTCTCGAACTCCTGACCTCAAGTGATCTGCCCGCCTCAGCCTCCCAAAGTGCTGGGATTATAGGCATGAGCCACCATGCCCGGCCTATTCTTTATTTCTTAAAAGCCTGTCACCCTCTATTCTCAAGACAAATTATGTCTCATTCCTTAGGAGTCACTTACACATGGCTCCACCAGGAAGCCTTCCCTGATCACCCCTCAGCTGGGTCAGGTGCATTTGCTCCAGTGCCCTGTGCCCCCCCATCCCGGTCCCAACCTCTCTGTGCCCCCAATTCCGGCCCCAACCCCTCTGCCTGGGTCCCCGATTCTGGCCCCAACCCCTCTGCCTGGGTCCCCCCATCCTGGCCCTGACCCCTCTGCCCGTGCTCCCCATCCCAACCCTGGCCGTTCCTGGCTGTCATGTTTGGTGGCATGCCAGCCTCCCTCACTGGACTGTGAATCCCGTGTGGACGGGGCATGGGGCTGTCTTGGTCACTGCTATGCTGCCAGCACCACCCAGCTCAGGGCTGTGCACAGCGTGGGTAGCAGCATGTGTGTGGAACGGGGAACGGGTCCAGGGGCTGGGGCTGGGTAGCTGAGACTGCAGTGGCAGCTGAAGGCCTTGACCCCGCCTGCAGGTTTGAGGACAGCCGGCTGGATGCGTGCGTCTACGAACTGCACGTCTGGCTCCTGGCAGCCGACCGCCGATCCGTCATCGCTCAGCACCACGTGGCCCCCCGAACTTCTGGGAGAGGACCCCCTGGCCGCTGGGTCCAGGTGAGACTCTCAGCCCTGGGGCCCTAAACCCCAGACGTGTGTTCTTATCCCAAGACCTCACAGAGGGAGGAGAGCAGGTCCACGGGTCCTCGAAAAGGGCTCCTCCCTAACCCCAGGTGCTGTCACCACAGGTGTCCCACGTATTCCGCCATTATGGTCCTGGTGTGCGCTTCATCCACTTCCTGCACAAGGTCAAGAACCGCATGGAGCCTGGTGGGCTGCGGCGGACACGTGTGACTGACTCCTCCGTGTCTGTGCAGCTCCGGGAGTGACTGGCTGGCTCCTCTGTCCTGACCCCACAGCATCTCCCTGAGCTTTAGAAGCCCCTAACTCTTAGCCACCTCTTAGGCCCCTTATTCCTCCCCGGCCCTTGGCTTCTCTCTTGATGGACAGCTTCCACACCGTTAAGCGGTGGACTCCAGCATTTTCCCGGCACTCTCTGAGCCCCGTGAGGGCGGAGCCACTCCTTGTAAATTCAGTGCCTGACAGATGCTCTGGCACAGATGCTCCGTAGATCTCTGTTGAGTGAATGCATAGACACCTGTGCTCAAGGATGCTGAGGGCTGGTCTCTGCTTCTTTGAACTTCACTGAAACTGAATGCTCACTGCTGTGTTGCCAGCACCACCCAGCCCAGGGCTGTGAGCAGAGTGGCAGTGAATGTCTGTTGAAGGGGGAATGGAGCCATTCATTTCACTCAGTTCCTGTCCCATTTAACCGCCCCTGATCCTTGATCTTCCATTACCTTCACACCCTGGGGTCCTTCTGAACTGACCTTGACCTCTGATCTCTTCACATATCTCCCCTTAGCATCTCTACTTACCTACTCTCTCTTTTTTTTTTTTGAGATGGAGTCTCACTCTGTCGCCCAGGCTGAAGTGCAGTGACACAATCTTGGCTCACTGCAATTTCCACCTCCCGGGTTCAAGTGATTCTCCTGCCTCAGCCTCTCAAGTAGGGATTACAGGTGCCCACCACCACGCCCACTAATTTTTGTATTTTTAGTAGAGACGGGGTTTCACCATGTTGGCTAGGCTGGTCTCAAACTCCTGACCTCAAGTGATCCACCCACCTTGGCCTTCCAAAGTGCTGGGATTGCAGACGTGAGTCACTGCGCCTGGTCATTCCATATCTCTTAAGTCTCAGAATTTCCTCTAGCTCCCTCCAGGTGTCTGCAGTTGTCGTCCCCTCAAAGCTGTCCCACACTGTCCTCCGAAGACCCTTTGTGTATCTTCTCCAGCTACCGCAGATCCCCCAAACCCAGGCATCCATCAAAGTCCCTCATTCATGAGGGTGTGGGGACACAGACTGTGACCAGAACAGAAATATGAAAATGTGAATGACAGTGTCCCCCGTGTGTGGAATGTGGGGATTAAAAGCATTTATCAACCACTAAGTCCTGATCTGATCACTTGCAGATCCCAGCCCTAGCCCAGGGCTGGGTCCTAGAAGGCCCCCTGCTGTCCCCTGCAGGAACCATGGAGGGAGTCCGGAGGCCCCCTGGGAGGCCAGAAATGGCTCAAGGAGGAGTTTTTTGCTTGTGTGTTTGCTTTGAGACAGAGTCTCGCTCTGTTGCCCAGGCTGGAGCACAGTGGCACGATCTCGGCTCACTGCAACCTCTACCTCCCAGGTTCAAGTGATTTCCGGCTAATGTTTGTATTTTCAGTAGAGATGGGGTTTCACCATGTTTGCCAGGCTGGCCTCCAACTCTTGAGCTCAGGTGATCCGCCCACCTCAGCCTCCCAAAGTGCTAGGATTACAGGCCTGAGCCACCACACCAGGCTAAAGAAGGGTTATTTACTGAAAAGGCTGGGGCATATTTCATATTTAACAGTCAGCCCAAGGTTCCCCTGTAGTTCA
>NW_012101332.1:2077828-2081869 GCF_000951045.1 Mandrillus leucophaeus
GGTCTCAAACTCCTGACCTCAAGTGATCCACCCACCTTGGCCTTCCAAAGTGCTGGGATTGCAGACGTGAGTCACTGCGCCTGGTCATTCCATATCTCTTAAGTCTCAGAATTTCCTCTAGCTCCCTCCAGGTGTCTGCAGTTGTCGTCCCCTCAAAGCTGTCCCACACTCTCCTCCGAAGACCCTTTGTGTATCTTCTCCAGCTACCGCAGATCCCCCAAACCCAGGCATCCATCAAAGTCCCTCATTCATGAGGGTGTGGGGACACAGACTGTGACCAGAACAGAAATATGAAAATGTGAATGACAGTGTCCCCCGTGTGTGGAATGTGGGGATTAAAAGCATTTATCAACCACTAAGTCCTGATCTGATCACTTGCAGATCCCAGCCCTAGCCCAGGGCTGGGTCCTAGAAGGCCCCCTGCTGTCCCCTGCAGGAACCATGGAGGGAGTCCGGAGGCCCCCTGGGAGGCCAGAAATGGCTCAAGGAGGAGTTTTTTGCTTGTGTGTTTGCTTTGAGACAGAGTCTCGCTCTGTTGCCCAGGCTGGAGCACAGTGGCACGATCTCGGCTCACTGCAACCTCTACCTCCCAGGTTCAAGTGATTTCCGGCTAATGTTTGTATTTTCAGTAGAGATGGGGTTTCACCATGTTTGCCAGGCTGGCCTCCAACTCTTGAGCTCAGGTGATCCGCCCACCTCAGCCTCCCAAAGTGCTAGGATTACAGGCCTGAGCCACCACACCAGGCTAAAGAAGGGTTATTTACTGAAAAGGCTGGGGCATATTTCATATTTAACAGTCAGCCCAAGGTTCCCCTGTAGTTCACTCACATGTCCTTCTGTGGTGCGTGTCTTTGTGCACACGTAAAACCATGTCCAAGTCGATGACGTGTCCTCATCCATGGCATTGTCCTGTGTATGGGCTGACCCAGGCCCAACCACCCTGCTCTCTCCTCCATCCCACCCGGTCCAGTGAGGATGTGCATCCCAGGGACAAGCAGATGACAGACGGGGACCAGTGCACAAAGGCTGTATTGCAGGGGAGGTGGGAGGGGCGGGCAGAACGCTCCTTCTCCTGGGTCTTGGGGCCCCGCAGCAGAGCCCAGGAATGGGCTGAGTGAGGGGTCTGGCACTCTGTGGAAGCTGCAGATGAGAGACCAGCAAAGCATCAGCTGCACCTGAAATGTAATCAAGAATTGCTTCCAGGGGCTCTCAGAGACCGAGGGTCTGTGAGTTCTAGAAGCCTGAGGTTGGGTGGGGACTGGGGAGTCTGGGTCTGAGGCTCCAAGTTCAGGAACCAGGGATCCTAGCTTGCGAGTTTGGAGTTGGGGCTCCTTGGAGCCCTTGGGGGACGGGAGTGACTTGGGAGGGCTTGGGGGGTTGGGAGGGTGTCACCGCTGGATCTAGGTCCCAGGTCTGTGAGTGCAAGGTGGCCTCAGGGACCTCCAGGGATGGGTCTTAGGGGTGGGCTGTGGGACTGGTTTTAGGGCTGAGGCTGGTCTAGAGGGTCTAGGGGAGTGGAGAGCAGGAAGGCTACACACTGGGGGTTCCTATAATTGAGTCTGAGGTCTTGAGGTCTGGGTTAGTTTTGGAGTCTGGGAATTTTGAGATGTGATTATCTGAGGCATGGGGGCTGGCTTTGGTTCTGGGGACCAAGGTGAGGGGGTCTAGGAGTTCTCAGTCCCCAGAATTAGCCAGCCCTCCCTGGGAAGAACAGCTGTGGGTGGGTGGGTAGGTAGAGGATTCCAGAAGATGGAGGGTTGGCTCTGAATCCCAGAGCTGGGGCGAGATCTCCGTCCCAGGGTCCTGGGCTGCAGGTGGAGTGGGGACCGGGTGCTGGGGGTGAAGAGAAGGAGGACCTGGTCTGAGTAAGGACTCTGAGATGGGGCCTCCACGACTGGTTTTAGGGAGGCTTGGTGCTCCCAGTTCCAGTCAGGAGCTCAGGGGTGTGGAGCAGCCTCGGGGCTTGGATGATGGGTGTGGGGGTTTGTGCGGAGCTGGGGCCGGGGCCTGGGGTGGGCTCGGAGCTTTGGGCAGCTGGGCATCTGCAGTAGAGCGCGGAGATAGCGTTGGACCAGTTTCCCAAGATGCCCCGGCGGTACTCCTCCAGGCGCAGGTAGGTGCCGGCAGAGAATTTGTGCGTCTTGCCCGCCTTGCCTTGCTGGGACCACACGACGAGCTCGCAGCGCGGGGCCACCACAAGCGAGGAGGCGGTGTTGGCCCAGTTGGAGGGCAAGTAGGGCAGGTCTGCGCCCGGCTCCAGCGACAGCTCGGCGCCCGTGCAGCAGTTCTCATAGTAGGGGTCGCTCTTGTCATAGAGCTTGGGGCAAGTGCGCGTCCCGTCCGAGTGCTTCAGGGCCTGTCTCTTATACACATCTAGATGTGTATAAGAGACAGGTGAGGACATGGTGGCAGTGCCCCGCCGCGGCCCAGCGCGCTTTTATGCGCCCGACCCGTGGGAAGGGACAAGCTGCCAGATAAGGACTCATGGAGGGAAGGGGGGGCGCCCCTCCCCCAGGAGCCGGGAGACCTGCCTAACCTAGGTCGGAAACCCACAACCCTGGGTACAAGGTGGACGCTATGTATACAACTTAGCACCTTAAGATGTTAGGTGACCAACAACATTATAGAGACAAGAGACAGGACTTGAGGAGGAGTCATTTGCAACACAGAGGGTGGCATAGGTTAATAGACAGAAATGGGAAGAACTTTTAAAAATTGACAAGAAGCTTGCTGGTGACTCACGCCTGTAATCCCAGCACTTTGGGAGGCCTAGACGGGTGGATCACCTGAGTTTGAGACCAGTCTGGGCAACATAGCAAGATCCCGTCCCTACTAAAAATAAAGTTAGCCCAGCGTGGTGGCCTGGCCTGTCGTCCCAGCTACTCACAAAGCCTAGTCCGGAGGATCGCTTGAGCACAGGAGTTCGAGGCTGTGGTGAGCTGAGATCGTTTCACTGTACTCCAGCCTGGGCAACAAAGCCAGGAAAAATAAATAAATAAATAAGGAATGGAACAACCCTTATTCTAGATAAGGAAAGACTGGGTTGGGGGAGGCGGGAGTGGGAGGCTGGGGCCTCCTGGCTGGGCAGGCTCCCTCCCTGGGAGGCAGGACCTTGGGAAAGGAGAAGCTGGAGATAAGGATAGAGGCCCTTGTGGGGTGCGGGCAGGTAGAGAAGGAGATGAGGAGCCCCACGCCCCACCCCCACCAGGCTCAGACCGGGCAATCTTCCCAACCAAGGCTGGCAATCCAGAATCTGTGAAGTACAAGATAGCAGTATTTGCATAACACGTTAAAAACCTTTTGCAAGACAGCGTACAAAGGCTTGAGGAGATATTTGCAATATTTCAAAAGCATAGCATTACAAGTTATAATATATAAAGAGTGCACACAGGTTGGGCGCGGTGGCTCATGCCTGTAATCACAATACTTTGGGAGACTGAGGCAGGCAGATCATTTGAGACCAGGAGTTCAAGACCAGCCTGGCCAACATGGTGAAACCCCGTCTCTACTTAAAGTACAAAAATTAGGGCACATGCCTGTAGTCTCAGCTACTCGGGAGGCTGAGGGATGAGAATCACTTGAACCCGGGAGGTGGAGGTTGCAGTGAGCCAAGATCACATAAAAAAAAAAAGAATGCCTACAAATTGACAAGAACTGCACCCCTCCCTCCCACACGCTAAGGACAGGCCTAGGAGAGGGATGGGGGGGAAGAGCCTGCCACTCCCACCTCAGGAGCCAGGAGACTTTCTTAACTAAGGTTGGAAATCTTCAATCTATAAAACAAATGGTGAACTTTTTGAGCTGTATAAAACTGTAAAACTGTTGTATAGCAAAAACAAAACAAAACAAAACAAAACACACAAACAAAGCCAGGGAAAAATAAACTCAATTCCTATCATATAAAATGAGCTCTTACCAATCAGCCAGTAGAAATGAAACAAGGGCCGGGCGCAGTGGCTCACACCTGTAATCCCAGCACTTTGGGAGGCCCAGGTGGGTGGATCACCTGAGGTCAGGAGTTCGAGACCCGCCTGGCCAACA
>NW_012101332.1:2083369-2085367 GCF_000951045.1 Mandrillus leucophaeus
TCCTGAGTAGGGAACATGCCACCATAGGCACGTGCCACCACACCCTGCTAATTTTTTGATTGTTTTGTAGAGATGGGGTTTCACCATGTTGCGCAGGCTGGTCTCGAACTCTTGGGCTCGCTCAATCCTCCTGCCTCCCATAGTGCTGGGATTACAGGTATGAGCCACTGCACCCGGTACATCATTATTATTATTAAAACCTTTAGCATGGTGCCTGGCACATAGTAAGGACTCAATAAACATAAACCATCACAACAACATAACACCAACAATTTGCTGTTATCCATGGTCGCTCAGCCAAACCTACACCCTGCTGGTCCTCCGCAGACGCTGTGGCATCCACCTCGGGTGGGGTAGGGCTGTTATTAAGAGCCAAAGACTGGAAACACTTGGAAGTGGGTTCAGATGTTGACTCTGCCACCTGCTTGCTGAGCAACCTTGGGAAAATGAACTTACCTCTCTGAGCTTCAGTTCCCTCCTACCTTCAATGGGATAATAGAAAATGAGGTCTCACGAGCCAGGCACGATGGCACATGCCAGTAATCCCACTTATTTAGGAGGCCCAGGCAGGAGGATCACTTGAGTCCAGGAGGTCGAGGCTGCATTGAGCTGTGATTGCACCACTGTGCTCCAGCCTAGGCAACAGAGGGAAACTCTGTCTCTAAAAAAATTAAAAAATAAAAAAAAGGTCTCTATAAAGTAATTTACATTATGAACAATCCATGTAATTGTTATTTATAAATATAATATAGGCCAGGCACCATGGTTCATGCCTGTAATCCTGGCACTCTGGGAGGCCGAGGCGGGAGGATCACTTGAGGTCAGGAGTTCGAGACCAGCCTGGCCAACACGGTGAAACCCTGTCTCTACTAAAAAAATACAAAAAGTAGCTGGGTGTGGTGGCACATGCCTGTAATCCCAGCTACTCAGGAGGCTGAGGCAGGAGAATCACTTGATCCTGGGAGGCGGAGGTTGTAGTGAGCCAAGATCGTGCCACTGCACTCCAGCCTGGGTGACAGAGTGAGACTCTGTCTCCAGAAAAAAGAAAAGAAAGAAAAAAATATATATATATATGTATATGATGTATGTAATATGAATACTTAATATACAATATTGTATTAACACAATAGTATAAATGAAATACATAAAGCATGAAGTACTATGCCCAGCACACGATAGGTACTCAATACATGGAAGCTATTATGACTGTTCTCCTGACAGCTCTGAGACCCTGGCCACTGGCCTGGCCCTGCCCGGGGATCCTTCTTTCTCAGTTCCTTTTGTGATCCCTTGAAATCTAATCTCCAGCTGCTAACTTCCCAGAGAGCCTCCTTGGTCCCAGAAACACAGAACAGCCACCCTCTGGCTCTGCACCGCCCCAGACACAGGGATGCAGGGCAGCAGAGTCACTCAGAGTCCCACCTACCCCGGAGGGCCGTGAACTTCAGACACAGAGAGTGACATGGCCAGGGAGACATGGATAGGGAGACAGACGCAGGCACAGGAAGGAACACGGAACCCACTGAGGCATAGTACACAGCCCGCATCCAACAGAGCCCACAGAGACCCAGGGCCTGGGCACAGCATGTTCAACCCCGCCACACACACATGGGCAGGGCGTAGGGACACGCATCACACAGCCAGCCACTGATGGTCCTGGATTCTCACGGTGAATCCTAGGGTGGACACATGCCCAGCTCTGGGGCAACATGCACCCCTGTCCTCCAACAGAACCACACACAGTCATTGTCATGAACAAGCCTCCAGTCTTCCTCCACTCCTGCCCTACACGCTACAAATCTCACACCTGTGACATCTTTTTTTTTTTTTTTTCTTTTTGAGACAGAGTTTCACTGTTGTTGCCCAGGTTGCTGCAGTGCAATGGTGCGATCTCGGCTCACTGCAACCTCTGCCTCTTGGGTTCTAGTGATTCGCCTGCCTCAGCCTTCCAAGTAGCTGGGATTACAGGTGCTCGCCACCATGCCCAGCTAATTTTTT
>NW_012101332.1:2085692-2087461 GCF_000951045.1 Mandrillus leucophaeus
CTGGCCTCAAAATCCTGGCCTCAAGCAATCCTCCCACCTGAGCCTCGCAAAGTGCTGGGATTACAGGCATGAGCCACCACATATCATGTGAAATCTCACACGCACAAATCTGACGTGTTCACATAAGCACACATGTCACACACACAAACACATACACACACACACACATGCCCACACGTGCACAGCATCCTCACCCAGAAACAATTTCCTCAGTATTTATTAACACAAACTAGACAAACAGTAGAAAAACATCTTATTACACAATTTTTTCTAATAGGAGAATGTCCTGCCCTTGAGGAACCATGAGCCCTTGAGAATGTCAAATGGTAAATAAATCAGTAATTCGAATACAATGTGAAAAGAGCTAGAACAGGGGCATACAAAGGAATGCAGTGGCAAGAATGACACATTGGTTTGTTTGTTTCATATCCACTGATAGATTTTGATTTGTATAATAAGGAATCCTCTTTTCAGGTTTTACAACCTTGATTTGACATTTTTCAGCAGAGCATAAAAAGGAAGATTGCTTATACACGTGAAATTGCCACTAGAAGAAAAAGGAAAGTATTTGTCCCCATCAGGGTGGTACTTGAACATAAACAACATTATAGGTTGTACATAATTTAAATGAAAATAATGTGTGTTGCATAAATACAGGAAAATATTCAGATCAGTACTTAAGTTCATAGTGGGTCATCAGAATGCATTACAATTTTGTAAGGATACGACACTGAATATCATTTTCTTTTTTTGAGACAGGGTCTTGCTCTGTTGTCCAGGCTGGAGTACAGTAGTGTGATCATAGCTCACTGTAGCCTCAAACTCCCAGCCTCAAGCAATCTTCCTGCCTCAGCCTCCTGAGTAGCTGGGACCACAGGTACACACCACCACGCCCAGCTAATTTTTATTTTTATTTTTTTTTGAGGCGGAGTCTCACTCTGTTGCCCAGGCTGGAGTGCATTGGCACGATCTCAGCTCACTGCAAGTTCCGCCTCCCGGGTTCACGCCATTCTCCTGCCTCAGCCTCCCAAGTAGCTGGGACTACAGGCGTCTGCCACCATGCCCGGCTAATTTTTTGTATTTTTAGTAGAGATGGGGTTTCACCATGTTAGCAAGGATGATCTCGATCTCCTGACCTCGTGATCCGTCCGTCTCAGCCTCGCAAAGTGCTGGGATTACAGACGTGAGCCACTGCACCTGGCTGGCCCAGCTAATTAAAAAAAAAAAAATTTTTTTTTTTAGAGTTGGGGTCTTGCTATGTTGCCCAGGCTGGTCTCCAACTCCTGGGCACAAGCAATCCTCCTGCTTTGGCCTCCCAATGTGTTGGGGTTACAGGCATGAGCCACCACACCCAGCCAGATTATTTCCATATAATTCTTAAGGGATAGTATAATCCCAAAGCAGCCATAACTGTGTGGTTTGGAAACAGTGGTTCTCAAAGGGTACTCCCTGGACCAACAGCATCAACATTCTGTCAGAACTTGCTAGAATTTCAAATTCTCACCCTCACCCCAGCCCTACTCTGGGATGGGTCCTTGCAATCTGGGTTTTCACAAGCCCTCCTGGTGACTCTGGTGCACACGCAAATTTGAGAACTGACGGCTAGGGCTTCAGTCTGAAGCTTCCTATGTCCTATGTCATGAATGGTTTATTACATCTAGAATTTTCTTTCCTCTCTTTCTCTCTTTCCTTCCTTCCTTCCTTCCTTCCTTCCTTCCTTCCTTCCTTCCTTCCTTCCTTCTTTCCTTCCTTCCTTCCTTCCTTCTTTC
>NW_012101332.1:2087511-2089423 GCF_000951045.1 Mandrillus leucophaeus
CATTCTGTCAGAACTTGCTAGAATTTCAAATTCTCACCCTCACCCCAGCCCTACTCTGGGATGGGTCCTTGCAATCTGGGTTTTCACAAGCCCTCCTGGTGACTCTGGTGCACACGCAAATTTGAGAACTGACGGCTAGGGCTTCAGTCTGAAGCTTCCTATGTCCTATGTCATGAATGGTTTATTACATCTAGAATTTTCTTTCCTCTCTTTCTCTCTTTCCTTCCTTCCTTCCTTCCTTCCTTCCTTCTTTCCTTCCTTCCTTCCTTCCTTCTTTCTTTCTTTTTGAGACAGAGTCTTGCTCTGTTGCCCACGCTGGAGTGCAGTGGCATGATGTTGGCTCACTACAACCTCTGCCTCCTAGGTTTAAGCGATTCTCCTGCCTCAGCCTCCCAAATAGCTGGGATTACAGACGCAGCCACCATGCCTGGGTAATTTTTGCATTGTTAGTAGAGACGGGGTTTCACCATGGGGCCAGGCTGGTCTCGAACTCCTGACCTCAAGCGATCTGCCTGCCTCAGCCTCCCAAAGTCCTGGGATTACAGGCGTGAGCCACCATGCCCAGCCTACGTCTAGAATTTTCTGTATTGATACTTCAACTTGTTCAGATCCTTTAACAGTATATTTCATGTAATTTTCCTGACTACAGAAAAAAAATTGTCTTTAGCAATTAGAAAAGGGAACATCTCCAGTGCCTGAAGCTCCAAATGCCCAGATTGAACTTGAATCTCCTGCAATGCAGACAAAAGATTGGTCGGCATCTAACCTCAGGACACAGCTGACCTTCATGTTCTCAGATACACCTGTGGCAGGTGAAGTGCCTTGTCTTAAAGTTTCCTGGGGTCCCATAGTCCCTTTCTGCTCTAGGCCAGAGCTACTCAAGGTGCTGCCAATCTCCTAGCGGAAGAGGGAGACGGAGACGGGAAAGGTCTTAAGCTACAGATTCTGCTTCAACAGGTTTGGGCTTGAATTTCCTTTTTTTTTTTTTTTTTTTTTTTTTTTTTTTGAGACAGAGTCTTGCTCCGTCGCCCAGGCTGGGGTGTGCACTGTAGACGGGGTTTCACCATGTTGGCCAGGCTGGTCTCAAACTTTTGACCTCAAGAGATCCACCCGCCTCAGCCTCCCAAAGTGTTGGGATTACAGGCGTGAGCCACTGCCCGCTGGGTTTAGGTCTGAATTTCCTACAAGTTCCCAGAGGATGCCAGGCTGCTGAGGGCCGCTGTTTGAGTGGAGAGGCTCTCTGCAAACTGACAGTCTAAGCTGAGACAGATAATGCAAGAATACAGTCCAAATTTGGAAGCTGCCACCAGCAGGAGGGGGCAGGAATACAGAGGGAAGCCAGGCCAGGAGAACTCAGGGAAGCGATGGAGATGGAAACTCAGATTAAATCCTGAAGGAAGCCGGTGAAGGAAGCTGGATCTGAAACCCTTCAGGGCTGCAATAGCATTGGTCCAGGAGCCCCTGTGGGTGGGCAGTGAAAACCCTAAGCCAAGCCCGGAGAGGGGACGGGGTTTCCCTGGTAGCAGGGCCCGGGAAGGAGGAGCCCAGAAGCGCTCGGGAGGTGGCGGCATAGCACAGAGATTGAGCGGGTCCACGACTGTGGGTTCAAATCCTGCCTCTGCCTTTTATGGGCTGTGTGAGTTTGAGCAAGTTACTCAGCCTCTCTAAGCTTCAGTTTCCCTCATGTGTGAAGTGGACACAATACACACACAAAAACTGCTTACATGCTCTTGGAGTTTTGAGGTTTGTAGGGAGGTTTCCTATTATTGCTTAATATTGGTCATTGATACATTCTCTCTCTCTCTTATTTTTTAAAATGTTGTTATTTTTTATCAGGCACTCTCCAAGCCAGAGTAATCTCAGAGACTCCCTCATTTTTTTATTTTCTTTTCTTCTTATCTTTTCTTTTTTG
>NW_012101332.1:2091288-2092442 GCF_000951045.1 Mandrillus leucophaeus
GTTGCCCAGGTTGGAGTGCAGTGGCGCGATCTCACCTCACTGCAACCTCCACCTCCCGGGTTCAAGAGATTCTCCTGCCTCAGCCTCCTGAGTAGCTGAAATTACAGGTGTGCACTACCACACCCAGCTGATTTTTGTATTTTTTTAAAATAGAGATGGGGTTTCCCTATGTTGGCCAAGCTGGTCCCGAACTCCTGATGTCAGGTGATCCACCTGCCTCAACCTCCCAAAGTGTGATTATTATTATTATTAATCAGGAGCTTTACAGACACAGAAAGATTTAACAAGAAGTTTGGATTAATTATGAATCAGTTTCCTATTGCTGCCGTAACAAATGATTGCAAACTTAGTGCTTTACAACAACACGGATTCATTATCTCACAGTCCTGGAGGTTGGAAGTCCAAAATGAGTCTCCTTTGGCTAAAATCAAGGTGTCATCAGGGCTGCCTTCCTTCTGGAGGCTCTGGGGGAGAATCCAGTTTCTTGCATTTTCCAGATTCTAGAGGCCATTTGCATTCCTTAGCTTGTGACCCCTTCCTTGTTGAAGCCAGCAACGGAGCATCTTTAAATCCCTCTATGACTCTGTCCTTTCTGCTGCCTCCTCTTTCACTTTAAGGGATCCTTACAATTACTCTGGGCCTACCCAGATAATCCAGGATAATTTCCTTTGTTGTTGTTGTTTTTCATTTTTTGTTTTAAAGACACGGAGTCTTACTCTTGCCCAGGCTGGAGGGCAGTGGTATGATCACGGCTCACTGGAGTCTTGATTACCCAGGCTCAAGCATTCCTCCTGCCTCAGCTGCCTGAGTAGCTGGGACTACAGGTATGCACCACCACACCTGGCTAATTTTTGCATTTTTTTTTTTGTAGAAACAGAGTCTCGCTATGTTGCCCCGGCTGGTCTCAAACTCCTGGGTTCAAGTGATCCTCCAGCCTCAGCCTCCCAAAATGCTGGGATTACAGACGTGAGCCACTGCACCCATCCTAGAGTCCATGTTTTTAGCCACTCAGCTCCAGGATATACTGAGCCTGGTTGCATAGTCAATTTCCCTTTTTTTTTTTTTTTTTGAGATGGAGTCATGCTCTGTCGCCCAGGCTGGAGTGCAGTGGCATGATCTCAGCTCACTGCAACCTCTGCCTTCCAGGTTCAAGA
>NW_012101332.1:2094814-2097819 GCF_000951045.1 Mandrillus leucophaeus
TGGTCTCAGGTTAACTGTATGCCTGGTCACAAATCAAATTTCCTGTTACTGAAGAAAAAACAGATATTGAGGCCATGTCACAGACTGAAGGAATAAGAGGCACATTGAATGGATGACAGATGACAGAGTCAGTCAGGACATAGATGTCCAGGAAAAAGTGGAATCCAGCCTTTCTACAGTCTGGGTACAGTAGAAAGAAGGGGGATGTGGTCACTGATAATGGCTTTCAAGATATCCCAGAATCTGTGGGTGACCTTATTTGGCAAAAGAAACTTCCCAGATGTGGTTGAGCTCAGGATCGTTCATTGAGAGGTTGTCCTGGAATATCTGGGTGGACCCTAAATGGAATCACTAGGCTCCCTAGAAGAGGGAGGCAGAGGAAGATTTAGCTACAGAGGAGGAGGCAAGGTGAGGATGGAAGCAGAGGTTGGAGAGATGTTATTTGAAGATGGAGGAGGAGGCCACAAGCCAAGGAATGCAGGCCAACACTGGAAGCTGAAAAGGTCGGCTGAGCAGGGTGGTTCACACCTGTAATCCCAGCACTTTGGGAAACCAAGGCAGGCAGATCACTTGAGGCCAGGAGTTCAAGACCAGCCTGTCCAACATAGCGAAACCCCATCTCTATTAAAAAATACAAAAATTAGCCGGGCATGGTGGCGCATGCCTGTAATCCCCTCTGCTCTGGAGGCTGAGGCAGGAGAATTGCTTGAACCCAGGAGGTGGAGGTTTCAGTGAGGCTGAGGCAGAGAGTTGCTTGAACCCAGGAGGTGGAGGTTTCAGTGAGCTGAGATCATACCACTGCTCTCCAGCCTGGGCAACAGAACAAGACTCCATCTCAAAAAGAAAGAAAGAAAAAAAAAGAAACTGAAAAGGTCAAGAGCATGGATTCTCCCCTGGGGCCTCCATAAGGAACCAATCCTGCTGACATCTTAATTTTAGTCTTGTAAGACCCGAGTCAGACATCTGACCTCCACAACTGAAAGAACACATTTGTGGTGTTGTAAGTCACTAAGTGCACAGCCATTGGTTACCGCAGGCATAGGAAATGAAAACAGTGATTCTGCCCTAAAATCTCCCTTATTCCCTAAGAGATATAACTGGGGGAGGAGATCCCCTGGGAAGATGGGTGTTGACTGAAGTCCTCCAGGGAATCAAAATGATTCTGGGGGGCTGGGAGAGGGGACTTCCAGTAGGCAAGGGGCAGATTTGAGTGACTAGTGTCACTTTGTTCAAAAGTAGTAGTAGGCTGGGTGTGGTGGTTCACACATATAATTCCAGCCAGGAGGATTGCTTGAGCCCAGGAATTTGAAACCAGCCTGGGCAACATAGTGAGACCCCATCTCTACTAAAAATTTAAAAAGTAGTCGGGCATGGTTGCTGTAGAAAGGGAACAGCCCCTGCTAATGGGGAGACTGAGGTGGGAGCGTCACTTGAGCCCAGGCAATCCAGGCTGCAGTGAGCTATAATTGCACCATTGCATTCCAGCCTGGGCAACAGAGCAAGACCCTGTCTCAAAAAAAAAAGAAAAAAGAAGTAGTAGTAATAAAAAGAATGATAAAATAGCAGTAATAAAAAGAATACCAATAACAGCTACCGGCTTGTATGTCTTTATTGCGTGCCGGACTCTCCGCTAATAGCCTTACACACGTTCTTTTATCTTCCTAGCTACCCAGCGGGACAATGAGTCCATCAAAATGGGCTGCATTTTCCTGCAGTAACAAATGACCTCAAGTCTCAGTGGCTTACGCCTGCAAAGGCTGATTTCCTGCTCACACCATGTGCTCATCCTAGGCCAGTTTGGGGCTGTGCCTGTCATTGTCCTCACCCAGGCTGAGAGAGCAGCTAATCCCTGGCTCATTGCCAGTCTCTGGTCCCAGGGAAAAGCAGGTGGGATAGGCACTGGCATTTAGTACTTAAAGCTTCATTCTCAGATGACACAGGTCACACCACTCTTTTTATTTTTTCTTCTGAGACAGAGTCTCAGAAATATTTTTTTTTCTTTCTGAGACAGAGTCTCACTCTTTTACCCAGGCTGGAGTTCAGTGGCGCAATCTCGGCTCACTGCAACCTCCGCCTCCTGGGTCCAACCGATTCTCCTGCCTCAGCCTCCCAAGTTGCTGGGATCACAGGCACACGCCACCATGCCCTGCTTATTTTTGTATTTTTTAGTTGAGACGGAGTTTCACCGTGTTGGCAAGGCTGGTCTCAAACTCCTGACCTTGTGATCCGCCTGCCTCAGCCTCCCAAAGTGCTGGGATTACAGGCGTGAGCCACCACTCCTGGCCACATTTTAAAATTTTACAAGTGACTTCACAAAGTTGACAAAAACGTTGCCCTTGTGGAGATTACACTCCAGTAGAGGGAGACAGGCAATAAACAATGTAAGATAAATGCAGTTGCCAGGCACAGTGGCTCACACCTGTAATCCTAGAACCTTGGGAGGCTGAGGCAGGCAGATTGCATGAGGCCAGGAGTTCAAGACCAGCCTGGTCAACATGGTGAAACCTCATCTCTACTAAAAGTACCAAAAATATTAGCTGGGTGTGGTGGTGTGTGCCTGTAGCCCCAGCTACGCAGGACACTGAGGCATGAGAATTGCTTAAACCCAGGAGGCAGAGGCTGCAGTGAGCCGAGAATGTGCCACTGCACTGTAGCCTGTGCAACAAGTAAGACCCTGTCTCATAATAATTAATAATAATAATAATCATTGCAGTGATTGAATGCTGTGCCCAGTAGGTGCTATGCAGACGAGTACAGCCAGGAGGGAGGATGGAGTGAGGCGGGTGCCCTTTTGAATAGCGTGATCAGGGGACCCTCATGCAGAAGCATTTGGTCGAAGACTCAAGGAGGGGAAGGAGGGAGCCATGGTGATACTGGGGGAAGAGCATTCGAGGTAGAGGGAACAGCCAGTGCAAAGGAATATTTGAGGAATAGCAAGGAGTTTGGGTGGCCAGAGTGGAAAGAGGTAGACGGAGAAAGGAAGGAGATGAGGTCAGAGTGGTCAC
>NW_012101332.1:2102764-2105112 GCF_000951045.1 Mandrillus leucophaeus
TCCCAGCTACTCAAGAGGCTGAGGTGGGAGGATCACCTGAGCCTGGGAGGTCGAGGCTGCCGTGAGTTGTGATGGCATCACTGTACTCCAGCCTGGGTGACAGAGCGAGGCCCTGCCTCTAAAAAAACAAAACAAAGCAAAGCAAAATTTTATTTTATTTATTTCACCCAGGCTGGAGTGCAATGGCACAATCTTGGCTCACTGCAACCTCCGCCTCCCGGCTTCAAGCAATTCTCCTGCCTCAGCCTCCTGAATAGCTGGGATTACAGGCGTGCACCACCATACCCAGCTGATTTTTGTATTTTTAGTAGAGACGGCATTTCACCATATGGCAGCAAGCAAACAGAACTTATGATGGAGAACTACCACTTCTAAAACCATCAGATCTCGTGAGACTTATTCACCACCACGAGAACAGCATGGGAAAGATCCACCCCCATGATTCAATTACCTTCCACTGGGTCCCTCTCACGACATGTGGGAATTATGGGAGCTACAATTCAAATGAGATTTGGGTGGGGATACAGCCTCTAAAAAAACAAAACAAAACAAAGCAAAATTTTATTTTATTTATTTCACCCAGGCTGGAGTGCAATGTTGGCCAGGCTGGTATCGAACTCCTGACCTGAAACGATCCACCCGTCTTGGCCTCCCAAAGTGCTGGGATTACAGGGGTGAACCACCATGCCTGGCCCAAAACAAAATTTTAAAGCCATAATAAGCACTTAGTTGTCTCAGGCATCTGTGGGTCAGCTGACGGAGCTGAGATGGTCCTGCTGTCCCTGTGAGTGGCCGATTCAGGTTGGTTCAGCCGGCTGACTCTGCATTACGTGGTAGGTCTGGCTGGCTCAGGTCTGAGGCCAGGCTGGAAGGGCAGGGTAGGGCAGGGAAGGGCAGCTCTTCTGATGACAATGGCAAAGGCACAGGAGGGCAAGTGGAAACCCAGGAGGCCACTTAAGGCCTAGACTGAGAACTGGCACATTGTCACTTCTGGACATCAATGTCGTGGGCTTTAAACAGTCACATGGCCAGATCCAACATCAAAGGGCAGAGAAGTACACTCGGCCTGCGACAAGTCCGTGGCGAGGGTATAGATGGAGGGAGGGGTGAAGAATTTGCGTCAATTATTGGATCTTCCCCAGGAGTCATCACTGTAGCAGTGGGGTTGGCTTTAAACCATGACAATAGATAATTGCATCACAGACAGATGCGGGAGAAGGCCGGGGCTGGGCCCTGGAGTAGTCCAATGTTTTCGATTTTTTTGTTCTTGTTTCTGTTTTTGAGATGGAGTCCCCCTCTGTCATCCAGGCTGGAGGGCAGTGGCACGATCTCGGCCCACTGCAACCTCTGCCTCCCAGGTTCAAGCAATTCTCCCTGTCTCAGCCTCCTGAGAAGCTGGGATTACAAGCACCTGCCACCATGTCCGACTAATTTTTGAATGTTTTAGTAGAGATGGGGTTTTGCCAGGTTGGCCAGGCTGGTCTTGAACTCCTGGCCTCAGGTGATCCACCTGCCCCAGCCTCCCAAAGTGCTGGGATTACAGGCATGAGCCACCACTCCTGGCCTTCGTTTTTGTTTGTTAAGATAGGGTCTTGCTGTGTCATCCAGGCTGGAGTGCAGTGGTGCCATATCATAGTTCACTGCAGCCTCTGCCTCCTGGGCTCAAGAGATCCTCCCACTTCAGCCTCCCAAAGTGCTGGGATTACAGGTGTGAGCCACCGTGCCTGGCAGATGCTGATGTTTAGAAATGAGGAAGGAGAGGAAGAATAAGCGAAGGAGGCCGAGGAGGAGCCGACAGAGAGGCAGGAGGGACTTGGACAGTGGAAGGATGTGAAGAATGTGTCTTGGGAGCAGAGGGTCATCACTCATGTCGCCACTGCTGACGCATCTGGAAAGATGGGACTGAGAAGTGACTCCTGGATTTAGCAACATGGAGGTCATTGGTGGTCTTGACAAGAGCTGAATCTGTGCAGTGGTTGGGGCAAAAGCCTCATTGGGGCAAAAGCCTCATTGGAATGTGTGGAAAAGAGATACAGGGAAGAGGAAGTAGAGACCCTGATGGAGACAATGCTTGATAATTGTTGCTGAAAAGACAAGCAGAGGAATGGAGTAGAAACTGGAGGGGGTAGAGGTGGAGATAGCATTTATTTCCTTCCTTCCTTCCTCCCTCCCTCCCTCCCTCTTTCCTTCTCTTTCCTTCCTTTCCTTCTTTCTTTCTTTCTCTCTCTCTCTTTCTTTCTTTCTTTCTTTCTTTCTTTCTTTCTTTCTTTCTTCTTTCTTTCTTTCCTTTCTTTCTTTCTCTTTCTTTCTTTCTTCTTTCTCTCTCTCACCCCTTTCCTGCCTTCCTT
>NW_012101332.1:2105529-2107206 GCF_000951045.1 Mandrillus leucophaeus
CCACCTTGCCCGGCTAGTTTTTTGTATTTTTTAGTAGAGATGGGGTTTCACCGTGTTAGCCAGGATGGTCTCGATCTCCTGACCTCGTGATCCACCCTTCTCGGCCTCCCAAAGTGCTGGGATTACAGGCTTGAGCCACCACGCCTGGCCAATTTGTTTCTTTCTTGATCTCACTCTGTCACCCAGGCTGGAATGCATGATCATAGCTCACTGCAGCCGCCGAACTCCTGGGCTTAAGTGATCTTCCCACCTCAGCCTCCCAAAGTGCTGGGATTACAAGCATGAGCCACTGTTCCTGTCCAGATTTTCATCAAATAAAGTGCAACTGGTGATGCAGGAATGTGGGGAGAACTGTGGAGTGTGTTCTTGAGAGAGAGGGTGGGACACAGAGGCCGAGTGGAGAAGTTGAGCTTGGAAAGGAGGCTGGGGATCATATCCAGTTGGAACAGAAGGACAGCAGAGTATCTAAGCCCAGACGCTGGGAAGTAAGTAGAGGTACTGGTGGGAGCACAGGGGATGTCTCTCTACGGCTTCTGTGTTTTCAGTGGAAGAAACAAAGCCATCCGTGAGCTTGGACATGTGGGCAGAAGAGTTGGAGGTTTAAGAAGAGAGGACGCAGCTGCGAGCTGTTGCCCACGCCTGTAATCCCAGCACTCTGGGACGCCAAGGTGGGCAGATCACTTGAGGTCAGGAGTTCAAGACCAGCCTGACCAACATGGTAAAACCCCGTCTGTACTAAAAATACAAAAATTAGCTGAGTGTGGTGGCGCACACCTGTAATACCAGCTCCTCAGGAGGCTGAGGCCAGAGGATCACTTGAGCCCAGGAGGCAGAGGTTGCAGTGAGCCGAGATTACACCACTGCACTCCAGACTGGGGGACATAGTGAAATTCCATCTCAAAAAAAAGAAAAAGAAAAAAGCAAATCGGGCTGGGAGGACAAGGCAGGAATATTGCTTGAGCTCAGGAGTTCGAGACTAGCCTGGGCAACATGGCGAGACCCCATCTCTACTAAAAATAGGAAAAAATAGCCTGGCTTGGTGGTGTGCACCTGTGTTCCCAGCTACTTGGGAGGCTGAGGTGAGAGAATTGCATGAGCTCAGGAGGTGGAGGTTGCAGTGAGCCAAGATCGTGCCTCTGTGCTCCAGCCTGGATGAAAGAGTGAGACTCTGTCTCAAAAAATAAAATAAAATCAAATAAATTTAAAATAGGCACATTTATGGTAAGTTAGAAGATGATACATGCTATAGAAAAAAAGTAATAGAGTACAAGATATCAGGAGCACTTGTGTGTGGTGGGGGAGGGTTTGAAATATTTTTCTTTTTTTTCCTTTTCTTTTTCTCCCAGATAAATCAGACAACTGGTCAACCTCTTCATGCTTCATGCAGTTTTGTTTTTGTTTTTGTTTTTGTATTTTTTGAGATGGAGTCTTGCTCTGTTGCCTAGGCTAGAGTGCAATGGCACCATCTCTGCTCACTGGAACCTCCACCTCCAGGGTTCAAGCAATTTTCCTACCTCAGCCTCCCGAGTAGCTGCGACTACAGGCATGTGCCAACACTCCCAGCTAATTTTTTATATTTTTAGTAGAGATGGGGTTTCACCATATTAGCCAGGATAGTCTCGATCTCCTGACCTCGTGACCACCTGCCTCGGCCTCCAAAAGTGCTGGAATTACAGG
>NW_012101332.1:2107331-2109639 GCF_000951045.1 Mandrillus leucophaeus
GGGGACGCTGGATGTGGTGGCTCACGCCTGTAACCCCAGTACTTTGGGAGGCCGACACAGGAAGGATCACTTGAGGTCAGGAGTTCGAGACCAGCCTAGCCACCATGCTGAAACCCTGTCTCTACTAAAAATACAAAAATTAGACAGGCATAGTGGTACACGCCTGTAATTTCAGCTACCTAGATGCTAAGGCAAAATAATTGCTTGAACCCAGGAGGTGGAGGTTGCAGTGAGCCAAGATCACACCACTGCACTCCAGTCTGGGCAACAAAGTGAGACTCTGTCTCAAAAATAAATAGATAAAAATGTTTTAAAAAGAAACTCTAGCCAAGCATGGTGGTTCATGCCTGTAATCCCAGCACTTTGGGAGGCCAAGGTGAGGGAGTCACTTGAGTCCAGGAGTTCAAGACCAGCCTGAGCAACGTAGTAAGATTCCATCTCTACAAAAAAAAAAAAAAAAAAAAAGAAAAAAAAAATTAGCCAGACATGGTTCCAGTTACTCAGGAGGCTGAGTTGGGGGCATCGCTTGCCCCTGGGAGATTGAGGCTGCGGTGAGCTGTGATCACCCACTGCACTCCAGCCTGGGTGACAGAGCCAGACCCCATCTCAAATAAATAAATAAACAAAAACAAAACAAAACAAAGCCCCGCCCCTCCCCACCCGCCCCAGATTGTAGAGATGAAACAAAGCACCCTGCTCTAGCCGACAGTGGAGTTCAGAACCACGGAGAGCAGCCCAGTGGTGCTGCCTTCTCAGCAACTGTAGTAGCTCCTCTCATGGGGGTTTCCATTGGCCAATCCCTTCCTTGGATCATTGTTCTGAAGATGGCAAGGAAACCTTCAGGATCAAAGTCTTTGCTGCTATTGGCTTGCCACGTGGCCGAATTTGAATCTGAACTGGAGATGGTTTGTATACACAATCATAAAACTAATTTGTCCTTCTTGACATCAGAATTGGAGATACATGAATGTAGGATGTATTAGACTGCCTTATCATTCGAAGCAAGGAATTAATTCTTCCCTTCCAAAGCAAGGAATTAATTTCTTGGGGAAAAATTATAAATCTCTAACTTATTTACCTCAGGCTTGGCTATGTCACGTGTTTTTGCCAGTGAAATGGGAGAGGAAGTAAAGTGGTTTGTATCTTTTCTTTCTTTTTTTCTTTTTTTTTGAGACAGGGTCTCACTCTGTCACTCAGGCTGGAGTGCAGTGGCACAAGCATGGCTCACTGCAGTCTCAAACTCCTAGGCTCAAGCAATCCTCCTGCCTCAGCCACCCCCCTCCCCACCCAAGTAGCTGGGACTGCAGGTGCAAGCCACCATACCCAGCTAATTTTTTGTATTTTTTGTAGAGATGGGGTCTCACTATGTTGCCCAGGCTGGCCTCAATCTCCTGAGCTCCAGGAACCCTCCCACTTTGGCCTCCCAAAGTGCTGGGATTTCAGGAATGAGCCACTGTGCTCGACCAAGTATGTATCATTTCTGAACAGAAACTCCAAGAACCAGTGCATTGTCCACCACAGGCTCTACCGTAAGACCAGCAATAAGATGCTTAAGATGCTTTTGGCTGCAAGTAACAGGGCAAGACCCTGTTTTTTAAAAAAGGAAAGAAACAAAGAAAAGGAAGTTTTGAAAAATAAAGGAAAAGGGAGGGGCAATTTATGGAGGAATGAGACAGGAGGGGCCAGGACCAGATACCGGCCCAAGTTAGGAAGAAAGAGCACTCATCCCTCATGACAGGGAGCAGGCAAGTGTGGGGCCAGGTAGGAGATGAGGAAGGTCCACCCAGCAGCTTCTGTGAAGTAGATGGCAAAGTAATGCATTTGGAGAGGGGCGGGGTGACAGGTAGTGGATATGAGGAAGCAGAGAAGGGTTGAAAAAGTCAGAGTGAAACTTTGAAGAGACAAGTGTTTGAAAAAGTAGTGATGCCACAGAGAGGGGGCAGTTGAAAGATCCTGGTGCCCCAGATGATTCATCCCTTCCCCACCCCCGTGGACACCAAACACAAGAACGTTGACAGCGTCATACGATGGTAGCTTTGGGGAATGGTGATGGCAGAGCAGGCCCATGGAACCAGAGTTCTTCAACTTTGAAGGAAACTCATCTTTCCTTTCCATGGGTTTCATCAAGGATGCTTTTGGCTGCAAGTAATAGAAAACCCTAACTCCTTTGGGAGGCCAATGTGGGAGGATCACGAGGTCAGGAGTTTTGAATCCAAAAACTTAGCTGGGTATGGTGGCGGATGCCTGTAGTCCCAGCTATTCAGGAGGCTGAAGCAGGAGAATGGCGTGAACCCAGGAGGTGGAGCTT
>NW_012101332.1:2109689-2112295 GCF_000951045.1 Mandrillus leucophaeus
AAAAAAAAAAAAAAAAAAAAAAAAAGAAAAGAAAAAGAAAACTCTAACACAATTGGCTTTTAAATTTGTGTATATATATATATATCCCAAGTAGCTGGGATTACACCACGAAGCCCAGCTAATTTTTTTTATTTTTAGTAGAGTTGGGGTTTCTCCATGTTGGCCAGGCTGGTTTCGAACTCCTGACCTCAGGTGTTTTGCTTGCCTCGATCTCCCAAAGTGTTGAGATTACAGGCGTGAGCCACCGCACCTGACCGACACAGAAACTCTTAACAAAATATTTGCACATATAATTCATCAATACATCAAAAGAATTATGCACCATGACCCAGTGGGGCTCATTTCAGAGATGCAAGCCTGCTTCAATATTTGAAAATAATCAATATAATCCACCAAAACAGGTGGAAGAAGAAAAATCACATGATCATATCAAAGAATGCAGAAAAACATTTGCCATACTTCTGCACCCATCCACGATTAAAAAGAAAAACCCTCAGAAAAAGTGGAATGGAGGGGAACTGCCTCAACTTGATAAAGAACATCTATAAAAAGCCTACAGCTGTGGGGCCAGGCACGGTGGCTCATGCCTGTAATCCCAGCACTTTGGGAGGCCGAGATACGCAGAATGTTTGAGCTCATGAGTTCAACGCCAGCCTGTGCAACACAGTGAAACCCCATCTCTACAAAAAATGCATAACTTAACTGGGTGTGGTGGCAGGTGCCTGTAGTCCCAGCTACTCAGGAGGCTGAGGCGGGAGGATCACTTGAGCCCAGGAGGCGGAGGTTACAGTGAGCTGAGATCACGCCACTACACTCCAGCCTGGGCAACAGAGTGAGACCCTGTCTCAAAAAAAAAAAAAAGTAAAATAAAATAAAATAAGCCTACAGCTAAAATTATACTTAATGATGAAAGATTGAGTGCTTTCTCCCTATGATGAGGAATAAGGCAAAGATGTCCTCTATCACCATTCTTATTCAACCACCGTACTGAAAGTTCCATCCAGTGCAATCAGGCAACAGAAGTAAATAAAAGACAACTGGGTCAAAAAAGAAGAAATAAAACTGTTTGCAGGCCAGGCACAGTGGCTCACACCTGTAATCCCAGCACTTTGGGAGGCCGAGGCGGGTGGATCACGAAGTCAAGAATTCGAGACCAGCCTGACCAACATGGTAGACCCGTCTCTACTAAAAATACAAAATTTGGCCAGGCGGGGTAGCTCACGCCTGTAGTCCCAGCTACTCAGGAGGTGGAGGCAGGAGAATCGCGTGAACCCAGGAGGCGGAGGTTGCAGTGAGCCAACATCGTGCCACTGCACTCCAACCTGGGCGACAGAGCGAGACTCCACCTCAAACACACACACACATACACACAATCTGTTTGCAGATGACATAATTGTCAACATAGAAAATCCAAGTAATCTACAAAAATTCTCATAGCACTAATGAGTCCAGCAAGATGACAGTATATAAGAGAAACATACAAAGATCAACTGTATATATTAGCAACAAATGCACTCATTCTATCAACAAATACACCTACAGTGTGCCAGGCACTGTTCTGTGTGCTGGGGACATAAAAGGGAACAAAACAGACAGAAATCTCTTTTGATTGTTGGTTGTGTGGGGTTTTTTTTCGTTTGTTTTTGTTTTGTTTTGTTTTTTGGTGTTCTTTTGTTTTTGTTTGTTTGTTTGTTTGTTTGTTTTTGAGACTGAGTCTCTCTCTATTGCCCAGGCTGGAGTGCAGTAGCACAATCTCTGCTCACTGCAATCTCCGTCTCCTGGGTTCAAGCAATTCTCATGCCTCGGCCTCGCATGTAGCTGGGATTACAGATGCCTGCCACCACACCCGGCTAATTTTTTTGTATCTTTAGTAGAGACGGGGTTTCACCATGTTGGCCAGGCTGGTCTCAGACTCCTGACTTCAAGTGATCCTCCTGCCTCAGCCTCCCAAAGGACTGGGATTACAGGCGTGAGCCACTGTGCCTAGCCCAGAAATCTCCTTTGAACACCAAAACAAAAAATACAGCTAGCCTCAGTGGTTCATGCCTGTAATCCCAGCACTTTGGGAGACCAAGGCGGGCTGATGGTTTGAGGGCAGGAGTTTGAGACCAGCCTGGGCAACATGGCAAAACCCCATTTTTATTAAAAACAAAACAAAACAAAACAAAAAAACCTAGGCATGGTTGCACGTGCCTGAAGTCTCAGCAGCTTGGGAGGCTGAGGTGAGAGGATCGCCTGAGCCCAGGAGGCGGAGGCTGCACTGAGCTGTGATTCTACCACTGCACTCCAGCCTGGGCAACAGAGCAAGACTCTGTCCTCACCAACGCCCCCAAAATACCATTTATAATAACTTTTAAAATATGAATCGCTTAGGTGAAATCTTTAAGAAATGTGCAGGACTCATAGTGAAAGCTGTAAAACCCTGATGAAAGACATTAAAGGAGACCTAATTAAAAGGAGAGACACACTGTGTTTGTGGATTGGAAGACTGGACGGAGTAAAGACCTCAGTTCTCTTCATATTGATATGTAGACTTAATGCAATTCCTGTTCAAAACTCCAGCAAGACTTGTCAGATATTGACAAGATTATTCTACAATTTACATG
>NW_012101332.1:2119550-2120601 GCF_000951045.1 Mandrillus leucophaeus
AACAGAACGACACACCATCTCAAAATAAATAAATAAAATAAAATAATTTTAAAAATTAAAAGAAGAATAAAATAAGATGAATTAGCCTGCTGATTTCAAGACTTAGGATTCACTACAGTAGTTGACTGTTGTTTTGGTAGAAGGAGAGATACATAGACCAATGCAACACAATAGAAAACCCAGAAATAGACCCGCACAAATGCACCCAACTGATTTTTGGCAGAAGTGCAAAGCCAACTCAATTGAGGAAGAATAGCCTTTTCAACAAATGGTGTTTGGACAAATTGGACATCCATAGGCAGAAAAGTGGATCATAATATAAACCTCAGATCTTATGCTCAAAATGGATCAAAAATTTAAATTTAAAGTGTAAAACTAGGCCGGGCACATTGGCTCACGCCTGTAATTCCAACACTTTGGGAAGGCCAAGGTGGGCGGACAACCCAAGCTCAGAAGTTCGAGACCAGACTGGCCAGTACGGTGAAATACAAAAATTAGCCGGGCGCAGTGACATTTACCTGTAATCTCAGCTACTCGGGAGGCTGAGGCAGAAGAATCACTTGAGCCCAGGAGGCGGAGGTTGCAGTGAGCCAAGACCACACCACTGCACTCCAGCCTGGGCAACGGGAGTGAAACCCTGTCTCAAAAAAAAAAAAAGTAAAACTAGAATACATTTTTAAAAGAACATACGGGAAAATCTTTGGGATCTGGGGCTAGGGAAAGAGTTCTTACACTTGACACTCAAAGCACGATTCATAAAATGAAAAGTTGGTAAGTTGGACTTCATCAAACTTTAAATTTTAATCTGTGAAAGACACCATTAAGAAGATAGAAAGAGTTGGCCGGTGCGGTGGCTCACACCTGTCATCCCAGCACTTTGGGAGGCCGTGGCGGGTGATCACTTGAGGTCAGGAGTTCGAGACCAGCCTGGGCAACATGGCAAGACCCCATTTCTACACAAAGTACAAAAATTAACCAGGCATGGTGGTGCATGCCTATGGTCCCAACCACTCAGGAGGCGGAGGTGAAAGGATCACTTGAGCCCAGGAGG
>NW_012101332.1:2120651-2121016 GCF_000951045.1 Mandrillus leucophaeus
CAGTAACAAGAGGAAACTACGTTCCCTTTGTCTTTCTTCAGAGCTGAGCTCTAAACCCAACGGGTTTTATTTCACAGCCTGTGCCCTCCGACATTGCTGTCCTGAAGAAAGGACAAGAGGTAGCTCTAATCACCATTCCATTCCAGTCGCTTGTTCCAGGCTCTTCCTTGTGTCTTTGGGTATCTCCTTTTCTTTCCCTTCCTTTTCTTTCTTTCTTTTTTCTTTTTTTCTTTAAAGAGACAGAGTCGGCCGGGCGCAGTGGCTCAAGCTTGTAATCCCAGCACTTTGGGAGGCTGAGACGGGCGGATCACGAGGTCAGGAGATCGAGACCATCCTGGCTAACCCGGTGAAACCCCGTCTCTACT
>NW_012101332.1:2124591-2125761 GCF_000951045.1 Mandrillus leucophaeus
TCCTCCCACCTGGGCCTCCCAAAGTGCAGGGATTACAGGTGTGAGCCACCATGCCCGGCCTGAATAAGAGGCATTTCTGGCAGTCTTGACTAATGCCATAGGGAGCTCAGAGAACAGGTCATTGATTAGAGGAGCCTCCCATTGGGTAGACATGGCCTGATCTGAGAAGCCGTGCTCAATAATCACTGCTGGTTTCTCAGGTCTTGGCTCAAAAGCTGACGCAGATCCTGAAGGCACCGCCCTGCTTGCAACAGAATGGCATAGTCTTTTTGGAAGGGATGGCTGGGCTCAGTGGCTCATACCTGTAATCAATCCCAGCACTTTGGGAGGCTGAGGGAGGCTGATCACTTGAGGTCAGGAGTTCGAGACCAGCCTGTCCAACATGAGGAAACCCCAACTCTATTAAAAATACACACATGACCAGGTGCGGTGGCTCATTCCTGTAATCGCAGCACTTTGGGAGGCCGAGGCGGGAGGATCACCTGAGGTCAGGAGTTCGAGACCAGCCTGGCTAACATGGTGAAACCCTGTTTCTACTAAAAATACAATAAATTTGCTGGGTGTGGTGGTGCATGCCTGTAATCCCAGCTACTTGGGAGGCTGAGGCAGGAGAATCGCTTGAACCCAGGAGGTGGAGGCTGTGGTGAGCCGAGATCATGCCATTGCACTCCACCCTGGATGACAGAGTGAGACCCTGTCTCAAAAAAGAAGAGATGGCTCACACCTGTAATCCCAGTACTTTGGAAGGCCAAGGTGGGAGGATCATTTGAGGCCAGCAGTTCAAGCCTGGTCAACATGGCAAGACCCCATCTCTATTAAAAAAAAATATATATATATATATACACATATATATAAACACACACACAAAAAAATTAGCTGGGTGGGGTGGCACATGCCTGTAGTCCCAGGTACTCAGGAGGCTGATGTGGGAGGATCGCTTGGGCCCTGGGAGGTGAAGGTTGCAGTAAGTCATCATCAAGCCACTGCACTCCAGCATGGATGACAGAGCAAGATCCTGTCTCAAAAGAAAGAATATTTTTTGCAGTGCTTGTTGTAATAGCAAAAAATTAGAAATAACCCAAATAGCTACTAACAAATGAATCACTGAAATGAGGGGTGTGGAATACCATGCAGCAGGAACATGAACTACCACACATTTCCACATGGGTA
>NW_012101332.1:2127236-2128418 GCF_000951045.1 Mandrillus leucophaeus
GCCCAGCCAAGCCACCTTTGTCCTCAAAGAACATTGTTGTACCGCATATGTCTCTATTGCAGGTGTACAAGAGTTTCTCTTGATATATCTTAGACTTGGAATTTCTGGCTCATACAATCTGCCTATATTCAACAAGATAATGCCAAAATGTTTCTATTCGATTCTTTAACACAGCCTTTAACCTTATACTACATCCCTCTTTTCATTTAAGCTAGCTTGAGTGGGTTTCTATTGCTTGCAATGCTAACCTACCTAACTCATCAAAAATGACTTTTTGATGACAACTCTGTGACATTCCTCCCGAGAGGTCCCCACCCTGACAATAGTCACCTCAGGATTAGAACTACAGGAGGTTATGGGTGAATGAGGCACAAACACAACACATTAGTAATACGACACGTCGTTAGTAATACACTCACACTGGCTGGACACAGTGGCTTACGCCTGTAATTTCAGCACTCTGGGAGGCTGAGGCAGGAGGATCACTTGTGCAAAGGAATTCAAGACCAGCCTGGGCAACGTAAAAGTGTAAAACAATGTAAAAAAAATGTAAATGTAAAAAATAAAATGTAAAAAATAAATAGTCGGCCAGGCACAGTGACTCACACCTGTAATCCCAGCACTTTAGGAGGCCGAGATGGGCGGATCACAAGGTCAGGAGTTCAAGACCAGCCCAGCCAACATGGCAAAACCCTGTCTTCTCCACCAAAAACATAAAAATCAGCCTGGTGTGGTGGTGGGAGCCAGTCATCCCAGCTACTCAGGAGGCTGAGGCAGGAAAATTGCTTGAACCCGGGAGGCGGAGGTTGCAGTGAGCCAAGATCATGCCATTGCACTCCAGCCTGGGTGACAGAGTGAGATTCTGTCTCAAAAAAAAAAAAAAGTAATAAAAAGACTTTTTTAAAACTAAGGTAAGACATACACTCACACGTGCAGATCCTCGGTCCATGATGATTCCATTTTCCTGCTGCTCTGACCCAGCCATAGCCTCCCTCTAGACATCTTATTAGTTGGCCTAATGACTGCTCGTGATGTTTAAGTCATTTGCAATTAGATATTCCACAAATTGTAACTGAAAGCATCCTTAGTGATTTTTTCACTCTTCATTCATTCTTTCATATTCTTACTCTCTCTCCCTCCCTCTTTCTCTCTCCCTTTTTTCTTTTTCTTTTCTTTTCTTTT
>NW_012101332.1:2128698-2138826 GCF_000951045.1 Mandrillus leucophaeus
AAATAAAAATAAAAATGACAAAAAGACAGGGTCTCACTCTGTCCCCCAGGCTGGAGCGCAGTAGTGGGATCATGCTTACCGCAGCCCTGACCTCCCTGGCTCAAGAGATCCCCCTGCCTCAGCCTCCTGAGTTTCTGGGACTACAAGTGCACACCACCATGCCAGGCTAAATTTTTTTATTCTTTATTTTTTGTAGAGATGGGAATCTTGCTATGTTGCTCAGGCTGCTCTCAAACTCCTGTGCTCAAGCAATCCTCCCAGGACGGCCTCCGAAAGTGCTGGGATTATAGGCGTAAGCCATCATACGCAGCTTTCTCCCTCCTTCTCTGTCTCTCTCTCACACACACAAACACACACAGCTACAGTCACATATGCAGACAGGTGACGTTCAGTCATTAATGAAGTCACGTATACAAGCAAGGTCAATGTCACAGACAAATTGTTTTTCTCATTGTTTATTGTCACAAATTATATAAAAAGCACAAGAACCAACATTTTTGGCGGGCTTCACAAACAAATAGGGATCTGGAGGTGGTGATCTAGGCAAGGTAGTTGGTGCATAAATACCTAAGGTAATGGATGGTACCGTGGTTTGAATATTCATCTCCTCCAAAGCTCATGTGGGAACCAAATCCCCAGTTGGCAGAATTGAGAAGTGGGGCCTCTAAGAGGTGATTGGATTGTGGATCAGTGGACTAAGGGATGAATAGGTTGATGTGTTACTATGAGGGTGGGACTGGTGGCTCTATTTATTTATTTATTTATTTAGACAGGGTCTCGCTCTGTCACCCAGGCTAGAGCGCAGTGGCATGATCTTGACTCGCTGCAACCTCCACCTCCGTGGTTCAAGCGATTCTCCTGCCTCAGCCTCCCGAGTAGCTGGGATTACAGACTCGAGCCACCACGCTCAGCTAATTTGTTTGTACTTTCAGTAGAGACGGGGTTTCACTCTGTTGGCCAAGCTGGTCTCAAACTCCTGACCTGAAGCAATCCACCCACCTCGGCCTCCCAAAATGCTGGGATTACAGGCATGAGCCAACTGGTGGCTTTATAAGAAGAGGAAGACAGACCTGAGTTGGCATGCTCGGTGTCCTCGCCCTGTGATGCTTTGCACCACCTTGGGACCCTGTAGAGTCCCCACCAGCAAGAAGGTCCTCAGCAGACGAAGTCCCTCAACCGTGGACTTCTCAGCCTCCAGAACTGTAAGGAATAAATTCCTTTTCTTGATCAATTATCCGGTTTCAGGTATTCTGTTGTAAGCAATAGAAAACAGACTGAAACAGACAGGTGGCAGGTGGGTCTCAGGGGCAGACACACGGGTCTCCACTGACCACACATTTCAAGTCCCAAATAGAGAGGCAGAAAAGGCCAGCTGTGGTGGCTCCTGCCTGTAATTCCAGCGATGTGGGAGGGCAAGGAGGGAAGATTGTTTGAGCCTAGGAATTCCAGGCTGCGGTGAGCTGGGACCACACCACGGCACTCCAGCCTGGGTGACAGTGTGAGATCCTGTCTCTCTAAAACAAAAATAAAAAAAGGAGAAGGGAAGGGGAAAGGGAAGGTTCAAGATGGCAGAGACACAAGCAGCCCCAGAACTCCTGTTGGGGAGATACTAATTCGTGCACCTGCCATTCTCCCCCAGGACCCAAATGACCCAGTCCCCCTCCCAGGTCTCTCATCTTCCTCAGGGCCTCCTGGAGCCGGTGCAGGCAGTGGTGGATGTGGCCCTGGGGCCTGGGCCCTGCCGTCAGCTGAGGCTGGATCTGTGGGCAGAGGAGGGCAGTGTGTGAGGCTGGGCCTGGGCCACCACAGGGGAAGGATGCTGCTCAGAGTCCACAGATCTGGGTGCCTGGGCCCCGAGGACTCACACAGACCCGGAGCTGGGAGCGGATGTGGTGCAGGGTGTGAAGGAGCTGGTCCAAGACATCCACCAGGCTGAGTCAGCATCAGCAGTCACCTCCAGGACCTTCAGCATCAGGGCCAACTCAGCCTCCAAAGCCACGGGGCGCTCCCTCACCTGAGGAGAGGTGAGAAAGAACAGGTGAGGGGGCAGGTGAGGGGAACAGGTAGGGGAGGAGGATAGAGAGGAACAAGTGAAGGTGACAGGCACAGGGGAGAGGGCACAGCCAGTGTGGTCAGGTGGGAGCAGAGGGAAGGGGGAGCAGGTGTGGGGAGAGGAGCGAGAGACAAGGGAGAAGGAGAAGGTGAAGGGGCCACTACAGAGCCAGGTGAGCGGGGTCAGGAGGGCAGGCGTGGGCCTGACTCCCCCTCTCACCTGCAGCTGCCTCAGGTCCCAGGTCCTGGGGAAGAGGCGGGAGCGGCACTTGCAGTCCTTCAGCAGAAGCGACTCTTCCTAGAGAGCAAAGGCACAGGTTAGCCCCAGCAGGAGGGTTGGAGGTTAGACCACTCTGATGGGAGTGGAAGATGGCTGACAACAGGATGGGGAGGTTAACTGCTGGGAGGATGGTAGAGGACCCTCTTCTACAGGAAAACATGAGTCAGTCCCTGCAGTAGGAGCATGAGATAGCCCACTGCAGGGAGGGTGGAGGCTAGCCCAGTGAAGAAAGCTGGAGGTCTTCTTTCAACAAAGTCAGCATGGTGACCCATAGAGGGTGATGGAGGCTCGCGCATGGCAAGAGGGGCAGGAGGAGACACACAGGCCTTGTTCTGTCTATTAAAGCCTGAGCTGCATGGACTTCGCGTCTGGCTCCTGCGCCTTTTTCACCAGGAAGATGCAGTGTCCTGGGCTCCACAGCTTTGGGGCTCTCATTCAGTCTTTTTTTTTTTTTTTTGAGGCGGAGTCTTGCTCTGTCGCCCAGGCTGGAGCGCAGTGGCCGGATCTCAGCTCACTGCAAGCTCCGCCTCCCGGGTTTACGCCATTCTCCTGCCTCAGCCTCCCGAGTAGCTGGGACTACAGGCGCCTGCCACCTCGCCCAGCTAGATTTTTTTTTGTATTTTTTAGTAGAGACAGGGGTTTCACCATGTTAGCCAGGATGGTCTTGATCTCCTGACCTCGTGACCCGCCCATCTCGGCCTCCCAAAGTGCTGGAATTACAGGCTTGAGCCACCGCGCCCGGCCCATTCAGTCTTATTCAAAGTCTCTGGCTTCGGGCTCTTCCTCTGGATCTCCACCTGCTGCTCTGGGCTCAGCTGTTTCTGATTTCCAGCTCCATCTGGAATATCACTCCCGCCTGAGCTCCAGGTCACACTGTTTAGCCGGGACAGAGGCCAGTCCCACGGGTGCAGAGCGGCGTGAGGTACCGGAGGGGGCGGGGTGGGGGGGAGGCCCAGGCTGGAGAAGTCCAGAGCAGGGCGGGGCCAGGTGACGCAGCTGCCCCCGGGGGAAAGAGAAAGTGACAGGAGCCCGCGCCGCGGGGATCTGCGTTTTCCTACAGGAAGGTGACTTCCTGAACCGCACATGCCTGGGGCTGTAGCAGCTTCAGTTCAGGAGGAGGATCCACAGGTGCCCCCAGGGCAGGAGTAGGGTTTTGGGGGGGCGGGTGGGGGCTTGTGTGTCTGCAGACTGCTCAGATGTGGAGGGGGTGGCTGAGGGGAACCCAGGAAGTATTTCCATGAGGGGTGCAAGGGGGGACTCTGTAAGGAGGCTGCTTAGGAGAGGGGAGACCACCCAGGGAAAGGGACACTGTAGGGATGGGAGGACGGAATCAGTGAGGCCAAGATCACAGAGTATAAAGAAAAGGACAGGCCACTTTGGTACGCCAAGGCGGGAGGATCTCTTGAAGTCAGGAGTTCGAGACCAGCCTGGGCAACATAGCAGGATCCCCGTCACTACAAAAAAAAATTTTTTTTTCAACTAGCCAGGCATGGTGATATGCCCCTATAGTCCCAGCTACTCAGGAAGCTGAGGCAGGAGGATCACTTGAGCCCAGGAGTTCAAGGTTGCAGTGAGCCATGATTGCACCACTGCACTACAGTCTAGGTGACAGAGCTAGACCTCGTCTCAAGGAAAAAAAGAAAAAAAAGGAGATCCCTCCCTGCACTCCCAACTCTACCCAACCTGCCATCAGCGGGGCGGGTGGGGGGCAGGAACAGGGGAGTGCCAGTGTCTACTCAGGAATTCAGGTACAGCTGAGGGCTTCAAAGGAAGCAGGTTGATTGTAACCGACCAATTCCTTTATTCATTCATTGAATCTGTCATTGATTCGAAAAGTATTTATTGAGCAGGAACCATAGGCCAACACTGCCCTGTGCACTGAGGGCCCAGCAGATAACAAAATACACAAAATTCCCTGTCCCTCGAGGAGCTGACATACCCGCGTCTCTCCCAGGACCACAGCCCCCCAGTGCCCGCTCAGCACTTCTGTGGCTTTGGCGGCAGAGCCTGCGGCTCCCTGTCACTCTCCCAGCTGGCTGAAGGCACAGGCCCTCAGCTTCCACAACCCACAACTCCAGGAGGGGATAATAAGTTAAAATAAGTTAAATATGTACAAAATAAGTTAAATATGTAACAAAATAAGTTAAATAAGCTAAATATGTACAATGTCACTGCAAGAAGTGCTTTTGAGAAAAATTATGCATCAGATGGAGTCGGCTGAACACAGAAGTTGCCTGCTCTAAGGCAGCCAGAGAAGGGGACATCTAGTTGAAAACCTAAAGGAGGAGGGAGGGAACAGCATTCTAGGCAACGGGAACAACCAGTGCAAAGTGAGAACAACAACAAGTTCCTCTCACGGATGCCACCCTGTCCCGGAGGCTTTACACATGCAAGAGCAGTGAATCCTCCCAACACCTCTGAGGAAGGCACCATGCTTTCTTCTACCTTGAAAATGAAGAAGCGGCTGGGCGCGGTGGCTCACGCCTGTAATCCCAGCACTTTGGGAGGCCGAGGCAGGCGGATCACAAGGTCAGGAGTTCGAGACCAGCCTGGCCAATATGGTGAAACCCTGTCTCCACTAACCCCGAGTAGCTGAAAACCATGTGTATTCCTGGGCCTGTGGATTTGGAAGGACAGGGAAAACCATGTGTATTTTCATACAGGCATCTGCCACCACGCCCGGCTAATTTTTGTAGTTTTAGTAGAGATGTATTTTCCTGTAGGCAAACACAGAGCCCGGGCACGGATGCGTGTCACTTTCTCTTTCCCTGGGGGCAGCTGCATCACCTGGCCCTGCCCTGCTCTGGACTTCAATTTACCATGTTGGCCATGCTGGTCTCAAACTCCTGACCTCAGGTGATCCTCCCACCTCAGCCTCACAAAGTGCTGGGATTATAGGCGTGAGCTACCGTGCTGATCAGAGGTATTGAGTTCCTTGAAGATACTTTTCTGAGTCCTTAGTCACCTGACTTCTGCCCATCCAAGAAGTCCCTTGAGGAAACCTGGGGCCGACTTTGCTGTGTGCATGTGTGCTCCGAAACCGTCTTGCCCGTCCATCCTCAGCATTATTAGACATGGAGACTAGTATTGGCACCAAACCCAAGACTACATTCTCTAGCATCCTGCGTGCTATGGGTGACCATGTGACTAACCCCTCACCAGGATCTAGGCCTTAAAACACAGGGTGAGTGGTCCCTGCTCTGTGTCCTATTGTCACCACTGGAAAACTGGACATGTCTGAGAGCCGAATCCTGCTGCGCAGGTGAGAACGATCTCCAGGGCAGGTCTTCTAACCTGTCAGAAGAATTCCTGGGCCTGTGGATTTGGAAGGGCGGAAAAACCATGTGTATTCTCACTAACCTCTGTCTAAAATTTGGTATTTCCTGAATGTATTAGTTTCTTACACCTGCTGTAACAAATGACCCCGAACTTAGTGGTGTAAAATAACTCACACTTTCCAGGGATGGATAAATGGATGCACAAAATATAGTCTACACATATGATGGATTATGATTCAGCCTTCAAAAGGAAGAAAATTCTGGCCGGGTGCGGTGGCTCCCACCTGTAATTCCAGCACTTTGCAAAGCTGGAGCAGGAGGATCGCTTGAATCCGGGAGTCCCAGATCAGCCTGGGCAGCATACTGAGGCCTCATCTCTACAAAAAATTAAAAAATTAGCCAGACATGGTGGCACGCACTTGTAGTGCCGGCTACTCAGGAGGCTGAGGCAGCAGGATCACTTGAGCCAAGGAATTTGAGGCTGCAGTGAGCCGATTGCACGACAGTACCCTGGCCTGGGGGCAGAGCAAGACCCTGTCTCTAAACTTAAAGACAGAGAGACTGAGTCTGGGCACGGTGGCTCATGCCTATAATCCCAGCACTTTGGGAGGCCAAGGCCAGCGGATCACCTGAGATCAGGAGTTCGAGACCAGCCTGGCTAACATGGTGAAACCCTGTTTCTACTAAAAATACAAAAAATTAGCTGGGCGTGGTGGTGGGCGCCTGTAATCCCAGGTACTTGGGAGGCTGAGGCGGGAGAATCACTTGAACCCAGGAGGTGGAGGTTGCAGCGAGTCGAGATCGCACCACTACACTCCAGCTTGGGCAACAAGAGCGAAACTCCGTCTCAAAAAAAAAAGAGAGAGAGAGTGAGAGGAAGGAAGGAAGTTTGAAGACATTATGTCAGTGAAATAAGCCAGTCTCAAAAGAACAAATGCTGTGTGATTCCCCCTACATGAGGTACCAAGAAGAGTCAAATTCATAGAAACAGACGTGTCTAAATATTTGCCAGGGTAGCGGGAGGGGTTAATAGAGAGTTGTTGTTTAATGGGTATAGAGATTCAGTTTTGTAAGATGAAGAGAGTTCTGGAGATTGCTTGCAGAACAATATAGCAAACACGACTAGGACCAGGTGAGGTGGCTCACACCTGTAATCCTAGTGCTTTGCGAGGCCAAGGTGGGGACAGATCACTTGAGGTCAGGAGTTTGAGACCAACCTGGCCAACATGGCAAAACCCCATCTCTACTAAAAATCGTACAATAATTTAGCCAGGCGTCTGGCTGGCTAATGGCACGCACCTATAGTCTCAGCTACTCAGGAGGCTGAGGTGGGAGGATCACTTGAGCCCAGGAGGTCGAGGCTGCAAAGAGCTATGATCATGCCAATGCCCTCCAGCCTGGGTGACAGGGCAAGACCCTGTCTCAAAAAAATAAAAATAAAAATAAAAATAGAATAAATAAATAATAAAATTACACTACTGAACAATGTTTTTTAAAAGGGATAAGATGGCACATTTTATGTGTTTCCCACTATTTAAAAAAATATTTAAATTCCCTGAACAAAAAGAACAAAACAAAACATAGGCACATTTCTATTCCTACAGGTCTGACGATCAAGGTGAGAGCAGGGCTGGTTCCTTCTGGAAGCTGCAGGGGAGATCTCTTTCCTTGCCTTTCTCAGCTTCTGGGGGTGTCCGGCATCCCTTGACCCCGGTTCCCTTCCTGACATCTCTCCAACCTTCTGCTTCTGTGGTCACATCTCCTGCTAGTGATGCTGACCCCCTGGCTCCTTCTTAGAAGGACTTTTGTGACGATATTGGGTCCAGGAGGTCAACCCAGAATAACATCCCCATCCAAAACTCTTAACTTACATCTGCAGAGGCCCTCGTGCCGTGGAACGTAACATATTCCCAGCTCCAGGGATCAGGAACACTCTGGGGACAGGCTTCCGTCTAGCACAAATCCATTACAAATGCAGGCAACACACCACAACAGTGTTAGCAGAACTTGTGACTTTGTCACCAAAAGAAATCACAGACATTTCCTATCACGTTATCTTCCAGCAGGCACCTTGAAATATCATTCATGCTCATCTCTGCTTCCAAGTCACAGTGGTTATTAAAGCTGCCACGGGTGATTTTTTACTTAATGCATTAATGAAGAAGCACATGAATTGCTATGTCACAGTGTGAAAAAATATTTTGATCACTGTATTACAATCAGAGTTGGATTCCTTTGTCCTGCACGTGTTCTTTCATTCTGAGAAGGGTCTGTAGGCTTTTCAAGGCTGCCGTCGGGTCCGGTGGGTGAAGATGGTGAGGGAACCCTGCCCCGGGGACTGTGGAGCACAGAACTGCCAGGAACCAGGGCCCCTGGATGACTGGGTGGGGCCATCCTACCAGGGGGAGCGCTCACCTTGGGAGGAGGAGCTCTTGGAGAATGACACTCTTTGGTTTGTAATCCACGGTCACTGTATTTGGGGGACTCTTTGTTCCAGCAGTTCAGCCAACTGTACTCAGCAGGGATCCTTGATCCAAGTTGTCCTCCTCATTTGTGGGGGCCAATCCAGGGTTACTGAGACCTCATGTTTGCTTATACAATTCAGGGGCTTCTTGGAGAGAGAATGGGCTGGACCCAGTGGCTCAAGCCTGTAATCCCATTTCCAGGAGGGGCTGGGGTGGGTGGAGGATGGTGCTGAAGAGAGAGAATCACTTGAGCCCAGGAGTTTGAGGCTGCAGTGAGATGTGATCACACAAGAGACAGAATCTTGCTATGTTGCTCAGGCTGGTCGGGAACTCCTGACCTCAAGCAATCCTCCCATCTCAGCTTCTGCAAGTAGCTAGGATTATGGACTTGCACCACCATGCCCAGCCAATTCTTTAATTTTTTGCACAGACAGGATCTTGCTATGTTGCCCAGGCTGGTCTGGGCTCAAGTAATCCTCCTACCTCAGCCACCCAAAGTGCTGCGATTACAGGCTTGAGCAACCACATCTGGGCTCTAAATTAATTTTAAAGATGCTTCATTTCACCCAATACATCCAAAGTGCTATCATTTCAACATCTAATGAATATACAAATTATAATTAAGCTGTTTTACATTTTTTTCCCACAGTAAATCTTCAAATTCTGGGGTATGTATTACACTCACTGACAAAATGAGGTTGCACCACTTGCATTCCAGGTACTCGATGGTGACATGGGGCCTGGGGACCCCAGTGGCCAGCACAGCCTCAACGAACCTGCTGCTCTAGACGCTACTTTTAGGGTAATTTGTTATGGCAGCAACACAAAGGAAATACACACCAACACACACACAGTCCCACGTCATGGGTGTCTTTTCCTCATTGTTTATTTCAACAAGGGTTATAAAAAGTAGAAAAATAAACATTTGCCTGGAGGTGACTTGGGTTTACACACACAAATACATAAATAGCGATTGGGTGGCAATAAATTAAGACAAGCGGTTAATTTATAAATAAAATCTCAGATTGCATGACTGGTGGGAGAGTCAAACACACAGGTCCCCACTGGCGACACATTTCAGGTCCCGCGTGAGGAGGCGGAAGAGGTTGAAGGTGACAGAGGCCTCGAGGCAGCCAGGGGACTCCTGTAGGGAGAAGGGGATGGGTCAGGGGCTGTCCAGGGTCTGGACTCCTAGTGGCTCCCCAGACCTCAGTCCCTCTCTTCCCGGCTCACTCACCTTTTTTGGGGCCTCCTGGAGCCGGTGCAGCCAGTGGTGGAGGCGGCCCTGGGGCCTGGGCCCTGCCGTCGGCTGAGGCTGGATCTGTGGGCAGAGGAGAGCCGTGTGTGAGGTGGGGCCTGGGCCACCACAGGGGAAGGACGCTGCTCAGAGTCCACAGACCCCGGTGCCTGGGCCCCGAGGACTCACACAGGCCCGGAGCTGGGAGAGGATGTGGTGCAGGGTGTGAAGGGGCTGGTCCAAGACATCCACCAGGACCAAGTCAGCGTCAGCGGCGGCCTCCAGAACCTTCAGTGTCAGGGCCAGCTCAGCCTCCAAAGCCACAGGGCGCTCCCTCACCTGAGGAGAGGTGAGAAAGAACAGGTGAGGGGGCAGGTGAGGGGAACAGGTAGGGGGAGGAGGATAGAGAGGAACAAGTGAAGGTGATAGGCACAGGGGAGAGGGCACAGCCAATGTGGTCAGGTGGGAGCAGAGGGAAGGGGGAGCAGGTGTGGGGAGAGGAGCGAGAGAGACCAGGGAGAAGGAGAAGGTGAAGGGGCCACTACAGAGCCAGGTGAGCGGGGTCGGGAGGGCAGGCGTGGGCCTGACTCCCCCTCTCACCTGCAGCTGCCTCAGGTCCCAGGTCCTGGGGAAGAGGCGGGAGCGGCACTTGCAGTCCTTCAGCAGAAGCGACTCTTCCTAGACAGCAAAGGCACAGGTTAGCCCCAGCAGGAGGGTTGGAGGTTAGACCACTCTGATGGGATTGGAGGATGGCTGACAACAGGATAGGGGAGGTTAACTGCTGGGAGGATGGTAGAGGACCCTCTTCTACAGGAA
>NW_012101332.1:2140986-2142094 GCF_000951045.1 Mandrillus leucophaeus
AAAACAACCAATGCAATCAAAACGCTCTTTAATAATTGGCAATAAATTTAAACCAGGAGACAAGAAAAGCAAATACACAGGAATTTCACAAATACAAACAACACACGTTAGGGAATCCAAAGAACCACAGCCAGTTAAGGACTCTTGGGCCTTTCACTACCAAATCCCTCATGGATTGGTGTCCCTTAGATGCCTGATCCAAGAGTCACAGATTCACAGAATCTCAAAGCTGACTGTGGGGCTACAAATCCGGGGTTAGGACCTGGTGTTGGGGGTGTCCTGGTAACCACACAAGGAGGAACTGGTCCCTGTTGCTTGGGGGTCAGCAACGGTTTCCAGAGCTCAAGTCTCTTTCTGTCATAGCAACCCTTGGAGGGTAGTACAATATACCCCGAGGAAATATCGCTGCTTCCTGGAGAACTGCACTCTTTTCCCTGTAGAAGGACCCACTCATCTTGTATCTGAGACAGTGGATCCAAGTCAGGCCCAAAGCTGCAAAGAAGTTCTCGTGCCTCAGCACCCATTGGCTGAGAGCCTTGTGTGGTCACTCCAATGGGCGACAGGAGCCGCTTTCGGCAGCCAATGGCGTGGAGGTTTAGGTGGTGCCGGAGGGGGCGGGGTCAGAGGCAAGGCCCGGAGTGCGCAACCAGTCGGAGCTCCCACGTGAGCAGGCGCAGGAGGTTGAAGACCACGCTGACTTCGCGACACCGAGGCGAGTCCTAGAGCCCAGGAGGGAGCGCAGCGGGGCTAAGCCTGGCTCTTCCCTCCCAAGAAGACCCACCAGTCCCGCTCTCCCAGCCTCAGTCCCGTCCTTGTCAGCCTCGCCCGGTCCTCCCTGCAGGCTAACCCTGTATTGCCTGCTACACTCACAGCTCTCCGCGGTTTGTGACGCCTCCTCGGGGCCCCGGGGACCTTCCTGGAGAAGCCTGGTCGTGACAGCTCGAGCTGGAGGTGGGACATGAGGCAAATGGAGAAGGCGAAGGACGAAGCCCCCCTCTGCATCTGCCCGTGACCCTCCCAGCCGCAGACCCGAGCCTGGATTTGTGGACACCCAGAGGACCCGAATCGGGTCTGGATCGGTTTTTCCGCTAAGCGGGACAGATTCGCA
>NW_012101332.1:2142501-2143761 GCF_000951045.1 Mandrillus leucophaeus
TCCAACTTGTTGCATATATCAATAGTTCATTCCTATTTGATGATATATATTTACCAGAATCTGTGTAACCACACACCTTTTGGAGGACAACTGGGCTTTCTAGTTTGGGCTATTACAAATAAAGTCGCTATGAACATTTGCAAAGCAAATAACTATATTATTGCATGGACATAAGTTTCCATTTCTCTGGAATAAAAGTCCAGGCATACCGTTCTGGGCTGACTAGGAGTTGCATATTTACTTTTACAGGAAACTGCCGAACTGTTTCAGAATGGCTACACCAGTTTTCCATCCCCACCAGCAATGGATGAGTGATCCAGTTCCTAGATCATTTTTGAGTTATACTCACACATAAATGTTCTCCAAAGCTTTTTGTTATTTCTTAAATTCCCGAAAATGCCCGAAGTAGTGTTTGTAACAGAATAGGGGTCTCAAGCAGTGGATCACAAGACACTTTTCTACTGGGACAGCATTAAATTTAATTTTTTATTGCAAATAACCTGCACTGTGGCGCTCAGAGCTGGATCACTGATTGCCAATAATTTGCACCTGGTACTTTCCTCCAGCCAATCCATGGCCCTCCATTCTTCCTGCCATTACTAATTTTCCTTCTAGTTCTTCAGTCTTTGGAGACATATATAATTTTATTACGGCCTCATGGTATCTATCCGTTAGGACACTTTGGGTGGTAAATAACCAAAAACTCAACTCATGCTGGCTTGAACAATGGAGAATTTATGAGCTTACACAACTGAGAAGCCTAGGGTTAGTGGTGAGGCTTCAGGTTAAGTTTGATCTAGCAGCTTAAGACATCAGTAACCTCCCAGTTGGTTTTTTATTTGTTTGTTTGAGATGGAGTCTCACTCTGTCAACAGGCTGGAGTGCAGTGACATGATCTTGGCTCACTGCAACCTCTGCCTCTAGGGTTCAAGCAACTCTCCTGTCTCAGCCCCCTGAGTGGCTGGGATTACAGGTGCCTATCACCGTGCCTGGCTAATTTTTGTATTTTTAGTAGAGATGGGGTTTCACCATGTTGGCCAGGCTGGTCTCTAACTCCTAACCTCAGGTGATCTGCCTGCCTCAGCCTCCCAAAGTGCTGGGATTACAGGTGTGAGCCACCGTGCCCAGCCTCAGTTTGTTTGCTTGTTTGTTTGCTTTTAAATATTTCAGGTCTCCCTTATGCTGATGAGAAGCCTGTTTACTCTTGTAAATCCAAGATGGGTCTAGCAGCCTCCCAGGCTTCAGGCTTCAGGTTTTATT
>NW_012101332.1:2143811-2151966 GCF_000951045.1 Mandrillus leucophaeus
CCGACGGCCGCGGAGAATCCCTCCAGGGGCGGAAGGAACAGGTGCGCGGCCCCCAGCTCAGCACCTCTTCCTCCTGCGGAACAAGCGACGCTGATCGCGTATGGCTGGGCCCCCTCGCTAGGGCTCCTGGTTAGGAGGAGCACAGTCTCCTGCACAGACTCCTGCACAGTCTGGGATTCCTGGACGTGGTTGGGGACTGGCCGCGTAAGGTCATGTCTGACATATACTGAACCGGGGAGCTCCCCGAGTGCGTGAACGGAGGCCGAATTGCACCCCGCGCTCCCCTGGCAAAGCCCTGCGCCCCCGACCTGGAGCTGAGTCTGCCCGCCAGGGCGCCCTTCTGTGACTGACCCTAAGCCTGCGTTCGCGCTGACGACTGGGACTGCGGGGGGTCTCATGGTGGAAATTGTGGGCGCTGACATGCGAGAGGCGCCTGCTGGGCGCTAGGACGCAGGACCCCTCCGGACAGGGACGGGTTTGTGGGAACCCGGCGGGGCCAGTGTACCGGGGGTGCAGAGGCTGGGCGGTCACTCACGTAGCAGACCCTTAGCCCCTTGACCGCCGCCAGGGTCCAGGGCTCCAGCGAGCGGTAGCGCGAGAGCAGGCAGCGCCGGGGGGCCGCTGTGACCACCGTGCACAGGACCCACAGCCCGGCGGCCACCACGGCCCAGACACTCGGCCGCATCTCTGCTTCTGCAGCAGGCGAGAGACGTCAGGGAAGCCAAAGAGAGGGTCCCGCGCGTCCAGACCCCCGCCTTGGGTTAGGCTCGCAGGGGAGGCGATGCTCGGAGCCTGAAGGCGCAGCACACACAGGGGGAGAGAGCGGGAGCCGGCCCCCTCCTCGCCTTGGCCTCTGCCCTCACTCCTCTCTGCAGTGCACCCTCTGCGCCTCGTGCTGCAGCAGGTGCTGCCGTCCACTGTCCCCTGGGAGGTGTCCAGAGCAGTCTCCACTCGGGCAACAGTGCCTCGATGGTCCATGCTGGCTTTTATGTGCAGAGCTGAGAATGGGGTTTGCAGCCGGACTTTCCTGTCCAGGGCAAGCTTTCCCAACATCAGAGCTGGCCCCAGGCCTCTGGGATCCCAGTCGGGTGTGAGGACTTCAACCCAAGGTTGGCCTGTGCCCGGGATGGCTACCCTCCAACACTCGGTTTCCAAATTGTCTCTGTCCCTGTTTCTACTGTCTGTTTCCTTTTTCTTTGCTTCACCCTGGTTGTCCTTATCTTCGTTCTGCAATCACAACCAGCCCTTGTGTAGTGTTGACTATACATCAGGCTCTCTTCTATGTAATTGACACAGACATATCATCTCATTTTTGTACCAGGGCAGCCCTGGAGGTGTAGCTGAGAAAGAGAACGCTTATTTTATTTATTTTATTTTAGAGATAGGGTCTTGCTTTGTGGCCCAGGCTGTAGTAGTGGTGCAGTCACAGCTCACTGCAGCCTCAACCTCCCAGGCTGGAGCAATCCTCCACCTCATTCTCCAAAGTAGCTAGGACTACCGGTGGGCGCCACCACCATTTTTTGTAGAAACCTGGTTTCACCATGTTGCCCAGGCTGGTCTCTAACTCCTGAGCTCAAGCCATCTGCCTGCCTCAGCCTCCCAAAATGCTTGGATTGCACCTGGCCTGCAGGTGTAATCCTGGATTGCACCTGGCCTCATTATTTTCTTAAACCGTTTTTTTTCTAGTCTCTTTATCTATAGGTGCATTGCTTAAAAGAACTGCAGATGGCCAAAAAGGCCACAGGATCTTCAGAATGCTTCCTTTGCTTATTACTGGAGGAAGATAAGGCTGAGGCAAAACAAGTGCAAACCAGACACAGTGACCCATGGTTACCTTTAGATCATTAATATATAATTATCATGCTAAACTCCCTACCCATGGAGGAAAATATGCTCACCATTTGCTGAACATACATCATATGAAGAGGCATGCTTATGATCCGACCTGCGTCTGAAGTTGCTTCCTGCACAAGCTTACATACCATCCCACCCCATAGCTAACTCCTTAAAATTTCCCAGCTCCCTACCGCTGGGCGATAAGGTGTTTGTTTGTTTGTTTGTTTGTTTTGAGATGGAGTTTTACTCCTGTTGCCCAAGCTGGAGGGCAGTGGCACAATCTCGGTTCACTGCAACCTCCACCTCCCGGGTTCAAGGGATTCTCCTGTCTCAGCCTCCTATGTAGCTGGGATTACAGGCACATGCCACCACGCCTTGTTAGTTTTTTGTAGTTTTAGCAGAGATGGGGTTTCACCATGTTGGCCAGGCTGGCCTCAAACTCCTGACTTCAGGTGATCCGCCCACCTTGACCTCCCAAAGTGATGTGAGTACAGGCATGAGCGCACCCAGGGATAAGGTGTCTTTAGAGCAAGAGTTCTCTCCTTCCCCATCCTAGCCAGGAATAAAATCTATTTGCCTTTTTGTTTCCAACTGGGTGTTCTTTCTTTGCAACCAATGCAGAGCAAGGAAACAACTCCATTTACAGGTGACAGTTTCATTGTCAAAAATGACACAAAACTGGGCACAGTGGCTCAGGCCTGTAATCCCAGTAGTTTGGGAGGCTAAGGAAGGAGGATTACTTGAGCCCAGGAGTTTGAGACCGGCCTGGGCAACATAGTGAGACCCTGTCTCTAAAAAAGGGATTAAAAAATTCACTGGGCATGGTGGTGTTACTGGAAAAGGGTCCCAATCCAGACCCCAAGAGAGGGTTCTTAGATCTTGTGCAAGAAAGAATTTGGGGCGAGTCCACAGTGCAAAGCAAAAGCAAGTTTACTTTAAAAGGTAAAGTGGTGCCTGGGTGCAGTGGCTCACACCTGTAATCCCAGCACTTTGGGAGGTCGACGCAGGTGAATCACTTGAGGTCAGGAGTTCAATACCAGCCTGACCAACATGGCAAAACTCTGTCTCTACTAGAAATTCAAAAAAATTAGCCAGGTGTGGTGGTGCACACCTGTAGTTCCAGCTACTCGGAAGGCTGAGGCAGGAGAAGTGCTTGAACCCAGGAGGCGGAGGTTGCAGTGAGCCAAGATTGCAATGCCACTGCACTCCAGCCTGGGCAACAGAGTGAGGAAAAAAAAAGCAAAGTGGTGAAGGAATAGTTACTGCATAGACAAAGTAGGGTGTTCCTGAAAGTAAGAGGAATGGGCCCACCCTAGGTACAATGCTTGTTTATATGTTGAATAACAAAAAATATCATGGGGCGATGTGCTCTGCTGCAAGGGTTGGTGATAAGGGATTAAATTTCTTAATTACCATATTTTGCAAAAACCGATATTACTATCTTTAAAGCAAAATGAGGAATGCTTCTGTTCTCAAGATAATGGGATTTCAGGACATTCCTGAGTCTGGGTCTGTTAGTAAACGTTATCAATCTGTTCCCTTAACAGTAAACATCTAGAGGCTAGGAATGCCTAACTTCCTGGAAATGCAGCTCAGCAGGTCACAGCCTCATTTTTCCTAGCCCTCACTCAAGATGGAGTCGCTCTGGTTCAAATGCCTCTGACAGTGGCATGCACCTGTAGTCCCAGCTACTCATGCAGCTGAGATGAAAGGATCTCTTGAGTCTGGGAGGTTGAGGCTGCAGTGAGCTATGACTGTGCCACCGCACTCCAGCCTGGGCAACAGAGTGAGAGACTGTCTCAAAAAAAAAAGACACAAGCCAGGCACGGTTGCTCATGCCTGGAATCCCAGCACTTTGGGAGGCCGAGGCGGGCAGATCACCTGAGGTCGGGAGTTCGAGACCAGCCTGACCAACATGGAGAAATCCCATCTCTATTAAAAATACAAAATTAGCTGGGCATGATGGTGCATGCCTGTAATCCCAGCTACTCGGGAGGCTGAGGCAGGAGATTCACTTGAACCTGGGAGGCAGAGGTTGCAGTGAGCCGAGATCGTACCATCGCACTCCAGCCTGGGCAACAAGAGTGAAACGCCATCTCAAAAAATAAAAAAGACACAAAAGGGAGGTTCTGTTACCTTATTTTACAGCTGGAACACTGAGGCCCAGTAAAGTAAAGGAACTGTTCCAAGATACACAGCTAATAAATGGCAGAGGTGGGGTTTGAACCCACACACTGCCCAGTTTCAAAGCTTGTTCTCTATGCCATAACTGCCCTTACTTATCTTTTTCAGTGTATCCTCCTATGTCTCTCTCTCTCTCTCTCTCTCTCTCTCTCTCTCTCTCTCTCTCTCTCTCTCTCCCCCCTTACTTATCTTTTTCAGTGTATCCTCCTATGTCTTGCTCGCTTGCGTGCTCTCTCTCTCTCTCTTCCTGTCTCTGGCTTTGTGTGACTCCATCTTTCTTATTCATTTTTTCCAACAAGCATCCTGACCCGGGTCTCTCTGTCTGTCTCAATCAATCTCTTTTTGTTAGTTTAAACATAAAATCTACTTTTTCTGATAAAATTAGCCATGCATGTTCAGTGGATAAAGCTTGAAAAATACACAAAAGCATAAAAGAGAAAAAGCATCACCTATAACTTCACCATCCTCCTCTTATCCCTCATCCCACTTCTGGAACAATTTGTCCCAATACATAGGAATTTTCCATGTGTTTATTTGTGCATATGTTTTCTGACTGTCAAAGTAACACTTGTTCCTTGTAAAAAGATTCCATCAATACAAAACATACAACTTGGAGAGTTAAAGTAAGTCTTATATTTCACCTCCTGGAGGTAAATATTTTTTAACAATTTGTCACTGTTCCTCCTTTTGTTTTCCTTTCTGTGAGCAATTTCACCCAAATTGGAACCATGCTGTATACAGTTTGGTAGCTGGCTTTTTATGTCTTACCATTATCTCTCATTTGCATTCTCCCACATCTTTAATTATAGTGTATTAGTTAGGGCCCAGCAGGAAACAGATGGGCCCATCAATTTAGGATAATTTGAGGTGGGGTTGATACCAGAAGCCTTTATAAAGCGATTGGATAGTAAAGGCAAATGACAAGAGCTAGTGCAAGCTCCTGGGGCCAGCACGGGTGAGGGGCCTCATTCACAGGCCTGAAGGAAGGGGAGAGGGTTGAGGGTGTGCGTGTGGTTGCCTGACTTGGGGAGGAGAGAGTAACTTAGATTGACGGAGGAAACAGACGAATAGTGGTGGCCCAGCGCAGGGAGGAACCCTGGTGAACAAACACCTGACCTCCTCTCCCCTCTACCTGGGGCCCAGAGTAAGGTGGAGAAGCAGGGACAGTAGATAAGGAGGGGCAAACGGAAGACATCCCCCACCCCCACACCACTATTAGAGCTTCCATTCCAGCAGGACCATTTAATAACCAGTCCCTGATTGGTAGGGTGGTAGGTTTTTCATTCCCTCAACAGTGTCTTTTGCAGAACAGAGGTTGCGTTTTGTTTTTGTTTTTTTGGACATGGTCTCACTCTGTAGCCCAAGCTGGAGCATAGTAGTGGCACAATTGCCGCTCACTGCAGCCTCCATCTCCCAGGTTCAAGCCATCCTCCCACCCCAGCCTCCCAAGTAGCTGGGATACCAGCTACCTGTAGTAGGCACGTGCCACCAGGCCCGGCTAATTTTCTTTTTCTCCCCAGAGATGCAGTCTCACTTTGTTGGCCAGGCTGGTATGTTTCCATTCCAACATGCTTGAAATGACAAAATTAGAGAAATGGAGAGTGGATTAGTGGTTGCCAGAGGTTAAGGAAGGGGTCAGATGGGAGAAGAGTGGACGTGACTATTGAAAGGGCAACACAAGGGATCTTGGAGTATGGAGTGTTTTGTATCTTGTCTGTATCAATGTGATATGGTTAGGCTTTGGGTGCCCACCTAAATCTCTCTTGAATTGTAATCCCCAGGTGTTGAGGGAGAGACCTGGTGGGAAGTGATTGGATCTGATCGTGCGGGTGGTTCCCCCATGCTGTTCTTGTGATAGTGAGTGAGTTCTCACAAGATCTGATGGTGTTTTAAGTATTTGGAAGTTCCTCCTTCTTTCACTGTCTCTCTCTCCTGCCACAATGTAAGAGGTGCCTGCTTTCCCTTCCATCATCATTGTAAATTTCCTGAGGCCTCCCCAACCATGCAGAACTGCGAGTCAATTAAACCTCTTTCCTTTACAAATTACGCAGTCTCATGTAGCATCTTTATAGCAGTATGAGAAGGGACTAATACACAATGTCAATATTCTGTATGTGATATAGTACCATGGTTTTTGCAAGATGTTACCATTAGGGGAAACTGGGTAAAGGGTACATAGTATCTCTTTGCTTTTTTTTTTTTTTTGCACATTTCATTTGTTTATTGATTTTCCCCGGATTACTCTAGAAAGTAATTACTTAAGATGGGCAGGGGGTTGATTTCAGCATTGCCCACCTTCCTCTATGGGAAGACCTCCGAATATGTACAGTAAGACACAGTTACATCTTGGGGACCTCTCTGCAGGTGAATTGCAGGCCCCAGCCCTATGCTGGGTAAAGTAATGAGGCGACTGTCACTTTCCTAAGCCCGAGTGAGCCAAGCTACTTCTGCACAGGTTGTGAAACAGGGTTAGGTTTCTCCCCTCTTGGACAAGAGGGTCTGTCCCATCAGCCTGCTTTCCTGGTGGGTCACGACCATCATCACCTGGCTGGCTTGGACACAGCGGATCATGTGGCGACCAGAGCCGGGGCAGCTGTCAGGGGCAGCCTCCATTTCCATTCTGTCTCGTAAGCAGCCTGGCAGATGTGGGCCTAAGCTTTGGTGAGGATGAGAGTCTGTCTTGGAATTGGGCCCCACAGGGGTGAGTCCAGAGGCAGGACCAGGAAGAAAAGTTCGAAGGTTGGGGCGTAACATCATTCAAAGACCAACTGCACCCAGACCACACCCCTGAGATGCCTTATCGAGTGAGCAGGAGGCTGAGTCAGCTGACAGTGTGGCCGCACAGCCCAGGAACCAGAAGGCAGGAACCATCAGCAAAGAAGTGATTTTTCCAAGAAACTAGATCTTGTTCAGAGCTGGGGCCTTGGGAGCCTTCTCGATGTTTCAGCCATTGTGCCCTGCCTTCCTGTCTCAATGTCCAGGGCTCTGATTCCGTGGTAGAATGGCCAGCGTGTCGCCTTAGTGCCGTGGCCATCTGGGGTGGATGTGGGCTGCCCGCCTAATGCCCCTTGGAAGCAGAAGTTTCTTTGCCTTTAGGGACAAACTTCAGCGAGCTGCTGAATATTCATCCAGAATCGGCACGGCTACAGCTTGGGGCCACGGTTCAGGGACTCGTGGCTCAATGCATTGCCACACTTGCCACAGGACACCTTCAAGACTTCAGGACGATTACGCTCTGGGCGCTTGGCCACGCTGTCAGAGTGGATGGTCTTGGTGAACGCCGGTCAGGGGAATGAGTATGCGCACTTTGAGCGGCCGGGGAACAGCTCATAGCCACGCTTGGCACAGATATAGACGCCTGGCTCAAAGTGATTCTGGAAAACCTCGCCCCTGAAGAAGCTGCAGAACGACATGGCACTGCCAGGACCACCGTGCACTTGCCCCTCCAACAGACCCAAGGCCGCCGACCCCATGACCGCTGGGACCCGCGCCCACCTCCCCACGCCTCCCAAGAACCAATCTCTTTGTATTATTTCTTACAATTGCATGTGAATCCACAATTATGTCAAAGTAAAAACTCTAATTAAAACAATCACACAGACATATTTCCTAGGGAGCTATACATGCATTATGCAAATATATAAAATATGGATAATATATAAAATGTTTAAAAATGTATAAAAAAGTGTGCAAGGATATGTCCCAAACTGATTAATAGTGAGTTATTTATCACTGGAGAGTGCATGGGAACTGAGGAGATGATCACTGAAATATTTAAATTTATCAATAATATTTTAATTTCTTTTTTTTTTTTTTTGAGACGGAGTATCGCTCTGTTGCTCAGGCTGCTTTGCAGTGGTACGATCTTCACTCACTGTAACCTCTGCCTCCCAGGTTCGAGTGATTCTCCTGCCTCAGTCTCCCAAGTAGCTGGGATTACGGGTGTGCGCCACCACGCCTGGCTAATTTTTGTATTTTTAGTACAGATGGGGTTTCGCCATGTTGGCCAGGCTGGTCTCGAACTCCTGACCTCAGGCAATCTGCTCACCTCGGCCTCCCAAAGTGCTGAGATTACAGGCATGAGTCACTGTGCCTGGCCATATTTTAATTTCTTACAAGGAGAATGAATTCTACC
>NW_012101332.1:2157511-2159495 GCF_000951045.1 Mandrillus leucophaeus
GATGTAACAGTGAACTGTCATCTCACCACTACACTCCAGCCTGGGCCCAGAGACAGTGAGGCCCTGTCTCTAAAAAAGAAGAAAGAAAAGAAACATAACAGAAAAGAAGGGGGAGTATTCAGGGTGTAAACCAAAAATAAAATTCTAAGGCCCCCTGCAACCATCTGAATGGATGCTGTCCTCTCCGCCAAGGGCATTCCAAAGTTAACCTGAAAAACCAGTTCGGGCCATAATTGTAAGGGGGTGTGGGACATGCCTCATCATAGCCTCCTTCCTTTTGGAATTGCCAATAGAAGAGACCTTTAAGTCTGATTTTTTAGAAATTACAATCTATTTTCTCTGAAGCCTGCTATCTGGAGGCTTCATCTGCACACACACTCAATGCAAGTAAAACAGGATATCTGAATAAGACAGGTGGATTGTATCAATATCAGTATCCTGGTTGTGGTATTGGACTGGAGGTTTGTAAGATCTTACCATTAGGGGAAACTGGGTAAAGAGCTCACAAGATCTCTGCATTTTCTTCCCTTCCTTCCTTCCTTGGTCTCCACAACCCATTATGGTAACCCAGACATTCCTTTCTATTGATAATAACTCAACCAATTGCCCATCAGAAACTCTTTGAATCCCCCTATGACTTCGAAGCACACCCCGGCTTCCACTTGTCCTGCCTTTCTGGATGGAACTAATGTACATCTTACGTGTATTGATTGATGCCTTATGTCTCCCTAAAGTGTATAAAACCAAGTTGTGGGCCAGGCGCGGTGGCTCACGCCTGCAATCCCAGCACTTTGTGAGGCCGAGGTGGGCAGATCACCTGAGGTCAGGAGCTTGATACCTGCCTGGCCAACATGGTGAAACCCCGTCTGTACTAAAAAGGCAAAAGTTAGCATGGTGGCACGTGCCTGTAGTTCCAACTACGCAGGAGGCTGAGGCAGGAGAATCACTTGAACCTGGGAGGTTGTGGTTGCGGTGAGCCAAGTCCGTGCCAATGCGCTCCAGCCTCGGCGATAGAGCCAGACTCCCCGTCAAGAAAAAAAAGAAAAAAAAAAAAAGTTGTGGCCTGACAACTTTGGACACATGGTTCTCAGAATCTCCTGGGGGCTGTGTCACAGGCCATTGGTCACTCATATTTGGCTCAGAATAAATCTCTTCAAGTGTTTTTTTACAGAGTGTGACTCTTCTCATTCATTGACAAGGAAAAGAAAGTTACAAAGACAGGGACAGACAAACAGAAATGTAATGAGAAAGCAGAGAAAGAGGAAGTAGACAGCAGTGGAAAGCCAGGTGTGAACACCTGAGGGCAGCCATTTAAATGATTTGGTAGCTCTGCCAAGCCTGTAGCTTCAAAGAGAAGGAAGAAGTGTCTCGGTTCATTCCTAGAGTACAGAAGAGAGATAAGACAGAGGCAAAGAAAGACAAACAGATGTCCAGAAAACAGACACAAGCAGTTGGCTCAGGATAGAGAGTTGGAGGCCAGCCATCCCTGGCATAGGCCCAACGCGGGTTAAAGTCCTCACACCCCGACTGAGATCCCAGAGGCCTGGGGCCAGCAATGACGTTCGGAAATCTTGTCCAGGACAGGAACCGGCTGCAAACCCTTTCTCAGCCCTGCACATAAAAGCCACCATGGACCATCGAGGCACTGTTGCCCAGGTAGAGACTGCTCTGGACGCCTCCCAGGGGACAGTGGACGGCAGCACCTGCTGCAGCACCAGACACAGAGGGTGCACTGCAGGGAGGCGTGAGGGCAGAGGCCAAGCCGAGGAGGCGGCCGGCTCCCGCTCTCTCTCTCCCCCTGTGTGTGCTATGCCTTCCCTGTGAGCCTAACCCAAGGCGGGAGACTGGACACGCGAGACCCTCTCTTTGGCTTCCCTGACATCCCTCAGGAGCAGAGATGCGGCCTGGAGCAGAGAGCAGAGAGTGTCTGGGCTGCAGTGGCCGCGGGACTGTGGGTCCTGTGCACGGTGGGCGCGGCGACCCC
>NW_012101332.1:2159545-2161156 GCF_000951045.1 Mandrillus leucophaeus
GAACTCCTGACCTCAGGCAATCTGCTCACCTCGGCCTCCCAAAGTGCTGAGATTACAGGCATGAGTCACTGTGCCTGGCCATATTTTAATTTCTTACAAGGAGAATGAATTCTACCTAACTAAACAGTAAAACAAAACAAACTCACTGGATATGAAGGAAATGGTAGCTCACTGCTTCTTCAGTTGCTGGTTGGGTAGATCATTTGTGAGACTTCCTTAAAAAGTACATTAATCCAACCTCTAGAGCTTCTCTTTTTGTTTGTTTTTTTGAGACAGAGTCTCGCTGTGTCACCCAGGATGGAACTCAGTGGCGAAATCTCAGCTTACTGCATCCCGGGTACAAGCAATCCTGCTACCTCAGCCTCCCAAGTAGCTAGGATTACAGGCACCCACCATCACACCTAGCTAATTTTTGTGTTTTTAGTAGAGACGGGGTTTCGCCATGTTGGCCAGGCTGGTCTGGCACTCCTGACCTCAAGTGATCCACCCGCCTTGGCCTCCCAAAGTGCTGGGATTACAGGTGTGAGAGTCCCTGCACCGGGAGAAACTGTTCTCTAGAGCTTCTGATAACGGCTTTGTAAAACGTTGTCCTTACCCTCTGCCACGTTGCTGCTGTGCTGGTGTTCACTGACCCCTCCTGATCTGTGCCTCTGAGGCTTGCCTGCCCTCTGGCTTATGGTTGTATTTAGCCAGTGGAGGTGCTGACAGGAGATTGAGGGAGGGCAGAGAGCAAGGTGGGGGTATTTATTCTTCTATTTGCTGGCTGCCCCCTGCAAGTCTGGAGTTTGACAGTGGCTGTGATCCTCTATCGACAGCCACAGTCTTTGTTCTGTCATGCCTAGGAGTGCTAACAGCTCCCCCTGATACGGGCCTCTGGGTGCACCGCTACCTCTTGTGTCTTCCTTAACCCTGCCCACTTTTCCCCTGCTTAAACGTTCAAGTAGGTCATCTGCTTCCTGAAGATTTCTATTTTTTCCCCCTGAGTTTTCTTAATAGAAATGTTTGAGACTGAGGTCATTAAAGACTCACATGCTGTTATAAGCAAAAATTCAGGCTAGGCTCAGTGGCTCATGCCGATGATCCCAACACTTTGGGAGGCCAAGGCAGGAGGATTGAGTCCAGGAGTTCAAGACCAGCCTGGGCAACATAGCAAGAGCCCATCTCCACACACAAGATACAAAAATTAGCTGGGTGTGGTGGCACCCACCTGTAGTTCCAACTACTTAGGGGGCTGAGGTGGGAGGATCACTTGAGCCTGGGAGGTGGAGGCTGCAGTGGGCTGTGATGGTGCCACTGCACTCCAGCATGGTGACAGAGCGAGACCCTGTCTCAAAAGGAAAAAGAAAGAAAGAAATAATAAAGAGAGATTCTGTGCACCCTTTATCCAGTTTCCCCCAATGGTAATATCTTACAAAATGCTAGTCCAATACTACAACCAGATATTGACGTTAATACAGTCTACCCATCTTATTCAAATATCCCCAGCTTTATTTGCATTGAGTGTACATGTGTATTTAGTCATACAGTTCACTATATGCAATTTAGTTATATAATTTCATCACATGCATAGGTTTATGTATGCATCACCACAGTAAAGACAGAAGAGTTCCA
>NW_012101332.1:2161518-2162908 GCF_000951045.1 Mandrillus leucophaeus
TATAACCACACCCACCTTCCTCCCTCCACCATCTTTCCCTAACTCCTTGCAACAACTAATTTATCCTCCACTTTCAAATTTTTCTCATTTGAAAAATGTTATATAGCCCAGGTGCAGTGACTCATACCTGTCATCCCAGCACTTTGGAAGGCTGAGGTGGGAGGATCACTTAGAGCTCAGGAATTCAAGACCAGCCTGGACAATATAGGGAGACCCTGTCTCTACAAAAAAATATAAAAATTAGCCAGGCACGGTGGCATGTTGTAGGGTCCAGCCCTACTGGGCCTGTGGGTTTTTTCTTTGTGTGCAGAGACGAGAGATCATAGGAAAATAAAGACACGAGACAAAGAAATAGAAGGAAAGACAACTGGGCCCAGGGGACCACTGCCACCAATGAGCGGAGTCTGGTAGTGGCCTCAAATGCCTGGACACACTGCTATTTATTGTATACAAGGTAAGGGGGCAGGGTAAGGAGTATGAGTCATCTCAAGTGATTGATAAGGTCACGTGAGTCACGTGTCCACGTGACAGGATGCCTTTTCCTTTTTGGTAGCCAAGGCGGAGAGGGAGGACAGCATACATCAGCATTTTTTCTATGCACTTATCAGAAAGATCAAAGACTTTAATACTTTCACTAATTCTGTTACTGCCATCTTCTAAGAACTTAAAAAGAGGAGCCAGGTGTACAGGCGGAACATGAAAATGGACAAGGAGCGTGACCACTGAAGCACAGCACCACAGGGAAACATTGAAGCCTCCAGATGACCGCGGGCAGGCCTGGCTAATGTCAGGCCCCCCACAAAAGCTGGCGGAGCAGAGTGTTCTCTAACTCCCCCAGGGAAAGGGAGACTCCCTCTCCCGGTCTGCTAAGTAACGGGTGCCTTCCCAGGCACTGGCGCTACTGCTAGACCAAGGAGCCCTCAAGTGGCCCTTATCCGGGTGTGACAGAGGGCTCACACTTGTCTTTTGGTCACCTCTCACAGTGTCCCTTTAGCTCCTAACTCTGTATGGTCTGGTTGCTCTTCGGTTATAATTATAAAACAAATTATTATAATAATAAAACGGAAATTATTATAACAATAAAACAGAGTAATACTACAAACTAATGATTGATAATATTCATATATAATCGTATCTATATCCTATTTCTAGTATAACTTTTCTTATTGTAATTATCTTCTTTATTATACTGGAACAGCTTGTGCCTTCAGCCTCTTGCCTCGGCACCTGGCTGGCTTGCCGCTCACAGCATGTGCCTGTGGTCTCAGCTACTCTGGAGGCTGAAGTGAGAGGATTGCTTGAGTCCAGGAGGTCAAGGCTGCAGTGAGCCATGATTTTGCAACTGTACTCCAGCCTAGGTGACAGGGCGAGACTCTCAATTAAAAAAAAA
>NW_012101332.1:2170448-2176871 GCF_000951045.1 Mandrillus leucophaeus
GCTTGCTCACGTGGGAGCTCAGGCAGGCTGCGAGCTGGGGGACTTGCCTCTGACCCCGCCCCCTCCGGCAACACCTAAACCTCCACGCCATTGGCTGCCGAAAGCGGCTCCTGTCGCCCATTGGAGTGACCAGACAAGGCTCTCAGCCAATGGGTGCTGAGGCACGAGAACTTCTTTGCGGCTTTGGGCCTGACTTGGGTCCACTGTCTCAGATACAAGATGAGTGGGTCCTTCTACAGGGTCAAAAGAGTGCAGTTCTCCAGGAAGCAGCGATATTTCCTCGGGGTATATTGTACGGCCCTCCAAGGATTGCTGGGACTGAAAGAGACTTGAGCTCTGGAAACCGTCGCTGACCCCCAAGCAACAGGGACCAGTTCCTCCTTGTGTGGTTACCAGGACACCCCCAACACCAGGTCCTAACCCCGGATTTGTAGCCCCACAGCCAGCTTTGAGATGCTGTGAATCCGTGACCGTTGAATCAGGCATCTAAGGGACACCAATCCATGAGGGATTTGGTAGTGAAAGGCCCAAGAGTCCTTAACTGGCTGTGGTTCTTTGGATTCCCTAACGTGTGTTGTTTGTATTTGTGAAATTCCTGTGTATTTGCTTTTCTTGTCTCCTGGTTTAAATTTATTGCCAATTATTAAAGAGCGTTTTGATTGCATTGGTTGTTTTCCGTGTGATGATTGTGAGGTGCGCCTTACTGCAAAAAAAAAGAGGCTGAGCCAGGGACTCAGGTGGCCTGAGTTTCAGTTCTGACCCTGCCAGTTAATTACAGTGTAATTCAGGGCAAATTACTTTTCTGAGCCTGTATTTCCTCACCTGTAGGATGGGTTAGTATACTTGCCTTGTGGAGGAGTAGTGTACATTGAGATCACGTTTTAAACTCTCCAGCTGAAGTCCTGGTATGGCCTTAATGAGTGGATTCCATTAAATAATCACTCATATAAATATACAAGCAGTTGGTTGTTTTTTCTCCAAATCTGTGCATTAGCACTCTGTGTTGCTGAAAGCACCCCTCCTTGCCAAGGTCACACGGCTAGTGAGGGTCAGAACTAGGTTTGAACCCCCGACCCTTCAGCTCCAAGACCCATGCTCTTGACCACTGCCTGAACGTCCCTAAGAAAAACAGCACCCATGTGGTGTCCTTCAAGTCCTTCATCACACCTCAATTCTTGAGCAGCGCCTCATATTCCTGAGTCCTTCCTTGCCTGGGCAATTAAGAAATATTGGCCTTGGCCGGGCTCGGTAGCTCATGCCTGTAATTCCAGCACTTTGGGAGGCCAAAGAAGGTGGATCATGAGGTCAGGAGTTCGAGACCAGCCTGGCCAGCATGGTGAAACCTTGTCTCTACTAAAAATGAAGAAATTAGCTGGGCAAGGTGGCACACGCTTGTAATGCCAGCTACTCAGGAGGCTGAGGCAGGAGAATCTCTTGAACCCAGGAGGTAGAAGTTGCAGTGAGCCGAGATGGTGCCATTGTACTCCAGCCTGGGCGACAGAGCAAGACTCCATCTCAAAAAAGAAAGAAAGGCCACTGGGCACAGTGGCTCATGCCTGCAGCCCCAGCAATTTGGGAGGCCGAGACAGATCACTTGATGTCAAGAGTTCGAGACTAGCCTGGCCAGTTGGTGAGCTGCCATCTCTACTAAAAATATAAAATTAGCTCGGAATGGTGGCACGTGCCTGTAATCCCAGCTACTTGGGAGACTGAGGCAAGAGAATTGCTTGAACCAAGGAGGTGGAGGTTGCAGTGAGCCTAGATTGCACCAGTGGACTCTAGCCTGGGTGACCGAACGTGACCCTGTCTCAAAAAATATGTATGTATATATATTGACCAGGAGCGGTGGCTCAGGCCTGTAATCTCAGCACTTTAATAGGCTGGATGAGGAGGATTGCTTGAGCCCAGGAGTTTGAGGCTGCAGTGAGCTATGATCACGCCATTGCACTCCAGTGACAGAGTGAGACCCTATCTTAAACTACAACAACAACAACAAAAGCAGAGCAGGTGGAATCCTCTTGGGAACACACCTTCCTGTAGGTCATCCCTGAGTCTCCATCAGTTTCTCTTTCCCTCCAGCTGCTCACCTGGCTCACTGGCCCTGCCCTGCTCTGGGCTTTCCCAGCCTGAGGCTCCCCTGGTGGCCGGTGTCTTACCTGAGGTGGTGTTTTCACTTTTCCCACATCAGCTGGGACTGCCCTTCTGTCAGGGATAAAAGCCGCCCCATGGAGCTCAGGCAGGAGTTACATCTCAGACAGAGCTCAAAACTGACAGAAAGAGTCGAGGCCAGGACACAGTCTGAGATCCAGAAGAGGGGACGGAAAAGAACAGAGACTCCAAACAAGACCCAAACGGACCCCGGGTGACAGCCTCAGAGTGTTTCTTCTGCTGACAAAGACCAGAGATCAGGAATGAAACTAGGTGAGTCCCACATCTCCGTCCGTGCTCAGCTCCTGCAGCCCCTGCCCTCAGGGGGCAGCCTCTCCATCCCCTCAGCTCCCTTTCTCTCTGTGACACAGACATAACCAGGGGCTGCATGCCAGTGCTGGTGCTGATGGCCGCAGTGCTGACCATGACTGGAGCAGTTCCTGTCGCCAGGCTCCGCGGGGCTCTCCCGGATGCAAGGGGCTGCCACATAGCCCAGTTCAAGTCCCTGTCTCCACAGGAGCTGCAGGCCTTTAAGAGGGCCAAAGATGCCTTAGTGAGTCTCCCCCTGCCCTCCTGCCATGGGCTAGCCTCCACCCCCACTCCAAGGGTCACCATGCTTTCCTAGTCCCAGCTTCCTTCACTGGGCTAGCCTCCACCCTCCCTGCAGTGGGCTCTCTCTCATGCTCCTACTACAGGGACTGACTCATGTTTTCCTGTAGAAGAGGGTCCTCTACCATCGTCCCAGCAGTTAACCTCCCCTATCCTGTTGTCAGCCATCCTCCAATCCCATCAGAGTGGTCTGACCTCCAACCCTCCTGCTGGGGCTAACCTGTGCCTTTGCTGTCTAGGAAGAGTCGCTTCTGCTGAAGGACAGCAAGTGCCGCTCCCGCCTCTTCCCCAGGACCTGGGACCTGAGGCAGCTGCAGGTGAGAGGGGGAGTCAGGCCCACGCCTGCCCTCCCGACCCCACTCACCTGGCTCGGTAGTGGCCCCTTCACCTTCTCCTTCTCCCTTGTCTCTTGCTCCTCTCCCCACACCTGCTCCCCCTTCCCTCTGCTCCCACCTGACCACACTGGCTGTGTCCTCTCCCCTGTGCCTATCACCTTCACTTGTTCCTCTCTATCCCCCTCCCCCCACCTGTTCCCCTCACCTGCCCCCTCACCTGTTCTTTCTCACCGCTCCTCAGGTGAGGGAGCGCCCTGTGGCTTTGGAGGCTGAGCTGGCCCTGACGCTGAAGGTTCTGGAGGCCGCCACTGACGCTGACTCGGTCCTGGTGGATGTCTTGGACCAGCCCCTTCACACCCTGCACCACATCCTCTCCCAGCTCCGGGCCTGTGTGAGTCCTCGGGGCCCAGGCACCGGGGTCTGTGGGCTCTGAGCAGCGTCCTTCCCCTGTGGTGGCCCAGGCCCCGCCTCACACACCGCCCTCCTCTGCCCACAGATCCAGCCTCAGCCGACGGCAGGGCCCAGGTCCCGGGGCCGCCTCCACCACTGGCTGCACCGGCTCCAGGAGGCCCCAAAAAAGGTGAGTGAGCCGGGAAGAAAGGGACTGGGGTCTGGGGAGCCACTAGGAGCCCAGACCCTGGACAGCCCCTGACCCATCCTCTTCTCCCTACAGGAGTCCCCTGGCTGCCTCGAGGCCTCTGTCACCTTCAACCTCTTCCGCCTCCTCACGCGGGACCTGAAATGTGTCGCCAGCGGGGACCTGTGTGTTTGACTCTCCCACCAGTCATCCAATCTGAGATTTTATTTATAAATTAACCGCTTGTCTTAATTTATTGCCACCCAATCGCTATTTATGTATTTGTGGGTATAAACCCAACTCACCTCCAGGCAAATGTTTATTTTTCTACTTTTTATAACCCTTGTTGAAATAAACAATGAGGAAAAGACACCCATGACGTGGGACTGTGTGTGTGTTGGTGTGTATTTCCTTTGCGTTGCTGCCATAACAACGCTAAAAGTAGCATCTTCCAAAGACACACTTGATGAGCTGGGAGTCTACAGGTCAGAGGCTCGCTGGCCCTGGCCGGTTTCTCTCCTGTGGGACTCGCAGGCTGGAATCCAAGCATTGCTGCTGGCCTCTTACTGGGGGCTCTGAAGAGAAACTCGTTCCAGGGTCAGTCACATTGTCGGCAGATCACTGTTCCTTGCTGCTGTAGGGCTAAGGTTCGTGCCACATCCTGGCTGTGGGTCCATCCTGAGCTGACTCTGCTGAAAGGGACCTCCACTTCTCTCACTGGGCTAACCTCCACCCTCCCTGCAGTGGGCTATCTTGTGCTCCTACTCTAGGGGCTGATTCGTGTCCTCCTGCAGCGGAGGGTCCTCTGACATCCTCCCGGGAGTTAACCTCCACTATCCTGTTATCAGCCATCCTCTAATCTCACTGGAGTGGTCTAACCTCCACCCCTTCTGCTGGGGGCTAACCTGTGCCCTTGCTCTCCAGGAAGAGTCACTCCTGCAGATGGACTGCAGGTGCCGCTCCCGCTTCTTCCCCAGGACCTGAGATCTGAGGCATAATACATAATATATTCTATCCCTCATGACAGTGCAAGACAGAATAATTTCACTGCCCTGAAATTTCTCCATCCAGGCTTCTCTGGCTCTCCGTGGTCCCTGCCTATGGGCCTTCCAACTCAGAGCCAGCAACGGTGCCTCAAACCTTTCTCAAGCTTGGAACCTCTCTGACCTCTCCTGCCACATTTCTCTTGTGCTTCCAGCTAGGGAAAGTCTTCCACGTTTCAGGGCTCCGGTGATTAGATTGGCATCCAGGGTGATCTCCCCAGTGTCAGTCCACACGCCATTATCGTATCTGAAAAGCTCCTTTGCCGAGTCACATAAGATACGCACAGGGTCCAGGGATGCGGTGCTGGGCGTTTTTGGGGTGGCATCTTCGGCCTCCTACAGTGTATGTATGATTGTGCTTCTGATTGTGTGTCACTGTAGTTACAGATTGTGTGTGTGTCTGGTCTACCTGAGAGTGTGTGAGGGATCATTTAGAATGCATTGTGCTATAAGTAAAGTAACAGGAGCTAGAAACGCCTTGGTAATAAGAACTTTCATTAGCATCCATGGTGAGACATCTAGAACGGCAGGTTCATTGAGGGCTGTGCTATCCACTGGGGTCCCCAGGCCACATTGTCACTGTTGAGCACCCAGAATGTACGTGGTGCAACCTAATTTGTGCAGTGAGTCTAAAACAAACCCCAGAATTTGAAGATTTACTGTAGGGAAAAAATAATGTAAAACATCTGGATTATAATTTATATATTCATTAGATGTTGAAACGAGAGCATGCTGGATGTATTGGGTGAAATGAAACATCTTTAAAATTAATTTAGAGCCTGGGTGTGATTGCTCAAGCCTGTAATCACAGCACTTTGGGTGGCTGAGTTGGGAGGATCACTTGAGCCCAGAACAGCCTGGGCAACATAGCAAGATCCTGCCTCTATAAAAAAATTAAAGAATTGGCTGGGCGTGGTGGCACAAGCCCATAATCCCAGCTACTGGCAGAAGCTGAGATGGGAGGATTGCTTGAGGCCAGGAGTTCATGACCAGCTTGAGCAACAGCAGGACCCTGTCTCTTGCACGATCACATCTCACTGCAGCCTCAAACTCCTGGGCTCGAGTGATTCTCTCTCTTCAGCACCATCCTCCACCCACCCCAGCCCCTCCTGGAAATGGGATTACAGGCTTGAGCCACTGGGTCCAGCCCATTCTCTTTCCAAGAAGCACCTGAATCATATAAGCAAACATGAGGTCTCAGTAACCCTGGATTGGCCCCCACAAATGAGGAGGACAACTTGGATCAGGGATCCCTGCTGAGTACAGTTGGCTGAACTGCTGGAACAAAGAGTCCCCCAAATACAGTGACCGTGGATTACAAACCACAGAGTGTCATTCTCCAAGAGCTCCTCCTCCCAAGGTGAGCGCTCCCCCTGGTAGGATGGCCCCACCCAGTCATCCAGGGGCCCTGGTTCCTGGCAGTTCTGTGCTGCACAGTCCCCGGGGCAGGGCTCCCTCACCATCTTCACCCACCGGACCCGACGGCAGCCTTGAAAAGCCTACGGACTCTTCTCAGAATGAAAGAACACGTGCAGGACAAAGGAATCCAACTCTGATTGTAATACAGTGATCAAAATATTTTTTCACACTGTGACATAGCAATTCATGTGCTTCTTCATTAATGCATTAAGTAAAAAATCACCCGTGGCAGCTTTAATAACCACTGTGACTTGGAAGCAGAGATGAGCATGAATGATATTTCAAGGTGCCT
>NW_012101332.1:2177456-2178401 GCF_000951045.1 Mandrillus leucophaeus
AGAAAGAACCAGGTCTGCTGACGCCTTAAGCCTCGTGAGTGGGATAGAAAACACCAGTGGAAGAACCACCTGGCCACCTGAGAATCTTGAGAAATTACAAATCACTGGCAATTGTGGGGTGGCGGGGGCTGTTCTGTTCTTTTTGGGGTTTCTTTTGCTTTTTTGAAACAAGGTCTCACTTCCATGTGCAGCTTGGGCCAAAGCAGCTCCAGGACAGGTATATGGGACAAAGAGTGGATCATCGGTTCAATAAATAGACAGCCCAGCCAGGTGCGGTGGTTCAAGCCTATAATCCTAGCACTTTGGGAGGCCAAGGCAGGCAGGCAAGGAGTTCAAGACCAGCCTGGTCAACATGGTGAAACCCCGTATCTACTAAAAATACAAAAATTAGCTTGGCGTGGTGGCAAGCACCTGTAATCCCAGCTACTTGGGAGGCTGAGGCAGGAGAATCACTTGAACCTGAGAAGCAGAGGTTGTAGTGAGCCAAGATAGTGCCACTGCATTCCAGCCTGGGTGACAGAGAGAGACTCTATCTAAAATAAAATAATAAAAATAAATAAATAAAACTTGTACAAGGCCAGGCACAGTGGCTCACACCTGTAATCTCAGCTATTTCCAAGGCTGAGGTGGGAGGATCACTTGAATCCAAGAGTTCGAGACCAGCCTGTGCAACATAGTGAGACTCTGTCTCTACCAAAAATAAAAATTAGCCAGAGGTGGTGGTGCATGCCTGTAGTCCCAGCTGCTCAAGAGACTGAAGCAAGAGGATCATTTGAGACCAGGAGTTCTGGGCCACAGTGAGCTATGATCATGCCACTGACTCCAGCCTGGGTGACAGAATGAATCCCTGACTCCAAAATAAACAAAATACTAATGCATGCTACAACATAGGTGGACCTTGAAAACTCTATGCCTGACATCTGATTTGGGAGGAGAAAAAAAGAG
>NW_012101332.1:2178900-2189965 GCF_000951045.1 Mandrillus leucophaeus
AAAAAAAAAAAAAAAAAGCAATGAAATAAGTAAATAAATAAAAGAAAAATAAAACACTATCCCAAGTGAAAGAAGTCAGGCACAAAAGACCACACATTATGATTCAATTTTTATGAACTATTCAGAATAGGCAAATTTGTAGAAGAAATTCACAGAAAGCTGGCCAGGCAGTGGCTCACACCTATAATCCCAACACTTTGGGAGGCTGAGGCTGGCAGATCCCTTGAGGCCAGAAGTTCAAGACCAGCCTGGTTAACATGGTAAAACCCCATCTCTACTAAAAATACAAAAACTAGCCAGACGTGGTGGCAGGTGCCTGTAATCCCAAATGCTCGGGAGGCTGAGGCAGGAGAATCTCTTGTACCTGGGAGGTGGAGGCTGCAGTGAGCCAAGATTGTGCCACTAAACTCCAGCCTGGGTGACAGAGCAAGGCTCCATCTCAAATAATAATAATAATAAAAAAATAAAGAAAAAGTTCAGCCGAATTAAATTTAAAGAAGTTCAGGGCCGGGTGCAGTGGCTCAAGCCTGTAATCCCAGCATTTTGGGAGGCCGAGACGGGCGGATCACGAGGTTAGGAGATCGAGAGCATCCTGGCTAACACGGTGAAACCCCGTCTCTACTAAAAACACAAGAAAATTAGCCGGGCATGGTGGCGGGCGCCTGTAATCCCAGCTACTTGGGAGGCTGAGGCAGGAGAATGGCGTGAACCTGGGAGGCGGAGCTTGCAGTGAGCTGAGATAGCGCCACCGCACTCCAGCCTGGGGCACAGAACAAGACTCCGTCTCAAAAAACAAAAAAAAAACAAAAAAAAGAAGTTCAATTGAGCAATGAATGATTTGTGAATCGGGCAGCCCCCAGAATCACAGAAGATTCAGACTCCAGCGCTGCCTCGTGATCAGAACAAATTCATAGACAGAAAAAGAGAAGTGATATACAGAAATTGGAAGTTTGGTACAGAAACAGCTGGACTGGCTGCAGGTTGGCGTTTGCCTTATTTGAAAACAGTTCGAACACTTAACAATCTATGAGTGGTTGAAGTATGGCCGCTGGGATTGGCGAACCCTCAGCTATTGTTACAGGCACATATTCCTAAATTAGGTTTTCAATCTTGTCTGCCTATTAAGCTAGGTTACAGTTCATCCACAAGGACTCAGATATAGAAGTACGGAGTCTCCTTCTCAGGCCATGTTTAGTTTGCTTTAACAGCTTCATAATCTGCCTCTCTACCCTCACTGATCACCTGTGAACTTCCCAATGCCCTTGACTGCTCAAATTAGCCAGTGTGGACTCTGCGCTAAGAGCCCTGACCTATGCAGCCAGGAATGGGTTCTTCATTCATGAAACAGCAATGCAGGTTAAGCACAGTGGCTCACACCTGCAGTCCCAGCACTTTGGGAGACTGAGGCAGGAGGATCACTTGAGCCCAGGAGTTTGACAGCAGCCTGGGCAACATACTGAGACCTCATCTCTATAAAAAATATAAATAAAAGTTTTTTAAAAATTAGCCAGGCATGGTGGCACCCACCTGTCATCCTAAGTACTCAGGATGCTGAAGTGTGGAGTCTCGCTTGAGCCCAGGAGATAAGGCTGCAGTGAGCCATGATCATGCCTCTACACTCCAGCCTTGGCAACAGAACGAGACTCTGTCTCAGAAAAAGAAAGAAAGGAACAGCAATGAGGCCAGTGTGGTGGAGCTGTGAGGGGGCGGGTCCAGACCTCCAAGAGCTTTGTAAGGGAAGGCAGGGGGTTGGATATTTTTTTCGAAGCAGAATGGGAGCCACAAGAGGGTTTTGAATAGAGCGGGGATGTAATCTCTGACTGTAGGTGGGAAAGAGGGTGTGGGAGTGGGGGGTGACCAGGAGGAAGCTGTTGTGATCATCCAGGCAGGAGGTGACAGTAGACAGGTAGACAAGATGTATGGGGAGGGTGAGAAGTGGGTGAATTTGGAAACGCTTTGAAAGTACAGCCAGCGGGACCTACTGATGAATTGAAAATGAAGTGGTATTGTGTATGCGTGTGTGCACATGTGCCTGCAGGCGTGAGAGAGAGAGAAGGATGGCCTGATGGTTACAACGAAGCCTCAATTTCATCAATGGAAAAGGAGAACAATACTCACTGCTGAGATTTGTTGTGGGGAATCTATATAATTGTGGGTATAAAGCACTTAGCACATTTCATGAAATATAGTCACTGTCAACATTATTCATTATGAGATGCATTCTAAGGTGAGCAGGTCTGTGCAAACCTACCCCTAAAGACCAAGGGAGAAAGAGGCTGTCAAATCCAGTTTCTTTTTTTTTCTTCTTCTTCATCTTTTTTGAGACAGAATCTCCTATTACCCAGGCTGGAGTGCGGTGGCGCAATCTCGGCTCACTCCGCCTCCCGGGTTTAAGCAATTCTCCTGCCTCAGCCTCCCGAGTAGCTGGGATTACAGGCGCCCACCACAACGCCCCACTAATTTTTGTATTTTTAGTAGGCATGGGGTTTTACCATGTTGGCCAGTCTGGTCTCAAACTCCTGACCTCAGGTGATCCGCCCGCCTTGGCCTCCCTAAGTGCCAGGATTAGAGGCATCGGCCACCGCACCCGGCTGACAAATCCAATTTCTTAGAAGGAAACGTTTAAGAGGAATTCACAAAACGAAGCCCTGTCACAGGTGGCCCTAGGAAGAGAGAGTGGAAACCCCACACTGTTACCCCACAAATGTAGGGCTCATACAATATAGGAAATTTGCCTTAAGGCAGGACTTATGGTAAGTATGTGTTTATGATAACATAAAGGTTGTCTTGACCTAAGGGCAGGATTTTTGGTAAGTACAGGAAAGTAGAAATCTTAGAGGCATTCCCAGAACTGGAGTTAATCAAAAGTCAACATGGGCCTGAATCTCAGCACTTTGAGAGACCGAGAATGGAGGATCGCTTGACCCCACAAGTACAAGACCAGTCTGGGCAACATAGTGAGACCCTGTCTCTACAAAAAAATTTTTAAATTAGCTGGGTGTGGTGGTGCATGCCTGTAGTCCCAGTTACTCAGGAGGCTAAGGTGGGAGGATTGCTGGACCTTGGGAGGTCAAGAGGCAGTGAGCCACGATCGTGCCACTGCAACCCAACCTGGGCGACAGAGCAAGACCCTGTTGCAAAATAATAATAATAATAAGTTAAGATGGCAGATTAGCATCCAAGACGGAGTTATTTTAGTCTCCTCTGGGTGTGTTTGTTGTTGTTGTCATTGTTGTTGTTTTTGTTGTTGTTGTTGTTTAAGACGGAGTCTTGCTCTGTTGCCCAGGCTGGAGTGCAGTGGTATGATCTCAGCTCACTGCAACTTCAACCTCCTGGGTTCAAGCAATCTCCTGCCTCAGCTTCCTGAGTAGCTGGGATTACAGGCACGCGCCACCATGCCCAGCTAATTTTTGTATTTTTGGTAGAGACAGGGTTTCACCACGTTGGCCAGGCTGGTCTCGAACTCCTGGGCTCAAATGATCCACCTACCTCGGCCATTCAAAGTGCTAGGATTGCAGGTGTGAGCCACCACGCCCAGCCCACTGGGTGTGTTTGAGACAAGTCAGCCAAACCCATCATCTTTCTTCTGGCAGCCCCTGCAAAACTGTACATGTGTCCCCTAAGATTCCAAGAAAGGCCCCTGCCATGCCCCAGTTGCTTCAGAAACATCTGCCCCCAACTCATTTGTGCTTTCACCACTGCTGGGAAATTGGGGTGACTCGGGGTGATGTCCTTTCCTTTCACCACTCTATGGGTTCTGAGGGTTTTCCAGGCAGGGATCTCTTTCTAGAAGAATTCCAAGCTCTCTGCTGTCTAGCCTCCTTTCTGTTTCTCTTTCGAGTTCAGTCTGTCATCTGTCATCTCCTGACCACAGCCTATCTGAGCTTCCCCAGCCCTGCCCTGGTGGCACATTCCAATTTCAGGAGGTGTGTTTGCTTTTCTTTCATCAGCTGGGATTGGCCAATCCAGTGGTTCATGACCCTTGCTTGCTTCATAATCACCTGGGGAACTCAAAAGATGTCTGGCCTGTAATCCCAGAGATGTGATTGGTCTTAATCACTACATTCTATCAGTGATTCCTAAACTTTAAAGCACATCGGTATCAGCTAGGGTCTTGCTAAACCATAGAACCAACCGCACTGGCGTGACCTTGGCAGAGTGTTAGAAATGCTGAATCCCAGGCCCTAGCCCAGACCCACTAAATCAGAAATGTGCAGTTTAGGCTGGCACAGTGGCTCACACCCGTAATCCCAGCACTTTGGGAGGTGGGGGCAGGGAGATTGCTTGAGCCCAGGAGTTTGAGACCAACCTGGGCAACATGGTAAAGCCCCATCTCAATAAATAAATAAATAAACAAACAAACAAACCGTATGTGGTGGTGTGCACCTGTGATCCTAGTTACTCGGGAGGCTGAGGCAGGAGGATCACCTGAGCCCAGGGAGGTCTAGTCTGCAGCAAGCAGTGATTGTGCCACTGCACTCCACCCTGGGTGACATAGTGAAACCCTGTCTCAAAAACAAAAAGAAAAAAGAAAAGAAATGTGCACTTTAACAATATTTCCAGGTAATTCTACACATGTGAAAGTTGAAGAAGCACTGGGTTCAACCCCTGATGCTGTGCAGCTGGGGGTAGACCAGGTGGAGTGGGCCTGCCAGCTTGCCCTGCAAAACCTCAGATCCCACAGCCAGATCCCAACCCCACTGTAACCTCCATTTCCTACACAGCCTTCTCCACACGCCCCTCCCACATCTGCCTATGGAGCATCATCATAATAATAAATAATATTATAATAACAAAATGGCAAAAGTTCATTTGGTGCATCTCCTATGCAAGGAATTAAATGAATTAAGTTAATCCATCTAATCCTTACTACCACCTTATGATGTAGGTCTTACAGTTAGTCCCACTTTACAGATGAGGACCCAGAGCATCAAGAAGATGCATCTGGCCAGGAGTGGTGGCTCATGCCTGTAATCCCAGCACTTTGGGAGGCCAAGGCGGGCAGATCACAGGATCAGGAGTTCAAGACCAGCCTGGCCAATATGGTGAAACCCCATCTCTACTAAAAATACAAAAATTAGCCAGGCATGGTGGCGTGCACCTGTAGTCCCAGCTACTTAGGAGACTGAGGCAGAATTGCTTAAACCCAGGAGGCGGAGGTTGCAGTGAGCCTAGATGGTGTCACTGCACTCTAGTCTGGGCAACAGAGTGAGGCTCCATCTCAAAAAAAAAAAAAAAGAAGAAGAAGATGCAGCCAGCTGGGCTCAGTGGCTCATAGGCAACATAGCCAGACCCCTGTCTCTACAAAAATAATAATAATAATACTAGCCAGGCACACCTGTAGTCCCAACTACCTGAGAGGCTGAGGCAGGAGAATCACTTGAGCCCAGGAAGTGGAGGCTGCAGTGAGCTGTCATACCACTGCACTCCAGCCTGGGCAACAGAGCAAGACCCTGTCTCAAAAAAATAAATAAAATATTACAGACTTACAAGAAGTTGCAAAAATACCACAGAAGCGTTTCCCATATCCCTCACGCAGCTTTTCTTAATAGTAACATCTTGCATAACTATAGTAATTCTCAAAAGTAGGAAACTGACATTGTCACAATACTATTCACTCGACTACAGACTTTACTGGGATTTCACCAGTTTTTGCATGCACTCATTTCTTTCTGCATGTCTTTGTGTATAATTCAGTGACAGTTTATCACAGGTATAAATCCCACAATCAAAATACAGAACTGCTTCCTTACTACAAAGAATGCACACGTCACACCTTTACAGTCATATCCTCCCTCTCCTTCTCTTACCCTTGACAACCACTAATCTGTTCTCCAGCTTTGTAATTTTGTCATTTCAAGGATGTTACATAAATGGAATCATATAGCATGTCACTTTTTTTTTTTTTTTTGAGACCGAGCCTTGCTCTGTCGCCCAGGCTGGAGTGCAGTGGTACAATCTTGGCTCACTGCAACCTCCGCCTCCTTGGTTCAAGCGATTCTCCTCTCCCAGCCTCTCAAGTAGCTGGAATTACAGGCATGTGCCACCACACATTTTTTTGTGTTTTTAGTAGAGACGAAGTTTCACCATGTTGGCCAGGCTGATCTTGAACTACTGACCTTGTGATCTGCCTGCCTTAGCCTCCCAAAGTGTTGGGATTACAAGCGTAAGCCACCACACCCAACCAGCATGTCACTTTTTGAGACTGACATTTTTCCCTACTCAGCAAAACATGGTTAAAATCCATCAAGGTTGTGTGTATCAATAGTTGAATCCTATTAATTGCTGAAAGTAATTGTGGTTTTTGCATTGTCGAAATATGTCATTTGATATTGGAATACATTCTTAAATAAATGTGGTTATGGTATACATCATTTTAATGTCCATTTCTTGTTTTATGTTTTTTTTTTTTTTGCTAATGACTTATTATTTGCTGTTTATTTTATATTTACTTTAGACTATGGAAGTGATATTAGGCAAAAAGCAAATTCGAGCAATTTTCTTATTTGAGTTCAAAATGGGTTGTAAAGCAGCGGAGACAAATCGCAATATCAACAACACATTTGGCTCAGGAACTGCTAATGAACGTACAGTGCAGTGGTGGTTCAAGAAGTTTTGGAAAGGAGAAGTTTTGCCTTGAAGATGAGGAGGGTAGTGGCCAGCCATAGGAAACTGACAACAACCGAGAACAATCATCAAAGCTGATCCTCTTACAACTACACAAGAAGTTGCTGAAGAACTCAACGTCGACCATTCTATGGTTTTTCGGCATTTGAAGCAAATCGGAAAGGTGAAAAAGCTCCCTAATGGCCGGGCGCAGTGGCTCACACCTGTAATCCCAGCACTTTGGGAGGCCAAGGCGGGTGGATCACCCGAGGTCAGGAGTCCCAGACCAGCCTGGCCAACATGGCGAAACCCCGTCTCTACTAAAAATACAAAAATTAGCTGAGCGTTGTGGTGGGCGCCTGTAATCCCAGCTACTCCGGAGGCTGAGGCAGGAGAATCACTTCAACCTGGGAGGTGTAGGTTGAAGAACCTACACCTTGAACCTGGGAGGCGTAGGCAGGAGAATCGCTTGAACCTGGGGGACCAGCCTGGCCAACATGGTGAAACCCTGCCTCTACTAAAAATACAAAAATCAGCTGGCTGTGGTGGCAGGTGCCTGTAATCCCAGCTGCTCAGGAGACTGAGGCACAAGAGAATCACTTGAACCTGGGAGGTTGTAGTGAGCCAAGATGGCATCACTGCACTCCAGCCTGGGTGACAGAGTGAAACTCCATCTCAAAAAAAAAAAAAAAAAAAAAAAAAATCATGCTTTTGGTATCAAGTCTAGAAACTCTTTGCCTAACCCTAAGTTATAAAGATTTTCTCCTATGTTCTGTTTTTAAAGTTTACAGTCTTACATTTTACATTAAGATCTATGATATATTCTGCGTTAATTTTTTAAATTTTTTTATTTAATTTAATTTTATTTTTGAGACAGAATATCACTCTGTTGCCCAGGCTGGAAAGAAGTGGCACAATCTTGGCTCACTGCAACCTCTGCCTCCCAGGTTCAAGTGATTCTCATGCTTCAGCCTCCCAAGTAACTGGGACTATAGACCTCTGCCACCATGCCAGGCTAATTTTTGTGTTTTTATTACAGATGGGGTTTCACCATGTTGGGCAGGCTGGTCTCAAACTCCTGACCTCAGGTGATCCACCTGCCTTGGCCTCCTCCCAAAGTACTGGGATTACAGGCATGAGCCACTGTGCCAGGCCCTGAGTTAATTCTTATATAAGATATGAGATTTAGGCTGACATTCATAGTTTTCACTATTGATGTCTCATTGTCCATTTGTTGAAAAGACTATCTTTTCTATATTGAGTTGCTTTGGTACCTTGGTCAAAATTCATTTGGGCATACTTATGTGGTTCAATTTCCGGGTTCTCTTCTGTTTCATTGACCAATGTGTCTGTGCTTCCACCAATATCATACTATCTTGATTATCATGGTTATATAATAATCTCAAAATTATCAAGTGTGATTTCTCCTACATTCTTCCTTTTAAATATTGTTTCAGCTATTCTAGTTCCTTTGCTTTTCCATATAAATTTTAAGATAAGCTTGTCTATACAAACCAAAACAACTTGGAATTTTTATGGGAATTGCATTGAATTATAGATTACTTTGAAGAGAATTGACATCTTTACTATGTTGAGCGTTCCAATCCATGAACATGGTATGTCTGTCCCTTAATTTAGATATGTTTGTATATCTTTCATCCAGGTTTTACAGTTTTTAGCATAGGAATCCTATTCATGTTTTGTTGGATTTATACCTAAGTATTTTTTAGTAATTGTAAATGGAATTGTATTTTTCATTTTAGTTTCCAAATATTTATTGCTGGTATAAATAAATGTAATTGATTTTGAGTATTCATGTTGTATCCTGTAGCTTTGATCAACTCACTTATTAGTTCTAGGAGTTTTTGTAGTTTCCTGGGGCTTTATATATAATCATGCCATCTACAAATAAGGAGATTTTTATTTATTCCCTTCCAATCTCTGTGTATTTTTTTTTTTTATTTTTGCCTTATTGCACTGCCTAGGACTTCTGACACTATGCTAAATAAGAGTGATGAGACATCACACCTATTAGGATGGCTACAACAAAAACAGAAAATAACAAATGCTGACAAGGACATGGAGAAATTGGAACCCTTGTACACTGTTGGTGAGATGTAAAATGATGAAGCCATTATGGAAAACAGTATGGCTTCCCCAAAAAATTAAAAACAGGATTACTATATGATCCAGCAATTCCACTTCTGTGTATATACCCAAAAGAATTGAAAGCAGGGACTCAAAGAGGTAATTGTACACCCATGTTCATAGCAGCATTATTTGCTATAACTAAAAGGTGAAAACAATCCAAGTGTCTATTGACTGATAAATGAATAAGACGAAAGTGATATATACATGCAACAGAACATTATTCAGCCTTAAAAAAAAAGAAAGAATTCTGACCCATGCTACAATATGAATGAACCTTAAGGCCATTGTGCTAAGTGAAATAAGCCAGTCACAAAAGGACAAATATATGATTCTGCCTATATGAGGCATGTAGAGTAGTGAAATTCTAGAGAGAAACAGTAATATAGCAGTTACCAGGGGCTTGGAGGAGAGGGGAATGGGAGTTATTGTTTGATAAGTAAAGACTTCCAGTTTTGCAAGATGAAAAGAGTTCTGGAAATGGATGGTACTGATGGTAGCACAACAATGCGAATGTACTTAATGCCACTGAATTGTATACTTAAAAATGGTTATGATAGGTCGGGCACAGTGGCTCATGCCTGTAAATCCCAGCACTTTGGGAGGCCTAGGTGGGCAAATCACCTGAGGTCAGGAGTTCGAGGCCAGCCTGACCAACGTAGTAAAACCCAGTCTCTACTAAAACTACAAAAAACTAACAAGGCGTGGTGGCACGTGCCTGTAATCCCAGCTACTCAGGAGGCTGAGACAGGAGAATCACTTGAACCCAGGAGGGAGAGGTTGCAGTGAGCTGAGATCGTGCCATTGCACTCCAGCCTAGGCAACAAGAGCAAAACTCTGTCTCAAAAAAAAAAAAAAAAAAAGGTTACGATAGTAAATTTTATAGTATGTGTATTTCATCCCAATGAAAATAATGAAATAATGAGCGGTGAGAATGAATATCCTTGCCATGCTTGTGATTATGGAAAACTTCCATACTGTTTTCCATAATGGCTACATCATTTTACATCTCACCAACAGTGCACAAGGGTTCCAATTTCTCCATGTCCTTGTCAGCATTTGTTATTTTCTGTTTTGGTTGTAGCCATCTTAATGGGTGCGATGTCTCATCACTCTTATTTAGCATAGTGTCAGAAGTCCTAGGCAGTGCAATAAGGCAAAAATAAAAGAAAATACACAGAGATTGGAAGGGAATAAACAAAACTCTCCTTATTGGTAGATGGCATGATTATATATAAAGCTCCAGGAAACTACAAAAACTCCCAGAACTAATAAGTGAGTTGATCAAAGCCACAGGATACAACATGAATACACAAAATCAATTACATTTATTTATACCAGCAATAAATATTTGGAAACTAAAATTTTAGGAGGAAAAGCAACAAGTATTTCACCACTTTGAGGCTAGCTGAAGGTTTTTCATAAATTTTGTTATCAGGCTGAGAAAGTTTCCTTCAATTTCTAGTTTTCTGAAAGTTTTTTTTTATCAGGAGTGGATGTTATAGTTTGTCAAATGCTTTTTATGCATGATTTTTCTTTTCTAGCCTGTTAATACGATGAATCCCATTGAGAAGTTTCAAAATATTTGGCTAACCTTGCATTCCTGGAATAAATCCCACTTAGTCATGATGTATAATTTTTCTCTAATGTGAAACATCTTTATTTACTTTGGACAACCATTCGTCCAATGAGATTGACTTTTCCACCTTTAAATGCAGTAAAATATGTAATAAGGTGGTGCAAAAGTAATTGCAGTTTTGCCATTACTTTTAATGACAAAATCCACAATTACTTTTGCATCAACCTAATATAACATAAAATTTGCCATTTTAACCATGTTTAAGTGTACAGTTTAGTGGTATTAATTACATTCACAATGGTGTGCAGCCATCACCACTATGTGTTTTCAAAATTTTTTCAACACCCCAAACAGAAAACCTGTATGTGTAAAGCAATAATATCCCTTCCTCACCCAGCCCTAAGTAATTTCTAATTTCCTTTCTGCCTCTATGAATTTCCCTATTCTCGATATTTCCTATAAGTAGAATCATAAAATATTTGTCTTTTGTGTGTCTGGCTTACTTCACTTAGCCATAATGGTTTCAAGGACCATCCATATAGTAGCATGTATCAGAATTTCATTCTTTTTTACATGAATAATATTTCATTGTATGTACATACCACATTTTGTTTTTTCACTTATCTGTTCATGAACACGTGGGTTGTTTCCATCTTTGTGAATAATAGTGTTGTGAATATAGGTCTGCAAGTGTCTGCATGAGTCCTTGTTCAGTTCTTTTTTTTTTTTTTT
>NW_012101332.1:2192040-2197429 GCF_000951045.1 Mandrillus leucophaeus
CCATGTTGGCCAGGCTGGTCTTGAACTCCTAACCTCGAGTAAGCCACCCACCTCAGCTTCCCAAGTGCTGGGATTACAGATGTGACCCACCATGCCTGGCTTCCATCATTGCTTTTAACCTACCTATGTCATTATATTTGAAATGAGTTTCCTGTAGACAGTGTACAGTTTTTAAAAATATATTCTGCTAATCTCTGTATATAAACCATTTGCATTCAATTACAGATTTATTAGAACTTAAGTCTCCCATCTTATTTTTCTTCAGTTCCTTTTGTTTTTTATTCTTGTTTCCTTTTCCTTGGCCTCCTGTGGATTACTAAGCATTTTTTTAGTGTTTCATTTACCTTTATCTGTAGTTTTTTTTTTTTTTTTAGTATATCTCTTTACATAGTTTTTTAGTGGTTGCTCTGGAATTACAATATATATATAACATTACCATGCAATAGTATTAATATTTTATCACTTCAAATAAAATGAAGGAAACATTACAGTTTAGGTCCCTTTATCCTCCCTGATTTATAAAAATATAGCTATCTTTATTTTGTGAGGGGGAATAGAGTCTCGCTCCATCACTCCAGTTGTAGTGCAGTCATGGCTCACCGCAGCCTCACCTCCCTAGCTCAGGTGATCCTCCCACCTCAGCCTCCCAAGTAGCTGGCACCATGGGACCACAGGCACGTGCCACCATGCCTGGCTGATTTTTGTAGTTTTGGTAGAGATGGGGTTTCGCCATGTTGCCCAGACTGGTCTCAAATTCCTGAGCTCAAGTAATACACCCACCTTGGCCTCCCCAAGTTCTGGAATTACAGGCGTGAGCCACCATGTCCATCCCCACCTTCCTTCTGTTCTTCTGGAACTTCAGTGATGTGAGTGTTAAAACCTAATGTGCCAAAGGTCCCTGGAGCTCTTTTCTTTTCTCTTTTTTTAGAGACAGGGTCTCACATTGTCCCCCAGGCTGGAGTGCAGTGGCATGATCTCGGCTCGCTGCAACCTCCACCTCCCTGGAGCTCTTTTCATTTTTAAAAATCTACTTTCTATCTTTTGTTCATACTTCAATCTATTTACTACTTACTCTCTGTTGTTTAGAATGAGTAATTTCTATCGACCTATCTTCAAGTTTACTGATTCTTTCTTCTGTCATCTCCATTCTGCTATTTGGCCCTTTCAGTGAGTTTTACTTCAGTTCTTGTATTTTTCAGTCCTTATATTTTTCTCTTCTAAAATTCCTTTGCTCCTTAGGCCCTAGAAAGAAGTAGAGTAAAAATGGCTGTGTAGGGTCCTTGGTGGGGTGTGAATCAGAGGTGATAGAGCCCCCACCATAGTTTAGGTGACCTGGAAGCTGGGCTGTGTATCTGTTTTAGGGCATTTGTGTTGCTATAAAGGAATACCTGAGGCTTATAATGAAAAGAGACTTATTTGACTCACAGTTCTGCAGGTTGTACAAGATGCATGGCACGGGCATCTGCTCCTGGTGAGGGCATCAGTCTCCTTCCACTCAGGATGGAAGGCAAAGGGGAGCTGCATACGTGGAGACCGTGTGGCAAGATAGGAAGCAAGAGAGATGAGAGGTGCCAGGCTCTTTTGAACAAGCAGCTCTTGAGAAATCTAATAAAGTGAGGACTCACACATTACCTCAAGGATGGCACCAAACCATTCACAAGGGATCTGCCGCCATGACCCAGACACCTCCGACTAAGCTCCACCTCCCAACATTGCCATACTGGGGATTAAACTTTTTTTTTTTTTAAACAGAGTCTCACTCTGTTACCCAGGCTGGAGTGCAGTGGCATGATCCCAGCTCATTGCAGCTTCCACCTCCCGGGTTCAAGTGATTGTCTGCCTCAGCTTCCCAAGTAGCTTGGACTACAGGCATGTGCCACCACGCCTGGCTAATTTTTTTGTATTTTTAGTAGAGACAGGATTTCACCATGTTGACCAGGCTGATCTTGAACTCCTGATCTCAAGTGATCTGTCCGCCTTGGTCTCCCAAAGTGCTGGGATTACAGGCGTGAGTCACTGCACCCGGCCAGGATTAAACTTCAACATGAGATTTGGAGGGGACAAACATCCAAAGTTTAGTAACATCCAAGATGGCTAAGTCACATGGTTGGCAGTTGATGCCAAGTGAAAGTGGAAGCATAGTATTCTCAGAGCCCTCTAGCATGGTCCCCAGCCTTCCCAGAGTGATAGTCTCAAAAGAACTAAGCAAAAGATTCTTACCCTTTTCTAACTTCACCTTGGAGGTCATACAGCACCTGTGGTTACACATGAGCCACTAGGGCCAGCCCAGACTCAAGGGAAGGGGTCAAACTCACTTCTCAATGGGGAAAGGGCCAAAGACTTTGAAAACATATATTTTTTTTTGGTTTGGGTTTTTTTTTGTTGCTCTGTCACCCAGGCTGAGTGCATGATCTCAGCTCACTGCAACCTCCACCTCCCGGGTTCAAGCGATTCTCATGTCTCAGCCTCCCAAGTAGCCTCACCATGCCTGGCTAATTTTTTGTATTTTTAGTAGAGACAGGGTTTCACCCTGTTGGCCAGGCTGGTCTCGAACTCCTGACCTCAGGTGATCCACCCGTCTCAGCCTCCCAAAGTGCTGGGATTACAGGTGTGAGCCACCACGCCCAGCCCTTTTTTTTTTTTTTTAATTTGTAGAGATGAGGTCTTGCTGTGTTGCCCAGGCTGGGCTCAAACTCCTGGGCTCAAGCAATCTTCCCTTCTCGGCCTCTCAGAGTGCTGGGATTATAGGCACGAACAGTCGTGCCAGGCCAAAGACATGTTTTAACAGTCGGCCGGCTGGCCACAAATTATTTATATTCCTTCCACATGCAAAATAGACTCATGTCTTTCCTCAGCCTCAAAAATCTCATCTACTATGGCAGGCTCAGATGCAAGCCCCAGGATCTCATCATCTAAATCAGATGCAAGTGTTGGGGAGGCTACAGTATTGCCAGGATATAGGACCCTCGAGTACTTCTGGAGAGAGGGATGCAGGTGCAGCTATTTGGGATAGCCAAGGATGAATATGTAGAGCTGTGCTGCCCATCATGATAGCCACTAGCCACACAGAGTAATTCAATTTAAATAAAATGACATAAAATGAAAATTCAGTTCCTGCATTGCACTTGCCAAATGTTAAATACCCAACAGCCACATTGGACAGTAAAGATGCAGAATATTTCTGTCATTGCAGAAAGTTCTAATGAACAGTACTGATTAGACCATACAAGTACAGGTATGCCCTGTGACCCAGCAATCCTCAGTTTGGGTTCTCCCAAAAGCATACCCTGAGGCCAAAGGTGCAGGTGGCTTATTTGGGAGCTGTTTCCCAGAAGCACAAGCGAGTGGGGAAACAGAGCCAGGAAGAGCAAAAAGCCAACAAATGGTGCAGAGTCTGGAGTACAGGGAGGCACCTAAAGCACTTCCCTGACTCAGAATGAGCACCTCCTTAATGTTTGTTTGTTTGTTTGTTTGTTTGTTTGTTGAGACAGAGTCTCGCTCTGTCACCCAGGCTGGAGTGCGGTGGCACGATCTCGGCTCACTGCAGCCTCCCAGGCTCAAGTGATTCCTGTGCCTCAGCCTCCTGAGTAGCTGGGATTACAGGCACGTGCCACCACGCCCAGATAATTTTTGTATTTTTAGTAGAGATAGGGTTTCTCTATGTTGGCCAGGTTGGTCTCGAACTCCTGGGCTCAGGTGATCTGTCCACCTTGGCCTCCCAAAGTGCTGGGATTACAGGTGCGAGCCACCACGCCTGACCCCCTGCTTAAATTTTGACTCTGGTTCCCTAATTTGACCCACCCTACTTCCAAGCCCCAAAAAGGCTACTCCTATGAGCAGCTAGAGGTCATTTGTTCTGGGGACCCTCAGAAGATCAAGGAATCACGTAGAAGTCACCTGAGAATGGACCCTCCGAGGAAAAGGGAAGCTGCAGTATTTACTCCATTGTTTTCAGCCCTCACTGTTTGAGGATTGCTACTGGAGGACTCAATCCTGCTACTTCCAGTCCGTTCTGCATGCAGACAGTAGAAAGGCCTCAGTCTCCAGCAGAGAAGCAGAAAGATCCGAGCACGTGAGCAGGAAACTGTCAGCCTGTGTGGAAACTGACCACTGTATCCACAAGCCGAGGGGATACAGTAGAGGACATCAGCTGGTGTGCTACTGTATATTCCAGAAAGCCTCCCATCCAGAGGACAGGTGTGAGCCTATGGTAATGGGGAGCTAGAGGCAATCTAAGTGTCCATCACTGGGAGAATAGATAAGTAAAAGTGCTGTGGTTGTGTACACCATGAAATACAGTGCACAGGAAACTTGACGTACACAGCTTGTGAAGAGATCTCAGAACCAGTGTTAGGGTTAAAGAAAGAAAGAAAGAAAGAAGTAGAAGATTTATAGCACAATTCCACTTATGTAAATTGGAAACACATACTCACACAAAATCACAAATTATAAAGATACATCTTTGCAGCTATTTATCAAGTGCATTGTAGTAGGTGTCTGTGGGGGTGCGGTGGGAACGGGAATTGGCAATGGAGGAGTAAAAGCCTTGGAGGGTCTTTTGTGGGCCAATTGTGATCTTGTGTTAAGATCTGAAGAGTATGATTAATAACTTTCTGCACCAAAGGGCTAAGAAAAAAAAAAAAAGGAGTGGAAAATAGGAAACGTCTGCACATCAGAGCAGTTTCTTACCCGCTACACAATTATTATTACTGCAGGGATGATGATAGCAAGGCAACCAGACTCACCGCCCACCTTCTCTCCAGGGAGCCCCTCTAGTCCCCAGGAAATGCGCTTGCCCCCAGCGAATAAGGAGTTCCCTACCCCTTCCATGCGTCCCAGAGGGACAGAAAGGAGAAGTGGGCCTGCTACCCCCAGAGGTTCTCATCTTCTACCTGGACTGCATATGGAATAGGGAGCAAGTGCATAGGACTCTGATCATACCCCTTCTCTGCCTCTAACCCTCTGCGGGACCTTAGGCAAGTCACTTTGCCTTCCTATGCCTCAGTTGTCTCACCAGTAAAATGGGCATGATTATTGTATTAGGGTTCTCCAGAGAGACAGAATAAATAGGATGGTTGGATAAATAGATGATAGACAGATAGATAGATAGATGATAGATAGATAGATAGATAGATAGATAGAGACTAGATAGATAGATAGATAGATAGAGACTAGATAGATAGATAGATAGATAGATACATACATACATACATACATACATACATACATACATACATAGAGAGAGATAAATAGATAGATAGAGACTAGATAGATGAGAGAGAGAAAGAGAGAGGAGGGGATTTATTAGGGGAATTGGCTTAGACAATTAGGAAGGCTAATAAGTTCCATGACAGGCCATCTGCAAGCTGGAGAACCAGAGAAGCTTGTA
>NW_012101332.1:2198009-2201180 GCF_000951045.1 Mandrillus leucophaeus
AAAGGAAAATACTAGTCTATAGCTTCCTTTTTTCCTTATTTGTTTTCATTCTGTCTTTGTCTGGTTTTGGAATCAGGATAATGCTGACTTCATAAAATGAAATGAAAAGTATTGCTTCCTCTTCTGTTTTCTGGAATCGATACTAAAGAATTGGTATCAATTCTTCTTTAAATGTTTGCTAGATTTCTATAATGAAACCATCTGGACACAAAGATTTCATTCTTGGGAGCCTTTTAATTAGAGATCAAGTTTTTAAAATAGTTATAAGACTACTCATAATATCTATTTCATCTTAGGTGAGCTTTGGTAGTTTGTGGTTTTTGAGCAATTTGTCCATATTGTCTAAGTTGAGTTTATATGCATAGACTCATTTACAGTATTTCCTTATTATTCTTTTAATGTCCATGAGGTCTGTAGTAATAGTGGTCATTTGTGTCTTCTCTCTTTTCTCTTCTTCCATCTTGCTAAAAGTTTATCAATTTTATTCATCTTTTCAAAGAACCAGCTTTTGATTTTGTCTTTATTGTTTTCTGTTTTCTGTGTAATTGATTTCTCCACCTCTTTATGATTTCTTTCCCTCTGCTTGACTTGAGTTTATTTAGCTTTTTCTAGTTTCTTGAGGAGAATGCTTAGTTTAGTAATTTGAGACTTTTCCTTCTTTTTTTTTTTTTTTTTTTTGAGACAGAATCTCGCTCTGTCATCCATGCTAGAGTGGAGTGGCGCCATCTCGGCTCACTGCAACCTCTGTCTTCCAGGTTCAAACAATTTTCGTGCCTCAGTCTCCTGGGTAGCTAGGGTTACAAGTGTGCACCGCCACACCCGGCTAATTTTTGTATTTTTAGTACAGACAAGGTTTCACCATGTTGGCCAGGCTGGTCTTGAAATCCTGGCCTCAAGTGGTTCACCCACCTCAGCTCCCTAAAAGTGCTGGGATTACAGGCGTGAGCCACCACATCCATCCAGCCCTTTCTTCATTTTTAATATAAGCATTTAGTGCTATAAACTTCTCTCTAAGACTGCTTTAGTTATATCCCACAAGTTTTGGGGGCTTTTTCTTCCTGTTTTTTTGTTTTGTTTTGTTTTGTTTGTTTTGTTTTGTTTTGTTTTGAGACAGTGTCTCATTCTGTCACCCAGGCCAGAGTGCAGTGGTGCTATCACTGCTCACTGCAGCCTTGACCTCCTAGGCTCAAGTGATTCTCCCTCCTCAGCCTCCCAAGTAGCTGGGATTACAGACTCCTGCCACCACACCCAGCTAATTTTTTGTGCTTTTAGTAGAGATAGCGTTTTTCCATGTTGGCCAGGGTGGTCTGGAACCCCTGACCTCAGGTGATCAGCCCTCCCCAGGCCTCCCAAAGTGCTGGAATTACAGGCATGAGCCACCCTGCCCAGTCTAATTTTTGTATTTTTGATAGAAATGGGGTTTCGCCATGTTGGCCAGGCTGGTCTTGAACTCCTAACCTCGAGTAAGCCACCCACCTCAGCTTCCCAAGTGCTGGGATTACAGATGTGACCCACCATGCCTGGCTTCCATCATTGCTTTTAACCTACCTATGTCATTATATTTGAAATGAGTTTCCTGTAGACAGTGTACAGTTTTTAAAAATATATTCTGCTAATCTCTGTATATAAACCATTTGCATTCAATTACAGATTTATTAGAACTTAAGTCTCCCATCTTATTTTTCTTCAGTTCCTTTTGTTTTTTATTCTTGTTTCCTTTTCCTTGGCCTCCTGTGGATTACTAAGCATTTTTTTAGTGTTTCATTTACCTTTATCTGTAGTTTTTTTTTTTTTTTTAGTATATCTCTTTACATAGTTTTTTAGTGGTTGCTCTGGAATTACAATATATATATAACATTACCATGCAATAGTATTAATATTTTATCACTTCAAATAAAATGAAGGAAACATTACAGTTTAGGTCCCTTTATCCTCCCTGATTTATAAAAATATAGCTATCTTTATTTTGTGAGGGGGAATAGAGTCTCGCTCCATCACTCCAGTTGTAGTGCAGTCATGGCTCACCGCAGCCTCACCTCCCTAGCTCAGGTGATCCTCCCACCTCAGCCTCCCAAGTAGCTGGCACCATGGGACCACAGGCACGTGCCACCATGCCTGGCTGATTTTTGTAGTTTTGGTAGAGATGGGGTTTCGCCATGTTGCCCAGACTGGTCTCAAATTCCTGAGCTCAAGTAATACACCCACCTTGGCCTCCCCAAGTTCTGGAATTACAGGCGTGAGCCACCATGTCCATCCCCACCTTCCTTCTGTTCTTCTGGAACTTCAGTGATGTGAGTGTTAAAACCTAATGTGCCAAAGGTCCCTGGAGCTCTTTTCTTTTCTCTTTTTTTAGAGACAGGGTCTCACATTGTCCCCCAGGCTGGAGTGCAGTGGCATGATCTCGGCTCGCTGCAACCTCCACCTCCCTGGAGCTCTTTTCATTTTTAAAAATCTACTTTCTATCTTTTGTTCATACTTCAATCTATTTACTACTTACTCTCTGTTGTTTAGAATGAGTAATTTCTATCGACCTATCTTCAAGTTTACTGATTCTTTCTTCTGTCATCTCCATTCTGCTATTTGGCCCTTTCAGTGAGTTTTACTTCAGTTCTTGTATTTTTCAGTCCTTATATTTTTCTCTTCTAAAATTCCTTTGCTCCTTAGGCCCTAGAAAGAAGTAGAGTAAAAATGGCTGTGTAGGGTCCTTGGTGGGGTGTGAATCAGAGGTGATAGAGCCCCCACCATAGTTTAGGTGACCTGGAAGCTGGGCTGTGTATCTGTTTTAGGGCATTTGTGTTGCTATAAAGGAATACCTGAGGCTTATAATGAAAAGAGACTTATTTGACTCACAGTTCTGCAGGTTGTACAAGATGCATGGCACGGGCATCTGCTCCTGGTGAGGGCATCAGTCTCCTTCCACTCAGGATGGAAGGCAAAGGGGAGCTGCATACGTGGAGACCGTGTGGCAAGATAGGAAGCAAGAGAGATGAGAGGTGCCAGGCTCTTTTGAACAAGCAGCTCTTGAGAAATCTAATAAAGTGAGGACTCACACATTACCTCAAGGATGGCACCAAACCATTCACAAGGGATCTGCCGCCATGACCCAGACACCTCCGACTAAGCTCCACCTCCCAACATTGCCATACTGGGGATTAAACTTTTTTTTTTTTT
>NW_012101332.1:2201230-2204691 GCF_000951045.1 Mandrillus leucophaeus
AGGAGAATCGCTTGAACCTGGGAGGCAGAAGTTGCAGTGAGCCAAGATTGCACCATTGCACTCCAGCCTGGGCAACAAGAGCAAAACTCCATCTCAAAAAATAATAATAATAATAAAATAAAAAACTAGGTTTTTTTTGTTTTGTTTTGTTTTTTGAAACAGAATCTCACTCTGTTGCCCAGGCTGGAGTGCAGTGGCATGATCTTTGCTCACTGCAACCTCGCCTCCCGGATTCAAGCGATTCTCATGCCTCGGCCTCCTGAGTAGCTGAGACCACAGGTGCCTGCCACCACTCCTGGCTAATTTAGAATAAAAAAGAAGCTTTCTCCCTGCCATTCAGGTAGCCTTATCCCTAATCTCAGCCTCCGTCAGGGACTTCTCAAGGCCATTTGACTGAAAGCTGCCCAGAGAGTTCTAAGGATTTCAGTTTCTCTTTCCTTCTTGATGCAGCTCCCAGCTCACTTGGCCCCGCCCACACCTGTTCCCTCACCAGGCTCCCAGACTGGCCCCACCCACTCATGCCTCTGAAGTCAAAGTGGAAATTCTCATTTCCAATTACCTTTTCACTTTACACACATCATCGTGGATTGCTCATTTTGCCCGGCTAAAAAGCAGAGAGCCATGCCGCTGGGGAAGCAGTTGCGATTTAGCCATGGCTGCAGCTTGGATCGTGGTGCTGGTGACTTTGGTGCTAGGCTTGGCCGTGGCAGGCCCTGTCCCCACTTCCAAGCCCACCACAACTGGGAAGGGCTGCGACATTGGCAGGTTCAAATCTCTGTCACCGCAGGAGTTGGCAAGCTTCAAGAAGGCCAGGGACGCCTTGGTGAGTTCCTGTTGCTAGGGGCTAACCTCCACTTCTACAGGTGTCCCAGTTACTGCCCTGCTACCGTGGGCTAGCCTCTAGCCTTCCAACTATGGTGAACCTCTATCCTTTCTGCACTGGGTTAAACCTATGCTGTCAGGCTAACTTCATCCTTGCTGCTAGAAGCTAGCTTCCAGCCATCCTGCTGTGAGCTAACCCCTGCCCTTACTCTCTAGGAAGAGTCACTCAAGTTGAAAAACTGGAGTTGCAGCTCTCCTGTCTTCCCCGGGAATTGGGACCTAAGGCTTCTCCAGGTGAGTTGGAAGTCAGGCCCCCTTCACCCTTCCCTTGACCCTTTCCCCTCTCTCCTTAAGTGGCCCCTTAGCTTTCTTTGTCTCCCTTGTCCTTCACTGTCTTGGACCTCTCCTCACCTGTCCTGTGCCCTTGCCACTTCTCAACAGCTCTCTTGACTCTGTCCTTCCCCTGGGTCCCTTCTATCATCTCCCGTTGGCCCCACTGCCCTAGCTCACTCACCTGTCCCTGTCACTTCCACTCTCACTCTTCATTTCTCTCCCAAATGTCCCCAGTCTGTCCCCCGCCTATGCCTTTCATCCTGCTCCACTTCCCCGTCTGTTCCCAACACTGACTCCCTTTCCCTCTCACCCGCCCCTGTCACCTGTCCCTCATCATCTTTCACTGACATTCATCCAGCTCATGCTCCCCTCCATCCACCCTTCTTTTTTTTTTTTTTTTTTTTTTTTTTTTTTTTGAGACAGAGTCTTGCTCTGTCGCCCAGGCTGGAGTGCAGTGGCATGATCTTGGCTCACTGCAACCTCCTCCTTCCGGGTTCAAGCGATTCTCCTGCCTCAGCCTCCTGAGTAGCTGCGATTACAAGCATGTGCCATGATGCCCAGCTAATTTTTGTATTTTTAGTAGAAACAGGGTTTCACCATGTTGGCCAGGCTGGTCTCGAACTCCTGACCTCAGGTGACCCACCTGCCTCGGCCTCCCAAAGTGCTGGGATTACAGGCATCAGCCACCACACCTGTCCCCACCCTTCTTCTCTGTGCATGCAACTGTCCCTCTCTCACTGCGCCCCAACCTGCTTTCTCCTCACCCGTCTCCACCCTGTCCCAGGGAACCTCTGTGACCCCCGTAAGTCCCCTTTCATTTGTCTCCATTTCACTTATCCCCTCACCTGCCTCCTTGACCATCCTGCCTCCCCTGTATCCTTCCTCAAGTCTTCCCCCTCCTGCCTCCTTCTCCCCAGACCCCTCACCTGTCCCCACCACATGCACTGTGTCACCGTCCTTCCCCAGGATTGCCTACCTGTCCCCACTAACTGGGTCTTCTTGCCTGTTCTCCCTCACATGCTCTTTTTCACCTCTCCTCAGGTGAGGGAGCGCCCCGGGGCCTTGGAGGCTGAGCTGGCCCTGACGCTGAAAGTTCTGGAGGCTGCCGCTGACACTGACTCGACCCTAGAGGTCGTCCTAGACCAGCCCCTTCACACCCTGCAGCACATCCTTTCCCAGCTCCAGGCCTGTGTGAGTCATCCGGGCCTGGGCACTTAGGTCTGTGAGTTCTGAGCAGCATCCTTCCCCTGTGGTGGCTCAGGCTCCGCCTCACACACCGCCCTCCTCTGCCCACAGATCCAGGCTCAGCCCACAGCAGGGCCCAGGACCCGGGGCCGCCTCCACCACTGGCTACACCGGCTCCAGGAGGCCCCCGAAAAGGTGAGCAACCCAGGAAGAGAAGGACCAGGGTCTGAGGAGCCAATAGGAGCCCAGACCCTGGACAGCCCGTGACCCATCCCCTCCTCCCCTACAGGAGTCCCCTGGCTGCCTTGAGGCGTCTGTCACCTTCAACCTCTTCCGCCTACTTATACGGGACCTGACATGTGTCGCCAATGGGGACCTGTGTCTGAGAACGTCAACCCACCCCGAATCCACCTGACACCCCACACCTTATTTATGCACTGAGCCCTACTCCTTCCTTAAATTATTTCCTCTCACCCTTTATTTATGAAGCTATAGCCCTGACTGAGACATAGGACTGAGTTTATTGTTTTACTTTTATACATTATGCACGAATAAACAACAAGGAATTGGAACCTTCTGTGATAGGTGAATCCTTGAGTGTGTGTGCGATTGTGGGTCTGTGACTGGGTGTGGATGTCTGTGTGATGCAGGCAAAATTTGTGACTGATTGTGTATATTTGTGTGTGCCTGACTTCTGTGACTGTGTGTGTATTTGTATGTAAATGAGTGTCTACCCAAACTTGAATCTAACCAAAGATGCGTAACTGTGCATGTTCATGCCCACATGTGTGCAAGTATGTGTGTGCACTGCCAGGCATGGTGGCTCACACCTGTAATGCCAGCACTTTGGGAGGCTGAGGCAGGCAGATCACTTGAAGTCAGGAGTTTGAGACCAGCTTAGTTAACATGGTGAAATCCTGTTTCTACTAAAAATACAAAAATTAGCCAGGAGTTGTGGCATGCCCCTGTAATCCCAGCTACTTGGGAAGCTGAGTCAGGAGAATCAGTTAAACCTGGGAGGTGGAGGTTGCGGTGAGCCAAGATCACACCATTGCCTTCCAGCCTGGGCAACAAGAATGAAACTCCGTCTAAGGAGAGGAGAGGAGAGGAGAGGAGAGGAG
>NW_012101332.1:2205621-2206950 GCF_000951045.1 Mandrillus leucophaeus
CACAGAAACTGTGAGCATAATAATATTTGTTTTATGCCAGTAAGTTTGGTTTGTTATAAGGCAATAAATCATTGGAACGGTGAGACAGCCACCAGCCCATCACAATTCACTGTGAGGTGTGTCACGAGACATTTATTACCAAAATGACCCATCAGAGTTTTTTTGCGGGGGTTGGGGAGAGCGGGACAGCGTCTGGCTCCGTCACCCAGGCTGAAGTGCAGTGGTACGATCTATCTCAGATCACTGCAACCTCCACCTCCCAGTTTCAAACCGTCCTCCCACCTCAACTTCCCGAACAGCTGGGACTACAGGTGTGTGCCTCCACCCCCACCTAATTTTTGTATTTTTTGTAGAAACGGGGTGTCGCTATGTTGCCCAGACTGGTGTCGAGCTCCTGGACTCAAGCAGTCCTCCTGCCTCAGCCTACCAAAGTGCTAGGACTACAGGCGTGAGCCACCGCCCCAGCCCCAACAAAGTTTCTGAATGGTTGACTTTTTGTTACATTACAGGGGTTTCAGAACAAAATTCCATTCTTATCATCCTATAACTCTCACTTCTTTGTATTGTTTGTTTGTTTGAGACGGAGTCTGGCTCTGTCGCCCAGGCTGGAGTGCAGTGACAAGATCTCAGCTCACTGCAACCTTCGTCTCCTGGGTTCAAGCGATTCTCCTGCCTCAGCCTCTCGAGTAGCAGGGACTACAGGCACGTGCCACCACTCCCAGCTAATTTTTGTATTTTTAGTAGATACAGGGTTTCACCATGTTGGCCAGACCGGTGTCGAACTCCTGGCCTCAAGTGATCCTCCCGCTTCAGCCTCCCAAAGTGCTGGCATTACAGGCATGAGCCACCGCGCCCGGCCTCCTTTGCATTCTTGAGGATTTTCTTGATTAGGAGTCAGAGGACAGAAGTACAGGCATACGCAGAAATTACATACAACCAATGGGCAAAAGTTGAAGCATTCTCCTTGATAACCAAAAGCAAGTTAAATGTGGCCAGGTGTGGTGGCTCACGCCTGTAATCCCTGCACTTTAGGAGGCCTAGGTGGGAGGACTGCTTGAGCGCAGGAGTTAGAGACCAGCCTGAGCAACATAGCGACCACATCTTTACAAAAAAAACTCAAAAATTAGGTAGGCATGGTAGCACGTGCCTGTAATCCCAGTCCCAGGAAGATGGCTCGAGTCCAGGAGGTTGAGGCTGTAGTGAGCCATGATCGTGCCACCGTACTCCAGCCCGGGTGACAAAGTAAGACTGTCTCAAAAAAAGAAAGAAAGAGAGAGAGAGGAGGGAAGGGAAGGGAAAGGAAGGGTAGGGAAGGGAAGGGAAGAGGAG
>NW_012101332.1:2208170-2209044 GCF_000951045.1 Mandrillus leucophaeus
TCATTATTGTAACATATTTTTCTTCCTTGATACAAACAGAACTCTTTCCCACTTGTTCCCTTCCTTCCGGCTTAGTTCATTGGTATAAGGATGTGAGGCCCAGAGCTATGGCAACCATTTTGTGACCACAAGGCAACAAGTTTAGGGTGTGAAGCTATCATTCTGAGGAAGGTAGACCAAAAGAGTAGAAAACGGGGTCCTTGCTGATATTAATAAGCCATTGCACCAAACCTCAGAATCCCCTAACTCCACACTTACTTAGATGACATAACTGAATGTCTTTATTGCTTAGGTCATGTTAATTGGATTTTTCTGTTTCTTGCAGCCAAATGTATCCCCATGAATTCATCTCTGCGTGGCCAGCACTGAACCCAGGGAAGGTGGTCAATTAATATTTCATAAAAATTTTAGTCATATAGGACATGTCCGAGCCCAGGCATACGAGTCTCTTCAATTATGAATGTTGCAATGGAAGAAAACGAGGTTGCAGATCTCTGCTTGGAGATGCCAAGGCTTTACAGAAGAGATTTTGAACTGGATATATTTTAGTTTTGCCTGACCAGCATCCATTACTCCTGGTAATTGCTCTTCAGTTTTCCTTTGGAAATGACCTCCTTTCCCACTCCCTCATTTGGCTGGACACATGACTCCAATTTGATCAATCAGAGCAAGCACTCCATCTCCAGAGCACAGTAACAAGCTTTTCCTTGTCCTCTCTCATGGTGGCCTTTGCTTAAGTGGTTCCCTCTACTTAGGACACTCTCCGATGACCAAGTCTTCACCTGGTTCATTTCCACAATATCACCTCCTCCTCCAAAAATCTTTCAGCATAGTACACCCGGGTTTCTATTGCTTTATATATATATATATATAT
>NW_012101332.1:2210402-2227367 GCF_000951045.1 Mandrillus leucophaeus
TGTAAATAAATGACCATTTTCCCCACCACATGCAGTTGAAAGGGATGAATCTGAGCTGAGACAAGCAAAGAAGAGAGATGCATAGGAAGAGTGTCTTGGTGGGGTTGAGTCTGGGTTCCTTTCTCTAAACCCCTGTTCCTTGTAGCTTTGCAATCCCCCACAACTTTTTTTTTTTTTTGAAACAGACCCTCACTCTGTCACCCAGGCTGGAGTGCAGTGATGTAATCTCAACTCACTGCAAACTCCACCTCCCGGGTTCAAGCGATTCTCCTGCCTCAGCCTTTCAAGCAGCTGAAATCACAGGAACCTACCATGCCCAGCTAATTTTTGTATTTTTAGTAGAGATGGGGTTTCACCATGTTGGCCAGCCTGGTCTCGAACTCCTGACCTCAGGCAATCCGCCCACCTCGGCCTCCCAAAGTGCTGGGATTACAGGCATGAGCCACCCCTCCTGGCCTTTAATTTTTTTTTTTTTAATAGAGACAGGATCTCACTATGTTTCCCAGGTTGGTCTTGAACTCCTGGACTCAAGTGATCCTCCCAACTTAGCCTCCCAGAGTGCTGGGATTATGTGTCAATCACTGCGTCCGGCGCCCAATTCTGTTTTGAAGGTAGGCATACCTCACCCCAAAGCTGGGGTCTCCATGGAAATCAGACCACATACCATCCCTGGTGAAGACCCTTCATTGGCTTCCCACGGCTCCAAAGAATAAAATGTTAACTCTTGACCACACCTCATAAGGTTATGTAGAACCTGCTTGCTTCTCCCACCTACTCTCCTCTCACTCTCCTCACTTCAGTCCAGACACACTGCCTCCAACACATCAAGCACACTACTTCCTAAGGGCCTTTGCACATGCTATTCCCTTTGCCTGGAATGCTTTTCCCTGCTTTTCTCACAATGAATTTATTTAGCTCCAACATCACCCTTCTTGACCCTTCCATCTAAAGTAGACCTCAAAGTCATTCTCTATGCCATCATCCTGTTTTCATTCTTTGCATAGCATTTATTTACCACTGGACATGCATTATTTACTTGTGTTTGTTTTGTTTGTTTGTTCGTTGGATCTCACTCTGCCCCGCAGGCTGGAGTACAGTGGCGCAATCAGGGCTCATTGCAACCTCAACCTCCTGGACTCATTTAATTGCTTATTTGTTTATTTCTCCTCCCTCTGGAATATAGGCACCACGGAGCAGGGCTTTCTTGTTTTGTTTCATCTATTGTTCACTGCAATAGCCTCTACGTAGGACCAGTTACATAATACATGCTCAATAAGGCTTTATCAAGTGAATCAGAGACAAGATTCCTGATGGTTCTGTGTGCAGGTTGGAGGCAGTCAGCTTTCCAATCATGGCTCTGCTGTTAACTGGCTGTGTGATCTTGGACATGCTTCTTAACCTCTCTGAGCTTCAGTTTCCTCATCTTGAAAATTGTGTGCACACACTGCACATACTTGTGCAGACTTTAAATGTAGTCACGCTTATTATTGGAGTAACTCCATTTCCTGAGCATTATGTGCCATGCACTGGGTTGCATGCTCTTTATCTGTGCATCAGCAAGGGTTTGGGAGCGCTGTGCCTGGCTTGTGAAAAGCCCTCAGTACCTGGCAGTCTTCATGACTGACACAGATGAGGGTGGTTGGGCCCCTGAGTGAGGAAGCCTCCTGGCCTGTGATTCTCTGGTGCCTCTGTCCTAGCTGCCTCCCACCTTGTCTGCCTAGATCCATCCCCCTCCCTCCTGCACCGTTTCTATTTCTGTCTTTCTCTCCTCCTCCCCTGGCCTCAGGGGGCCCCTGACTGGCAAGAAGCCTTCCTCCTTCTTCCCCAGGATCAGGAAGGCGTTTGCACTGCAAGGCCCCTGCAAGGGCTGGGATGTCTGTCCCTCTCCTCTCCCCAACCAGCTTTCCTTCTGCAGCCACAGCCCTCAGCCTCACCTGAGAAACTCCTCTCCCCACACCGTCCTCCATGCCCTCCGCCAGGGTCCCTCAGATTCCAGGCGGAGCAACACAAGACCTCTTGTGCCTGCGCCCACCAGGCTGGCTGTGGATATCCAAGTTCAGCTAAGGTCGTGGGGGCCATACCCCAGCCTCGGGACACAGACCCCAGAGGCAGCATAGTGTAGGGGTACAATCAAACTTCCACCTCTGCTATTTATTCATGGGGGGGATGGAGGGACTTGGGCAGGTGACTTCATCTCTCTGTGGTTCAGGTTCTTGTCTGTAAAATGGGACGAAGGATCAATCTACCCTACCCCACTGAGTTGTGAGGTCTCAGCGGGTGGAATGAATATTCAATAACTGCTCAGCAGTAGAGTGCTCTAGTTAAAGGTATTGAAGGATGGCCGGGCGCGGAGGCTCACGCCTGTAATCCCAGCACTTTGGGAGGCCAAGGTGGGCAGATCACAAGGTCAGGAGATCGAGACCATCCTGGCTAACACAGTGAAACCCCGTCTCTACCAAAAATACAAAAAATTAGCCAGGTGTGGTGGCGGGCACCTGTAGTCCCAGCTACTCGGGAGGCTGAGGCCGGAGAATGGCGTGAACCTGGGAGTCAGAGTTTGAAGTGAGCTGAGGTCACGCCACTGCACTCCAGCCTGGGCGACAGAGCGAGATTCTGTCTCAAAAAAAAAAAAAAAAAAAGGTATTTAAGGAGTTTAGGGAATGTCACCCCAAAATATGGCACCCTGGTATGCTGATTATTTTAAATTAAAGGCACTCAGAGATCCACAGATGCTGGAAGAGGCTTTCCTCTGATGTCTTCCTATCTGCCTAAAGACCATAACCCACCAAAAAGAACACAAGTGCCTTCTGTCCTCTCCCTGACATTTCATTATCTTTAACAGGAAAAAAAGAGAAACGTAACTACATCTGGATGGACTTTGTCACAAGAAATTATCTGTCTGTCAGGCTCAAATTCCAGAGACATTTACAATTTAATTTCTATCTCCTGGATCCATTTATTTTCCCCAAAATCATTTATTACCCCTCAAAATTGCCTACCTTTTCCCATCTCCCCTTTCCCTGTGAAGAAAGGTATATAAGCATCTAAACCTCACTGGGTTATTGGGTAATCACTTCCCTGTGATTTTCCCAGTGCATGTTAAATACCCTCCATATGCCTTTTCTCTTGTAAAGTCTATTGTCAGCCCATTCCAGTGACATTTCAGAGAGTGAAAGGGAAGCTGTCTTTGCACCCCTACAGTAGAGACTCAGAAGTTGGCCTGCCTGCCTTTTTAAATCCCAGTTTTGCCACCTTGGTCCAGTTATTTAACTTTTCTGGGCCGAAATTCCCTCATCTGGAAAACAGGATAATCCGATGTCCTAGTGTTGTTGTGAGAATTAAATGACTTAAGTGCTTGGCACATAGTAAGTATTCAGTTAAGTGTTTGCTATTATGATCATTTTATTTTTGTGATTATTCCCCACCTCTAAGTCTCTCAGAGGATAGAAACCTGTCTGCCAGTCTCCCTTGGCCCCAGTTAGTCATCTTCCTTCATTCTCACTTAGAGTCCTTATGCTGCAATCTAGGTCACCCTCCCCAACACACACACACACACACAGACACACACACACACACACAGACACACACACACACACACACAGACACACACACAGGTCAGCAGGGCCTCAGACACAGAAAAAAGTTTAATTCTGCTGCGGCGGAGGGTCCCGGCTCTGGTAGGGAGGAGGATTTGGTTTTGGATTTTGTTCATGTGGGGATTTATTTGGGAGAGTCTGGTCCTTCCAGTGGGACCTGCCCGGGAGAATGAGTAAATAGAAGAAATCAGGAGAGACAGGGAGACTAGACAAAACCAGGGAGGGCCGAGGGAGAAGAGACGACAGGACAGAGAAAGGAGAGGCAAATAGGGAAAGACAGGCACGACAGACAGACGACAAGAGGGCAGGATAGAGACAAACGAGGGAAACAGAGAAAGGGGGACCCCAAGCCAGACCCGACGGGACCAGGGATGTGAGTGCGATGGGGTGGGGGGCTTTGGAGGCCGCCGCGGGACAGAATAGGATCTAGTCCAGCCAGATACAAGAAATGGGCCCCTCGCCCCGGCCCCGGGTGCCGGGCTGGGAGAGGGGGCTCGTGTCTCAGTGCTGCAGTGTCGGGGGCCCTGCCCCTCCCCGCGCTTCGCTGTGTAAGGCACCGGCTCCTGCGAGGTCCGCGAGCGCGCGGGGGGAGGGGTAGGAGGGGGGTCGAGGAGTCCGTAGGGGAGGGGAGGCTGGCAGCCGGTCCCCGAACCCCTCCCTGGGCACGGGGGCGTGGCCTCGAGCCGCAGCCCGAGGCCGCCCCGCCCCTTCCCGGGGGCAAGGGCGCGTCTCCACTCCGGTCCAAGGTCTTGGCGCTGCGATTTCTCCCAGTCCCGCCCCAGCGTCCGTGCGGCTGGGCGTTTGGTCTGTGGCACCCAGGCGTCCCGGCACCTACCCGCCGCTCACACGGTACTCTCCAGCATCCACTCGGTGCTGGTGAAGGCCAGGCGCGCCCTGGCGGAGACCAGCCCCAAGTCTCCATCCTCCCCGGCCGCGCCCCCTCCAGCCCCGTCCAGGTGCGGCGTGGACCGGTGGCGCTTTGTCCGCCGGGCGCGGCGCGGGTAACTGTGGCTCTGGAATAGTGCCCCGTAGTCCCCGTCGAACGAATAGCGCTGCTGTGACCTCTGCCGGGCCGCGGCGCCCCCAGGAACCAGAGCTAGGGTAGGGGGCGCCGAGGTTGGTGGCCCCAGGGCGCCGGATCGGCTCCTTCGAGGGCCCCCAGCGGCCCAAGACTCCTCCCCGGAAGTTTCCTCGGATGGCAGCAGGCACAGCGAGGTGGCCGAGCCGCCCAGAGAACGTCCAAGGACCGCCTCCGGCTCTGCGGATGCCGCCTCCGCCGCCAGGGCCTTGGCCTCGACGGCGGGGGCGGCCTGGGACTCCACCTCGCGCAGCGCCTCGTAGCGGTCCTGGACCGGCAGGGCAGGGGCCTGCGCCGCGCCTGCGCCGTTGGTCTGCGAGCACACGTGGCTGACCCGCGGGGGCGACCTGGAACCCTTGACACGGCGGCTGTCCCCGTCGCCGTATACCTTGTAGCGGATCATGAGCAGAACGATGAAGACAAGGACCGAGGCGACGATGACGCCCCCGATGGCGATGATCATGGTGCCGCCCAAGAAATGGGCCCTCAGCGGGCGGCAGGGCGCCGGATCACCAGCCGTGGTGAACTGCACACAGCCCACTACTCGCGTTGCCGGCAGCGCGGTGGCCCCGTCGTCGTAGACCGCCAGCACGCACAAGTCGTAGGCGCGGCCCGCCGCCAGGTCATTCACCAGGAAGGTCTGACTGGTGGACGGGATCATCCTGCAGGAGGGGGCGGGGTCAGGGCGGGGTTAGTCCCACCCCCCCCAGAACCACGCCCCTTCGCTTTATGCCCCGCCCATGGTGAACAGTGGGGACTAAACCCTGCTACTGAAGTCTCACCCGCTACTGAGACAACAGCAGCAATTCAAGCCCCGCCGCCATCAACATATTCCCACCCTTTCAGGACCCCTCATCTGCATGCCCCGCCCTCAGACCCACCTCCTGGTTGTGTCCCATCAGCCACTGGGACAATATATCTATCATTCATATTACCTCCTCTGCATATCCGGGTTCCTGCAGGGGAGAAGTGCTATGGCTTTCAAGCCCTGCCCTCAAGGGACATGCTCCCTAGCTATGTCTCACTCTTGCTAGGACAACTACCATCCAAGGTCCTTCATCTAGGCATTTTACCCCAAAACTGGGCCAGCGACACTGGCCACCTCCCCTTTTCTGCATGCCCCATCCCCCACTCAGGTGGACACTAAGGTCAACTCACAGCGCCTGTCATATTCCTACTGGAACAATGGATGCTCTTCTAGTTCCTCTTTTATACATATTCGTGCCTTTCAGGGAAAACCATGATGCAGGTCACTCCCCCTCATCTGCATGCAGCACCTTTGGGTAAAACATCTAGCTTTGGCAGGCTGCAGTGGCTCACGCCTATAATGCCGCACTTTGGGAGGCTAGGGAGGGTGGATCACCTGAGGTTAGGAGTTCAAGACCGGCCTGGCCAACATGGTAAAACCCTGTCTCTACTAAAAATACAAAACTTAGCCAGGCGTGGTGGCAGGCGCCTGTAATCCTAGCTACTCGGGAGGCTGAGGCAGGAGAATCACTTGACCCGGGAGGTAGAGGTTGCAGTGAGCCAAGACCAAGCCATTGCACTCTAGCCTGGGCAACAAGACTGAGACTCCGTCTCAAAAAACAAAAACAGACAAACCAAAAAACGAAACAAAGCAAAAAAACATCTAACTTTGTCTATGTCCTGGGCACAGTTTCCAAGTCCCTCAACTACATGTTCTCCAACATTGCTACAGGCCATTCCCCAACCAAATGAACCGTGGCTTCCCAAGGGCGTGCCCAACAGAAGAGGGCCAAGGCCTAGTAGGAACGGCCCTCCAGAGGGGTAGATCTTACAGATGGAAGGAATACAATGGGCTGGACAGTGTGAGCCACAGCAACGGTTACTGGCCAACACAAGCTGGGATGCAAGCTAATGATGATATCATTAGGTGCCAGGTCCTGGCTATGGTAACTTATTCATTCCTCATGCCATCTCTATGATGTAGGAATTATTATCATCCCCATTTGGGGAAAATGAGGCACAGGGAGGTTAAGAAACTTGGCAAAGTTTGCCAGGCATGGCAGTACACCCCACAATGGCCCACTAGGGATGGTTCCCCTACTGTGTGTAGGCCATATCCAGACTGCAGACCCTGCTCCTTGTCCAGATATTAAAGGCAACCACCTCATATGTTCATGTGCCACCAGAAGTCACCAAATCACGCTACCAGGTAAGTTTCTTCCATAAAGGGGTCAAATGTAGCCAAGCACACACCATACTCCTTTCTTCCTGTAGGCCCCTCCCCTTGAATGAAGGCTAGTGTAGAGAAGTGGTTAAGATGATGACAGAGTCTGGGGGCCAGACTGCCCGTGTTTGAGTCTCTCCTCTGCCACTTGCTAGCTCTGTGACCTTAGGCAAGTTTCTCTTTTGTTTCGTTTTGTTTTGTTTGAGACAGAATCTCCCTGTGTCACCCAGGCTGGAGTGCAATGATGCAATCTCTGCCTCCTGGGTTCACTGCAACCTCTGCCTCCTGGGTTCAAGCGATTCTCCTGCCTTAGCCTCCCAGGTAGCTGGGATTACAGGCACCCACCACCACGCCTGGCTAATTTTTGTATTTTTAGTAGAGACGGGGTTTCACCATGTTGGCCAAACTGGTCCCAAACTCCTGACCTCAGGCGATCCATCCACCTCAATCTCCCAAAGTGCTGGGATTGCGGTCATGAACCACCATGCCTGGCGAACTTCGCCAAGTTTCTTAACCTCCCTGTGCCTCATTTTCCCCAAATGGGGATGATAATAATTCCTACATCATAGAGATGGCATGAGGAATGAATAAGTTACCATAGCCAGGACCTGGCACCTAATGATATCATCATTAGCTTGCATCCCACCTTGTGTTGGCCAGTAACCCTTACTGTGGCTCACACTGTCCAGCCCATTGCATTCCTCCCATCTATAAGATCTACCCCTCTGGAGGGCCATTCCTACTAGGCCTTGGCCCTCTTCTGTTGGGCATACCCTTTCCACACTGTGGGCCATGTCCAGCCTCAGCTAAACCTGGACTGCCCGGTCCACATTGATTTGCACGGCCAGGATGCAACCTCACAAGCTCTCCTCTCAGGCAAAGACTCTTGGTGGGTCCCGGGAGACAAGGACCACCCCTTCCTCCTCATGGGACCATGCAGAACAAGTTCCACCCCCTCTGACAGGCCACGCCCCCACCTCCAAAGGCCTGCTTATCTCTCCGATGCTTCGCCTTCCCCTCCAGCAGGGCCACCTTCTGGCCCTGAAGCTCCACCTCTGTCATCCCACCTCCAGGATGTTCTCCCACTACCAACAGCCACCCTCCCACCAAAAGACTTCCAATCAGGGCCCCGCCCCTTCATAAAGGTCCACCCACTTCTCCAACTCCACTCTACCCACCCCTGACTGCCATTTCAGAGACCACTGCCACCCACCCCAGCCACCCTCGGCCACTCTGGCTTTAAGCCTTCCTCCTCCTCTCTTCATCTCTCCTCTCCAGAGCTCTGGATTCCACTTGCTCCTTCCCCTAAATAGCCAGTTGCTAGGGGCTTCCCCCACCCCTTTTCAAGGACAGAGGCTGGCTCCTTAAGAAAGCTTGAGCCCAAGTGTCTCTAATTGGCTGCAACATCGAAGCAAGCAGCTAAGCAGGCTTCTGGTTGGCTGTCACTTCCGCCCATGACAGCATGAGGAAGTTAACCCCTGTGGCACCATAGCATAGGAATCTGCAGTGGGAGTTAGAGAACCGGAACTGGGGGCCCTACGGGGAAGAGAAGAGTCCCAGGGTCTGTTGCCCTGCTGGAGACAGGGGGCCATCAACACCTGCATCCATGCAGGGTCTGGGGGCTTGTGAACCTCCCTCACCCCACCATGTGGTGGCCATGGGTCAGAGCAAAGGAAAGAGGGACAGAGAAGTGGAGAGTCACAGAAGCTAAGAATTATTTACAGAAATATATTATCCATCTCCCCTCCAAGCAGTGGGTGCCCAACAAGTGTGTGTCAGAGTAAAAAGGACAGCTTTGCTACTTTCTGTGTGACCTTGGGCAAGTGACATCCCCCACTGAACCTCAGTTTTTCTGTCTGCGAAATGGAGAGGGGGTCATCGCGCCTTCATAGTGGAGTTGGGAAGATCAAATGAAGTAGCAAGCTTGGAAGTTCGTTGTGAGGGTTTGTGTTTTGTTCATTTGTTTGTCCTTATGTTTGTAAGGCTGGGCCAGGATCTAAGCTATCTCAGTAGGCCCAGGGCCCAGCACAAGATGGGCACACAGTAGGCATCTACTCAGTGTTTGGGACCAGAATCAAGAAGAGAGGGAAATTAGGAAGACAGAGACAAAGGAAAAGGGAGGCTTTTTTTTGTTTTTCCAGAGGGAATCTTGCTCTGTCGCCTAGGCTGGAGTCCAATGGCACGATCTCCGCTCACTTCAACCTCCACCTCCCAGGTTCAAACGATTCTTCTCCCTCAGCCTCCTGCATAGCTGGGATTACAGACACGTGCCATCACATCTGCCTAATTTTTGTATTTTCAGTAGAGACAGGGTTTCACCATGTTGGCCAGGCTGGTCTCGAACTCTTGACCTCAAGTGATCCGCCCGCCTTGGCCTCCCAAAGTGCTGGGATTACAGGCATGAGCCATCGCGCCTGGCCAAGAGGCATTTTTTTCATTCAACCAAAACTGGGAAAGCACCTACTATGTGCCAGGCCTATGGCCAAGAAAACACTGGAAAGGTAGAGATGGAGGCCAAGAGGCAGGTTTCTCAGTGAAGATCTGACAGCCAGGAGCTGGGGCTCTCCACAGGTAGGGAAACAGCTCCAGCCCCTCTGGCATCTCCATGTGAAGCCAGGCACAGGACTGAAGCATTTAACTGGTGGTCTACAATGTGCATGAGGGAGGCAGAGCTAGAAGGAGAGACATCCATGTGGCAAACAACCATTTATCAAGTGCCCACTGTGTGCCAATTCTGTGGCAGAGAGCCATACCAAAAAACTACCAAGATGGGCCAGGTGCAGCGGCTCACACCTGTAATCCCAGCACTTTCGGAGGCCAAGGCAGGAGGATCCCTTTAGCCCAGGAGTTCAAGACCTGGCCGTACAATATAGCAAGACCTCGTCTCTACTAAAAATTTTTTTTAATTAGCCCAGTGTGGTGGTGCATGCCTATAGTCCCAGCTACTCTCAGGAGTTAGGAGGATTGCTTGGAGCCCAAAAGTTTGAGGCTGCAGTGAGCTAGGATCATACCACTGCACTCCAGCCTGGGGTGACAAAGCAAGACCCTGCCTCAAAAACAAAAAAAACTACTGAGATGGAGAAACATGGCAAGGCCAGGGCTGTAACTCATAATGTACTACGGGCCACCACCTGTTGGGTTATGAGCTCCCTGAGGACAGGGACTGGGTGGTTTCCCTGTGTCCCCAGCGCCCAGCTCACGACAGCTTTGCACAAAGCAGGGGCTCTGTGCCTAATGAGGGCAGAGAAGGTAGAGAACAGAGAGGTGAAAGCCAGAGAATAAGGAGGTGATGGGAGAAAATAATTCTTTTTTCAAAATGTCTGTTGACACCATACGGTTTGTCCACACGAGGGCAATGGCTTCAAACCCAAGGGAGGGTGGAAATAACGTATTTTTCTCATATGTTTTGTTTTCTGTTTCTGTAATGTACCCAATGTGTTGGTACAGTAGTACTGGTATATAATTTATAAATATAAATGTCACTGTAGGCCGGGTGCGGTGGCTCACACCTGTAATCCCAGCACTTTAGGAGGCCAAGGCAGGCGGATCACTTGAGGTCAGGAGTTCGAGACCAGCCTGCCCAACATGGTGAAATCCTGTCTCTACTAAAAATTCAAAACTTAGCTAGGTGTGTTGGTGGGTGCCTGTAATCCCAGCTACTTGGGAGGCTGAGGGATGAGAATCGCTTGAACTCGGGAGGCGGAGGGTTGCAGTGAGCTGAGTTCGTGCCACTGCACTCCAGCCTGGGCAACAGAGTAAGGCTCAGTCTCAAAACAAACAAACAAATAAATAAATGTCACTGGAAATGTGTGTGTGTATTTCACGCTCCAAAATGTTTAACTGAAGAGGTGCACAATCAGATTGCTTTGGGGAGCAGTGATATTGACCATGAGCCCCATGAGGCCAGGGTTCATGCTAAGCTCAGTCATTGTTAGGACTCCAGTGCCCAGCCCTGGTCGGGTTCATGTAGCTGCTCAGCGAATATTTTCTATAAGCATGAAAAATAGAGACAGTAAGAAATAGAGAGAGGAGACAGGGCACAGGAGGGCAGGGACAAGTCTCTCAGCCATCTAGAACCCTGGCTGAGCAAGAAGGCCAAGGGAATGGGCAGGTGGGAGAGAGGGTCCCCCTGGGCTTGGGAGGAGGCCCTGGGACTGCAGCACCCGCACCCACCTGTAGACGAGGGAGTCATCAACGGAGCTGTTGTACTGAACCTGGTACATGCGTATTCCGGGCACCGGCCTCTGGGCTGGCCAGCGGATGAGCACGGAGTTCGAGGTGAGCTCGGCTGCCACGAGCCGACGCTCAGCCGCAGAATCATTGGCACCTGGTCGACCCGGCGTGGCGATGTCAGAGGAGCCGGGCTCGGTGAGAGGCGGCGGGGCAGCCGGCGGGGGTGCCATCAGAGGCAGAGGTACCACGCACACCTCCACGGGCGCCGTCGCTTCCCCAGCGGCATTGGAAGCGATGCAAGTGAAGGTGCCACTGTCCCTCAAGGTGGTGATGGTCACATCCAGCGTCCCGTCCCACCGGACGCGGGTCCGGCTGGAGTTCCCCAGCAGCCGCCCATCAGGTGCCACCCAGTGCACCACCGGCTCGGGGTCACCCACCGCTCGGCAGCGCAGGCTCACCGCCTGGCCTTCCACCACCAGGGCCCGGCCCCCCGCCTGCCGCGTGATCAGCGGGGGCTCACACAGGAACTCCTCTTCGGGGATGGACCAGAAGTAGCGGTCGGTGAGGTGTTCAGGCGTGGCGCAGGTCTCTAGGTCGTCCTCGCGCGTCAGCCGCCGCAGCCAGAGCAGCTCGCAGTTGCAGTGCAGGGGGTTACCGCCGAAGCTGACGGTCAGCGGCGTGGGCGGCTTGGGCCCGGTGCCCTGCGACCTCAGGAAGAGCCCGTCGGGCGGGAGTTTATGCAGGCGGTTGGAGGTCATGTCCAGGCGGACCAGCTTGTGAAGCTGCACGAAGGTCCCCTCCGCGATGTGGTCGATGAGGTTGTGGTCCAGCGTGAGGGTGTTTAGGTTCACCATCTGGCCCACCGCCTCCCACGGCAGGGCCTCCAGGTTGTTGTAGGACAGGTCCAGGTCCTCCACGGTGGACAGGAAGGCGTCAAAGGCCGCCGACTCCACCCGGCGGATCTGGTTGTTTCCCAGGATCAGGTGGCGGAGATTGCCCAGGCCGCGGAGCTGGTCTCCGCGCACCTCCGCCAGGCGGTTGCTGTCCAGGTGCAGGGCCCGGAGGGCACGCAGGTCGGCAAAGGCGCCAGCCGCCACCTGGCCGATGGTGTTCCGGGAGAGGGTGAGGTGCACCAGGCTGGTCATGTTGGCGAAGTCTCGGCGGCGCACCGCCGCGATGAAGTTGTCCGTGAGCCGCAGCTCCACCACGCGCCGGTCGATGGCGGGAGGCACAAAGAGCAAGCCGGTCTTAGCACACAGCATGGTCAGTGTGGGCGCCACGTTCTGGCAGATGCAGCGGCCGGGGCAGGGCTGGCCACGAGATGCCCCCGCCCAGAGCAGCAGTAGAAAGGGCAGGGCAGCGGGCGGCGGCGAAAGGAGGGCCGAGGAGAAGGGTCCTGGAGCCATGGTGCAGTGGGAAGGCAGGAGGGGTAGGAGGTGAGACCTGCCGGGGAAGGAGCCAGTTACCTAGGCATGGGACTTGGCCGCCAAGGGATGTCTTGCTACGAGTCAGACCTGGATCCCTCCCCTACCCCTACAGCTGGGTTCCATAAGATGGTGAGAGGACCCATTATCAGCTATTAACAACAGATTACAACATTTCCATGCTGGGCACGGTGGCTCATGCCTGTAATCCCAGAACTTTGGGAGGCCGAGGCAGGCGGATCACCTGAGGTCAGGATTTCAAGACCAGCCTGGCCAACATGGTGAAACCCCGTCTCTACTAAAAATACAAAAATTAGCCAGGCGTGGTGGCAGGCGCCTGTAATCCCAGCTACTTGGGAGGCTGAGGCTAGAGAATCGCTTGAACCGGGGAGGTGGGGGTTGCAGTGAGCGGAGATCGCGCCATTGCACTCCAGTCTGGGCGACAGAGCAAGACTCCATCTTAAAAAACAAATAAAAATAAAAATATTTCTACACTGGTTGATAGATTACCCCTGCCCCTACCTTGCTGTCCCACCCTCACCTCTGCCCCTCCTATAGTAGCTCCCAAACCTCTCATGATCTCCCAACCAGAGGGGTGACACCTGGCCCAGCCTGGGCCCTCCAGTACCCACTAAATATTCTAAAAAATCACTGTTAACTATGGTTTAAGGCCCTGGCTGTCCAAGCCATACTCCCTAGCTCCAAATCCCAGCTCTGATACTTACTAGCTGTGTGACCTCCAGCAAGTGTCTGAACCTCTCTGATTCTCGGTTTCTTCATCTGTAAAAGGGAGATAGAAACAGGCCTTACTTCTGTGAGGATTAAATGGATTGATGAACATAGCATACTTAGAATAGTGCCAGGCACATAAAATATGCTTATTACATGTCAGCAATCATCATCATGATCATGAAGTGCTTAATATGTACCAGGCAGAGAACAGTGCCCTATTATTGAGAATAAGTACTTTGAAATCAAACGGACTCAGGTTCAGATCCTGGTTCCCCTTTCGCTAGCTCTGTGACCCCCAAGCCAACAATTTCCCCTAGCTAGGCTGTAATTTCTTAATCTGTAAATTGGGATGATAACTGTACCATCTTCATTCATGTACCACCGAACATGCCTAGCATACAGTAAGTACTCAATAAATGTTAAGGGTTTCCCCCCTCCCACCTCTGGCATTGGCAGGGAGAGTGTGAAAGTGGGAGGGACTGAGAAAAACACATCTGAGTCTTCCAGTTCAGCCTCAGGAAGTCCTTCTCTGAGGTCTGGTTTCATCCTGGGCTCAGCTGAGCTCCCAAGCAGGGCAGACTTTCATGCTCACATCTTTGGGTACACACAACACACACACACACACTCACACACTCGCACACTCACGCTATGTCTCTGCTCCAGGCAAAACCTTCCGGCAGGGATTCCCCCTGCGGCGGCTGCAGCCCACGACATGTCAGTTCCCATCACAACACAGGGTGGGTGGGGGGTGAAGAGGAAAGGATGGGAAGGGGGCGTCCCTGAAACTGTTTTCACCCCACCCTGCCCTGTGTCCTAGCCCCTGCTGGCCTACCTCCTGGGAATCTGTGTTTGGGGCTATGGCCTTAGGTGGCTTTGATCTTCCTGGCCTTGAGGAGGGGGACTGGGACTCAGACCAGGAAAGTCAGAGAGAGAGGTGAAGAGAGACAGGGAGAGACGAGGGGAGGGAGAAGTGGACTGGCAAAGAGAGAGAGACAGATTCGGAGAGAAACAGAGAGACAAAAAGACAATGAGTCTGAAAGGAAGGTGAACAGACAGAAAACTGAGAGCGAAGAATGAGACACAGAAAAGAGAGACACAGAGATGGAGAGAAAAATAGAGACAGTATGAGAGAGGCACAGACAGAGGAGGAAAGAGACAGCGACTAAGGGAGACAATGACCAGGCTGAAGGCGGAAAAAGAGGCTGGATCGGGGTATCCTACCATCTCTGAGTTCACCCCAAACCTGTCCTTCGCTCCCTATAGATCACTACTCTATAATGTACTGGAAACTCTGGCCTAGAAAGGGGGACTCCAGAATTAGGAGCCCGAGTCTGCACCTGCTTGGCTGCAGGGTCTCCAGGGCTCAGAACCCCAGTCTATGAAACAGAAGTCCAGAGCCTTGCCTCCAACAGCTGGGGTGGGACTCAAATGGAGGGAATAATAATAGCAATGGAAATAGCTAACATTTATGGAGAGCAGTGCAGCACTGCAGGACAGAATCCACCCTACTGCCTGGGTTCAGACCTCACCTCCCCACCGTGTGACTTTAATAAAGGGACTTCCCCTCTCTGTGCCTCAGTGTGCTCATCTGTCAAATGGGAATAACAATGGCACCTACTTCATAAGGTTGCTATGAGGATTCAATGAGATAATATTTTATGACATGCTTAGAATAGTTCCTGACAAAGTAAACACTACATACATGGGAGCTGCTGCTATTATCATTATTATTGTTATTACTATTATTATTATTAATTTATTATTTTCTCCAGCTTTCTCAGCCACCAGCAGGCCAGGCTATCAGGAGATCTTCCCACACCCATGCACACACACACACAAAATACAAAAACATATTCATTCAACCCTCTAAATGCAGGGATCATTTCATATCTTGATATATTCTTGTATCCTTTACTGATATCATGAGGAAACCCTGCTTTCCCAACCACCTTAACCATCCTAAGAATGAATGTCTCTTGGCGTAAAACCCCTACCTGCTCCCCAGAGCCACCTGGCCACCGCAAGCCCTCACCCAACTTTGATGTTCCTGACCTTGTCATCACTCCCCAGCCTTGGGCAGAGTGGTGGGCACCTGGTCCTTCAGGAAACTGTCATCCCCTGAACTGAAATCCATGCAAGGCAGGGTTCCAGACCCCCAGCTGGCTGACAGCGAGCCCCATCACCCCATCTCTCTCTCTCTCTCTGAAGCCTTACGGCTCTACTCACCTCTCTTCAGGGAGTCAGGGCCTGGGCCAGCACCTGCAAAGGAACACAACCACCTTGTTAGCATCGTTCTGGCTCTTCTCTGGGCACCAGATCCTGCCTTGGAGACCATCCCAGTCAAGGAAGTCCCTGGTGTGATCACTCTCTCAGTCCTCCTGTGGCGGGGTTTGCATAGTCTCACAGGAACCCGGAAGTCCTCTCTGGAATCCTAGGAGATCAGGCCTCAGGGCTGTTCACCCTCAAAAGCCCAGGAGTCGAGGACTTTAGCCCTTTGTCCTCTGGGGTTTCAGAAGCCAAGAACCCTAGCTCCCTCCTCTCTCTGAGCCAAGAGTCCAGACCAGACCCCTGGCCCTCCTTTAAAACCCAAGAGTTTACATCCCAGCCCCTCAACTACAAAGTCCTGAAAGGTACCAAGAGCTGGAGAAGGGCCAAAGTTTCCCATCCTTGCCATGATACCGTTGCCCACACCAACATGTGTGGCCATGTCAGAACCCACACAAGCCCACAACCCCAGTCTCTACATCCGGATTTCTATGAATACAGCAACATGATCTGTGTGCCCGCCGCCCTCTATGGGCATTTGGCCTGGCACATGGACACACTGTATCCAGGGACCCCAGCATACCAGAGGTCATGCCACATGGGCCTCAAACCCACTGAGCCCAGAAGTAGGGACAGCCTTGTGCCAGGGCACAGACACACGTGTCCTTCACATACATGTCTGAACACACACAACCCCACTCCCCAGAGACCAACACCAAAACACAAACAGACAACATAGATGGATACATACCCTCAAGGTTGACACACCTGCATGCAACAACACACGTACAAGACTGACTCTGCCATGCACGTTCACACACACAAATGCACAAATACAACAGAGAAACTCATGTGCCCCCAACAGACAACCAGGTACATGCATTTACAACAGATATACCTTGCACACTCACCAGCACACAGGGGCACACACACCTAACAAATACACACACACCTGCACAAAGACACACAAGTACACACTGTTAAATGCCCACACTCATACAACTTCACACATCTCCATGTTGCAAAGTTGATACAGCACCACGCCAACAGATAGACACCTCACACACACACACACACACACACACACACAGAACCACAAGCATACAGATAGGAGGTTGATCCACACTGGAACATGCACACAGGCACAAAAAGATCCACCTTTGCAGACACACCAAGGTGTTCACTCATAACAGACACATGCTCATACAACAGTCCTGTGATTTACACACTTAAAAATGCACCGAAAATACTGAACCACAGTAGCATAGTCAGTAGACAGGCCCAGATTCACACTCACACAGTCTTGGACACACATCCCTCTCAGCCCTGAGGCACCCCCCCACCACCCCACCTACTTACTTCCCAGGCCCAAGAAATCCCAACATCCCTCCAGCACATTCAGCATCCTCCCCCTCACACCCCCAAAAAACCAGGGCACAAGCCAGGCCAGAGGTCAGAGTTCAGCAGGTGGAAACTCAGGATTTGGGGGCTTGAGTCCTAGATCAC
>NW_012101332.1:2228752-2239732 GCF_000951045.1 Mandrillus leucophaeus
CCGGATCTCCCCACAGAGACCTCTGATCACGTCCTAATACCCAGGGGACCTCGGATCAGGCCTCACCTCTTTTGAGAACCCAGGCGATGTCCTAGGGCCACCCAGGACCACAAATCATGCCCTGCTCTCCTGCTTGATCTCAGACTATGACCCACACACTGTCAGGAACCCCAGACCATGCCCCGGAACCCAGAAGAATCCCAAATCATATCCCAGCATCCAAGGGGATCCAGACCACCGCACCAGCAACCCTAAATCATATCCCAACATTCAGACGGACCCCCAGACCACACCCCTTCCCTCAGAGACCCCAAATCATACCAACATCCAGGGAAACTTCAGACCATATGTCAGCCAAATCCCAGATGGTGCCTGACTCCCTTTGGGGACCCAAACCACATTCTACAGCCACCAGAACCACAAACCATATTCCACTCCTTCTTGGGGACCTCCAGCCATGTCCTTCTACCCTCAAGGATCCTAACCCATTCCCTTACCACCAGTATGAACTCCAAACCATGCCTAACTTCTAGGGGGCCCTAAAATGTCTCTTATGCCCATGGGAGACCCTTAAACTTCCCCCATTAACCCCATTAGACCCCAAGCCATCCTCAACCCCTTTGGTGAACTTAGACCTTTCTCTCTCCTTCCCCTCCAAGACATCGTTTGGTTCCCAAAACCCCCCAGTTAGCCCCATTTTTTCCCACCCCCCTACTAGTCCTGTCCCCTTGAGGACCCACCTCCTTCCTGCTCCAATTCTTTCTCTCGGACCCTGAAAGTTCTGCCTCCCTGTGACTTTCATGGAGCCCAGAATGCCTTGCTCCTTCCTAGTTCAGAACCCTTTGCACATCCCCTGTCCCATAGCTGAACCCCATCCCTTCCCTCAAACCCCACTGAGTATCTCAGGCCACCCTCCTTCTCTTTCTGAGATATTCACAGGGTCCCTAAACCCAGCAACTTCTCCCCTAAAAATCTGTGTTGTTGCATGCAATGCCCCAGATTCCTGGGGTCTCAAACCCTTCTCACTTTGGATCCCACTGTACAGAGGTCCTCCCCTAAACCCCTTTCCCAATTTTTTTTTTTTTTTTAGACAAAGTCTCACTCTGTTGCCCAGGCTGGAGCAGAGTGGCATGATCTCGGCTCACTGCAATCTCCACCTCCCAGGTTCAAGCGATTCTCCTGCCTCGGCCTCCCTAGTAGCTGGGATTGCAGGTGTGTAATACCACACCTGGCTAATTTTTCTTTTCTTTTTCTTTCTTTCTTTCTTTTTTTTTTTTTCTTTTTTCTTTTTTTTTTTTTTTTTTTTGAGACAGAGTCTTGCTCTGTTGCCCAGGCTGGAATGCACTGGCATGGTCCCCGCTCACCGAAACCTCTGCCTCCCAGGTTCGAGCAATTCTCCTGCCTCAGCCTCCCAAGTAGCTGGGACTACAGGCATGTCCCACCGTTCCTGGCTACTTTTTGTATTTTTAGTAGAGGTGGGGTTTTACCATGTTCGCCAGGCTGGTCTCGAACTCTTGGCCTCAAGTGATCTGCCTGCCTCAGCCTCCCAAAGTGCTGGGATTACAGGCATGAGTCACCGCACCCAGTCTAATTTTTTTTTGTTTGTTTGTTTGTTTGTTTTTGAGTCAGAGTCTCGCTCCATCACCCAGGCAGGAGTGCACTGGCGTGATCACAGCTCACTGCAGCCTTGACCTCCTGGGCTCAAGTGATCCTCCCATCTCAGCCTCCTCAGTAGCTGTTTAGTTTTTGGTTTTGGTTTTTTATAAATGGAGTCTCACTATGTCCCCATGCTGGTCTTGAACTCCTGAACACGGTGATCATGAGCCACTGTGCCTGGCCTATTTACATGAAGCCTGCCCTATCCCCCAGATCAAGCTCAGCTCTGCAGATAACTCCTTCCAGTGAACCTTAACCCCACATGCAACTCTGAGATGCCCCTGGGGACACTCACAATTCCCCTAGTCTCCAGACTCCACCCTTCATCGCCACCACCCAGGCAGCATCCCCACCTCCCACCATGGTTGCTAGTGCTCCCTGCTGGAGCGTGGGGGTAGGAATAACAACAACAACACAAGGGAACACATATACAGCACTATTTATGTGCCAGAAATGATTCTAAGGGTTTCACATCTATCACTTCATTCAATCTTCACAACAGCCAGATGAAGAGGTCCTATTACCATCTCCCTTTTATGGATAAGAGAAATAGAGGCACAGAGAGGTTCGGTCACTTGCCCAAGGTCGCACAGATAGCACGTGGCAGAACAGGGTAGGGGTGAAGGGGAAAGAGGGTGAGGGCAGGCCTGGGCTGGACAGGAGTAGAAAAGAGAGGGAGAGAAAAAAAAGATAATAATAAGAGAGACAGAGATGGAAGAAGAAAGAAGTTGAAACCAAGGGAGATATGCCTCATTCATACAGCCAATTTGACCCTGTGAGCTCTGGCCCCAGCTGACCCTATTGCCTCAGACTCCCAAAGTGCTGGGTTTACAGGCGTGCACAACCACTCCTGGCCCCTCTTTCAGTTTTAACCATGGCTTTTCTTTGCTTTTTCGAGACAGGTCCTCACTCTGCCACCCAGGCTAGAGTGCAGTGGCATGATCTCGGCTCACTGCAACCTCTGCCTCCTGGGCTCAAGCAATTCTCCCACCTCAGCCTGAGTAGCTGGGACTACAGGCACCCACCACCACGCCTGGCTAATTTTTGTACTTTTAGTAGAGATGGGGTTTTGCCATGTTAGCCAGGCTGGTCTCGAACTCCTGATCTCAAGTGATCCACCCACCTCAGACTCTCAAAGTGCTGGGATTACAGGTGTGAGCCACCACACCTGACCACTTATTCAGTTTCTACGATGACTTTCCTATTCCTCCAACACACCAGCCCACAGCAGCAGCCCCTGAGCATATGCATTCTTCTCCCCTTTCCATGGTTGCCGGTTCATTCTTTTCATGATGGTCTTAAATGTAATCCCTTCAGAGAGACCTTCCTTTTGCATCCCCAATTTACAGACACCATCCCTACCTGGGCCCCCAACCAGCGTTCTGATGTTACTTTGAAATATGAAGAAGAAGAAGAAGAAGAAGAAGAAGAAGAAGAAGAAGAAGAAGGAGAAGGAGAAGGAGAAGGAGAAGGAGAAGGAGAAGGAGAAGGAGAAGGAGAAGGAGAAGGAGAAGGAGAAGGAGAAGGGGAGGAAGAAGAGTTGCTGGATGGATATATGATGAAGTAATACAGTGACATGTCTGTGGTGGTATCTAGGTGATCAGTATATAAGTGTTCGCTATAAAATTATTTCAACTCAGTCTGGGTGTGGTGGCTCACATCTGTAATCTCAGCATTTTGGAAGGTCGAGGAGGGAGGATCACTTGAGCCCAGGAGTTCAAGACCAGCCGGGCAACATAGCGAGACCCTATCTCTAATAAACTTCTATATATATGTATGTATGTATGTATATATACACACACATATATATGTATGTATATAGATGTGTGTATTATATATGTGTGTGTATATGTACATATATATTATATGTGTGTGTATATATACATACACACACACACACACATATACAATTATTTCAACTTGGCTGCGTGTTTGAAATGTTTCATAGTAAATGTTAGGGAATGTTCTCTGGCGGCAACAAACAGCCCCACCAGGTGCCACCATTTCTATCACCTTATTTCCCTTATAGTACTATCAGTCTCTTTATTTTTATTTTAAAAGGAAAAAAAGAGATGAGGTCCTGCTATGTTGCCCAGGTTGGTCTCGCACTCCTGGGCTCAAGCCATTCTCCTGCCTTGGCCTCCCAAAGTGTTGGGATTACAGGTGTGAACCACTGCGCCTGGCTCTTGTCACCCTCTTATTTTATTTGTTTACTTGTTTACTTATTTATTGTTATTTATTGACTGTCTAGTCATTGAAATGTAAGCCTCCCAACAGAAGTGGCATGGCCACCCACATCCTCCAGTGCCCAGAATAGTGATTGCCAGGAACTCAGTCAAGATGTGCTCTTTTTAAAGACAGGGTCTCCCTCTGTCACCCAGGCTGGAGTGCAGTGGCATGACCATGGCTCACTGCAGCCCTGACCTCCCCAGGCTCAGGTGATCCTCCCACTTCAGCCTCCCAACTACAGGCACGCACCCCCACACCAAGCTAATTTTTTCATTTTTTTAGAGAAGCGGTCTCATTCTGTTGTCCGGGCTGATTGCACACGCCTGGGCTCTAAGATTTCCAGCCTTGGCCCCCTAAAATGTAGGGATTACAAGGCGTGAGCCACTGCACCCAGACAACATGTGTTCTATTTATTTATTTATTTATTTATTTATTTATTTATTTATTTAGAGACGGAGTTTTGCTCTTGTTGCCCAGGCTGGAGCGCAATGGCGCGATCTAGGCTCATTGCAACCTGTGCCTCCCCGGCTCAAGTGAATTCTCCTGCCTCAACTTCCCGAGTAGCTGGGATTACAGGCACGTACCACCACGCCCAGCTATTTTTTGTATTTTTAGTAGAGATGGGGTTTCACCATGTTGACCAGGCTGGTCTCAAACTCCTGACCTTAGGTGATCCTCTGGGATTACAGGCATGAGCCACCGTGCCTGGCCCAACATGTGTTCTTGAATGCGTCTTGGGAGAGGACTGGGGAGCTAGTCTGGCTCCAGACTCAGTTCAGGGACCACAGGAAGGAATAAATACGACCTCCTAGCCCAGGTTCCCTAGAATGGTATACCCAGCAGCTGGAGAATGTCCCATAAGGTAAGGGAATGTGCGAGTTGGCCTGAAAAACGGGCAACAGGTTGAAGTAGATATCTTAATTGTTTCCGTAGAGCCCTAATTCCCGCCCCAAACCTAACACAGACCCTCTACCAATACCATTATTCTGGCCCCGCTCCAAGCCTAGGCCCCACCCCCCAGACTCTTAGGCCCTGCCCCAAAGCAAAAACTCCAGCCCTTTTAAAGCTAAGCAAGGCCCATTCCGGTCCGAGCCCTATCCCTCTGTCTTAGAGACCACTCCCAAGTATAAAATATTCAGAACTCCTCAGCCTAGCCCCGCCCCCTCAGTCCAAGCCACACCCCCCACCTTGCTCCTCCCTGATAGCATCCTAGCTCTCCGCCTAAACTTGGTCCCTGATGCCTAAGCTAGGCCCGGCACTCTCAGCTCTGTCCTAAAGACCAGCCTCCGCCTCTCCAACATGAGCCCTGCTCACATTCAAGGTTAGGAAGTCCCCCAAGTCTAGGCCACCGACTCAAAAATTAGGGAGCTTGGATCTGTGGGCGTTTAGAGGATAGGTTGGTGGAACTAGAGGAGATGGTCCCCAGTTTGTACTGCCTCTCCAGGGAGTCTTCCCAAACCCGAAGACACGCCCCATTGTGCTAACTCCTCATTGGATGGTGCAGTCTGTTCTGGCCTCTCTGATTGGTCCTTCCACAATCCCTAGCCATACTCCCTCTGCATCAGACTGCGCCTGTGAGCCACCCTTTCTGACCGACCCCTGCTTTCGCAGGCTTTGCTCCTGATCGGGCAAGTCCTTGCGTATAACTTTTTCTGATTGGACCGTTTGTAATCACAAGCCTGGATGGAACAGAAGTTCCACTATGGAGGGTGGGAGTACCAAGGAGGAGGAGGAGGAGGTGGTTCCCTAAATCTCTTGCCTAAGAGAGGGTGTGGCCATTGACCCCAAGATAGCCTGGGGTTAGTGTTCTAACTGTACAGACCACAGGTGTCTTTGTCTTCTATGCCTCAGTTTTGTTTTGTTTTGTTTTTTCATCTTTAAGTTGGGGAAAATAATAGTACCTTTTTCATGAGGTGTTGCAAGAATTAAATGAGCTAATGCCTATAAAATGCTTCTAGAAGTACCTGGTACATAGGAAGCCCTCAAGAAGAGGGTCAGCTATTAGTATTCATTTGATCATGTAAGTGCATGACCTTGGATGAGTCCCTCTGCCTCTCTGACCTCTGCAGGCCAGGAGTTCCTTGTCCATTTAATTGAATGACCCTTCTTGTCTCCGGTCCTCCTCCTCCTCCTCCATCTCCTGCCTTCAGGGACTGGGCCTGTGATCAGAGGGAGGGACAAGAGAGATAGGGAAAAGGGCACTAGTGGAGAGCAGAAAAGCTCAACCCAACCCTGCAGAGAATTTAGGGCAGGGTGAATTTTCTCTATGGACCAGTGTAGAGTGATTGTATCCCGAATCCCTCATGCAAAGGACTTGCCCTGATTGGGGGTGAGTGGGCATGAGGTAGGGTAGAGTGGGGTGGTAAGGGGATGGTGTTTTAAAGCTGGGAGGGCTTGGAGCTGGGCTTTTTGGACCCTACCCCCGGGAACGCCATGGGTGGGGGACGGGCGGCCCAGGCCCAAGGTCACTATGTCTTTGTTACCATGACAACAGCCACCTCTCTACCGGGAACCTGAAAAGGGGTGGGAGGAGGGAGTTCCCACGTCCCTGAAACCGGGGACAGAGAGGGGAACAATTAGAAACATGGAAGAGAAGCAGAGGGACAGAAGGGGTGTGATTCGTCTCTGTGAAGACCTGCCCATCTCGGAATTCTCAGAGCCTGGTCTACCATGGGTGCTTAATCAATGTCCCTCAGAGACAGACACAGAAAGCCTGAGAAAGTTCGATGTCCACAGATGCCAGGAGAAAGAAAAGAAGAATCTTCACATGGGGGCAGGTGTCCCTTCCCTGTCTCCTCAATCTCACACCCCTGGGGGTCCACTGAGGGCCCAGGATCGACTTCACTTTCCCCAGCCCTGGGTCCTCAGGCCTACCTGACTGTACAAACCATCCACCCGCCAGCAGCTCCTGAGATCCTGAAGCAATTACGTTCAAACCTCTTTGGCCTTTAAATTCTTCCTACCTAAGGGCTCAGCTGAGAAAAGTCGCATTCAGTGATGCCTCCTATCCCCAAGAGGTCGGGAGTCACGGGGGGGAAACGGGCACTTTGCCTCCTTTATTCTCAGGGGTCCTGTTCCCTTTGGAAGTGACCGCTCCGTAGATCCAGATATTCCCCCAATACCTCCAGGAGACCCAGGCCTCGCCCATCCGTCCCCCAACCCCCAAGGAAATCCTTCAGGCCCTTCCCTTTCTTTCTAAGAAACAGGTATCCTCCTTCCCTTCCGGGACCCAGCTCGCATTCCCCTAGGTCAGCCCGCCCCCTGCTGGCCCAAGTCTGGTACTGCAGGAACCGTCGGCTAGAGCCCAGATGAAAGGCAGATACTGAGTCCGAACTGAGGATCTCTGAGTTTTTGCATTTTTAAATTTATTTAAAGTCTTGGTTGTTCAGGTCCTAGGGGTCCAAGTCCCCAATCACCTTGAGGACTCAGACATCAGGAATTCAGGCCCCAGCCCAGAAATCAACGAAAGAAAGACAACTTCTCTTGGAGCCAGGCCTCGGTGAGGTCATCGGTGGTGCGGATTTCAAACACCTGGGCAGAGAGAGGTCTCGGCATTATGATCTACTCAAGAACTGAGACAGTGGCCGGGCGCGGTGGCTTACGCCTGCAAGAGAGCACTTTGGGAGGCTGAGGTGGGTGGATCACTTAAGGTCAGGAGTTCGAGATCAGGCTGGCCAATATGGTGAAACCCTGACTCTACTAAAAATACAAAAATTAGCCGGTCGTGGTGGTGGGTGCCTATAGTCCTAGCTACTTGGGAGGCTGAGGCAGGAGAATCGCTTGAACCCGGGAGGAGGAGGCTGCAGTGAGCCGAGGTTGCGCCACTGCACTCCAGCCTGGGGGACAGAGCCAGACCCAGTTCTTTAAAAAAAAAAAAAAAAAAAAAAAAAACTGAGACAGTGAGGACTCTAGTCCCTCTTCCCTCAGACCCAGGACCCACACCACCTCTCCCTAACACTCTGGAGCCCCGCCCCAGCCTGAACCTTTGTGAGCTCTGCTGTCTGCACCAGCCTGTTCTTACTCCCTGCATACATCATCTGTTGTTCCGGCTTGCAGCCTGCGTGAAAAAGAGGAGAAAGGCACATCAGTGGGGACCCAGGCATGTTCTCTAAAGCTCTAGTAATGTCCTGAAGGCCCTGCAGTTTTCCAAGAGTCCCAGGAGCTCTTCTAAGGAGGTCCCCCCACTGTAGTCAGTTTCTAGGTTGGCTTTGGGGGCTTCAAGTTATTCTGAGGGTCTCGAGATGATTTAGGGGCCAGACGGGGCTTTGTAGGTAAAAGGAAAAGGTGGGTTGGCTTAGGCCCCAGGACTGAGAACGGGTGGGCTCTTGGTGAATCTGAGCCCCCACCTCCACTTCACTGCCCTCCCACATCACGCATGCGACACACACACATCCTTACCCGGTCACACACAGGCTGTCACATGCTCACACACTAACACAGGTGCCTGCACACATTCGCACAGCCACACACACACCCACATGCACACACCTGCACTCACGCATTTACACACACAAACACAAACACACACACACAGAATCGAAGGCCCTCTCCTGAGGAGAGTAGAGTTGTGTCTCACCCACAGGACTGGAGAAGATGAAACACAAAGGGTAGGACACTCGGCCATCGTCATGCACGTACTTGTAGCTGTAAACCACGAACCTACCATGAAAGAGAATTGAAAATCAGGACTCTGGCCTGCAGCCCAGGCTCAACAGCCATTACCTGAGTCCACAGCCTTGAAATGTTGGCTGAGTCTGAGAACCAGGGTTGATGTCTGGGACTCAGGGTACTGACCTCAAACACAACAAATGATTAAAAAATAATCATAGGGCCGGGCGCAGGGCTCACGCCTATAATCCTAGCACTTTGGGAGGCCGAGGCAGGTGGATCACCTGAGGTCAGGAGTTCGAGACCAGCCTGGCCAACATGTTGAAACCCCATCTCTACTAAAAATTCAAAAATTAGCTGGGAGCGGTGGCATGCGCCTGTAATCCCAGCTAGTCAGGAGGCTGAGGCAAGAGAATCGTTTGAACTCAGGAAGCAGAGGTTGTAGTGAGCCGAGATCACACCACTGCACTCCAGCGTGGGTGACAACAGCGGAACTACGTCTCAAGTAATAATAATAATAATAGTGCTTATTTGACTCACAATAACTTTATAATATAGGTGCTATTAATATCCCCATCGTACAGATGGAAAACCTGAGGCCCAAACTCACTTGCCCAAGGTTCTATGGATAGGGGAGAGATTTGAACCTGGGAAAGTGAATGCCAGCATGTAAGTGCTCACCCCCTATTCAATACTGTCCAGTGCACTCGAACCCCAGTGCACTGTGACCAGGGATGGCTACAGAATCGGCCAAGCCTGGTGTAAAATGAAAATGTGGGGCTTCTTGTTCAAGAAGCAGGAAAATTGTTTTCCTTTCTTTTGTAGTCCCTCCTTCGACTGACCTGGTCTTTTTTTACTATTATTAGAGACAGGGCCTCACTCTGTCCCAGGCTGGAGTGCAGTGGTGCAATCCTAGCTCACTGCAGTCTTGAACTCCTGGGCTCAAGTGATCCTCCTGTCTCAGCCTCCAGAGTAGTTGGGACTATAGGTGCACACCACCATGCCCAGCTAATTTTTTTTTTTTTTTTGAGACAGGGTCTCACTTTGTCACCCAGGATGGAGTACAGCGACGTGGTCTCAGCTCACTGCAGCCTCAACCTCCCAGGTTCAAGCGATCCTCCTGCCTCATCCTCCCAAGTAGCTGGGACTACAGACATGTGCCACCATGTCCAGCTAATGTTTTTCTGTATTTTTTGCAGAGACAGAGTTTCACCATGTTGCCCAGGCTGGTCTCAAACTCCTGAGCTCAAGTGATCTGCCCACCTCAGTCTCCCGAAGTGCTAGGATTCCAGGCATGAGCTACTGTGCCTGGCCTTTTATTTAAAAAATTTTAGTAGAAATGGGGGTCTTGTTATGTTGCCCAGGCTGGTCTCGAACTCCTAGCCACAAGCCGTACTCCCACCTCAGACTCCCAAAGTGCTGAGATTACAGGGGCGAGCCACTGCGCTCAGCCGGTCTTTTTTAATTTGCTATTTAAAGTCGTGCTCCCTCAGGCATGAGGATATGCGCAGGCAGAGCACAGATGCTCACAGGAACACCCTGTAACTTGTCAGGCAAGGGGTGCGTACTGGACCCCGACCCTCCCCACACCAGCAGGAAGCCCAAGGACAGCAGTGGTCACTGGGTGGGTGCAGAGAATGGGTGGCTGAGAATCTGTTCCGGGAGGCGGCCCGGTGGTGGACTGCCTGTGAACCTAGCTCCAAACCCCAGCACATTTGTGTGAAGTCCATTGTCCCATCTGACTTCATACAAAACAGAAATTCAAAGATAAAACTATAAAGAAGGTGACCATTAACCCCCATGTGTGAGGCCCCCTCCTAGGTGCGGGGCCCTGTGCAATTATCATATGCCCATGAAGCTGATCCTGGTTGAGTCCTACAGCCTGGGATTGAGGATCAAAATCCTAGAGACCCAAAATGAATTCAGTCAAGATGAAAAATCTTAACAGACCAGTTTTCACAGAAATAGTCAAAGAGCTCTTCCACCAAAAAAAGCACCAGGCTCATGTGACTTCACCCAGGATTATACTTAATCATTAAAAGTCAAGTCATTCCTTTAGCAGGGTGCAGTGGCGGTGCCTGCAGTCCCAGTTGCTTGGGAGGCTGAGGCAGGAGGATGGCTTGAGCCCAGGAGTTGGAGGCTACAGTGAGCTAGGATCACAGCACTGCCCAATAGTCTGGGTGACACAGCGAGATCCTGTCTCTAAAAATTTTTTAAATAAAATAATAATGATATTGCTACCTAATGATATTGCTACAATAATTCATTTGCTACCTAAAGTGTTCCCAAACATTGAAAAAGAAGGGAAATTTCTCTTTTTTTTGTTTTTTTGAGACAGGGTCTTGCTCTGTCACCCAGGCTGGAGTGCAGGAGTGCTATCTTGGCTCACTTGTAGCCTCAACTTCCTGAACTCAAGTGATCCTCAACTTCAGCCTCCCAAGTAGCCGGAACCACAGGCACACGCCACCATGCCTGGCTAATGTTTTT
>NW_012101332.1:2240287-2244905 GCF_000951045.1 Mandrillus leucophaeus
TTTTTGAGATGGAGTCTTGCTGTGTCAGCCAGGCTGGAGTGCAGTGGGGTGATCTCAGCTCACTGCAACCTCTGCCTCCCAAGTTCAAGTGATTCTCGTGCCACAGCCTCCTGAGTAGCTGGGATTACAGTCGCATGCCACCACACCCAGCTAATTTTTATATTTTTAGTAGAGACAGGGTTTCACCGTGTTGGCCAGGCTGGTCTTGAACTCCTGACCTCAAGTGATCTGCCCTCCTCGATCTCCCAAAGTGCTGGGATTACAGGGATGAGCTACCTTGCCAGGCCAAACACAGAGATTCTAAGTCCATGAATAGGGCTGGAATTCAAGAAGTCTCTTAGCCTGTACTTCCAACATCACCCCTCCCCTCATGGCCTGATCCAACCCTTTCTTCCCCTGGGATACCTGGGCTGTCTCTCAGGCAATTCCATTTTGAGCTCCTCTGGGGAAATGTTCTGAGGCAAGAAAACAGAAGAAAAGACAAAGAATGAGGCTGGGCGCAGTGGCTCACGCCTGTAAATCTCAGCACTTTGGGAGGCTGAGGCAGGTAGATTACCTGAGGCCAAGAGTTAGAGACCAGACTGGCCAACATGGTGAAACCCCATCTCTACTAAAAATACAAAATTAGCCAGGCGTGGCTGGGCGAGGTGGCTCATGCCTGTAATCCCAGCACTTTGGGAGGCCGAGGCGGGTGGATCACAAGGTCAGGAAATCATTGAGACCATCCTGGCTAAAAGAGTGAAACCCCGTCTCCACTAAAAATACAGAAAATTAGCCAGGTGTGGTGGCATGCACTTGTAGTCCCAGCTACTCGGGAAGCTGAGGCAGGAGAATTGCTTGAATTCGGGATGTGGAGGTTGCAATGAGCCGAGATCGCGCCACTGTACTCCAGCCTGGGAGACAGAGTGAGACTCCATCTCAAAAAAAAAATTAGCCAGGCATGGTGGCCTGCACCTGTAATCCCAGCTACCTGGGAGGCTGAGGCAGGAGAACTGCATGAACCCAGGAGGCGGAGGTTGCAGTGAGTCAAGATTGTGCCATTGCACTCTAGCCTGGGCAAAAAAGATCGAAACTCCATGTCAAAAGAAAAAAAAAATGACTGCCTTTAGGTGAGCACTTACCATGTGCCAAGGCACTGTTCTACGAAACACACATGGATTAATTCATAGAACTATCCCATAAGTCTGTGGGGTAGGTCCTATCATTATGCCCATTATACAGCTGAGAAAACTGAGGCCCAGAGGTGTTAAGCCATTTGCCCAACATTGCACAGATAGAAAGTAGCAGAGTTGAGATTTGAATCTGTGTTCAAATCATAACTGCTTCACTATACTGCTTTTCAGAGGGCCTGAGAGAGCCCCAGCCCTCAGTCTCCATGGATTCCCTTATAAATCCGCATCACAACTCTAGGGAAATAAGCCTTATTATCGTTCTTGTTATTGATAAAGACAGTGAGGCCACCAGAGGGTGAAGTCTACCTCTTTTTTGTTTGTTGTTGTTGTTATTGTTATTTGTAGAGATGGGGTCTTGCTTTGTTGCCCAGGTTGGTCTCAAACTCCCAGCCTCGAGCAACCCTCCAACCTCAGCCTCCTAAATAGCTGGGATCACAGGTGCACACCACTGTGCTTGGCTAATTTTTGTATTTTTAGTAGAGTCAGGGTGTTACCATGTTGCCCAGGCTGGTCTCAAACTCCTGGGCTCAAGTGATCCTCCTGCCTCAGCCTCCCAAAGTGCTGGCATCACAGGCATGAGCCACCACGCCCGGCTAGCTTTTTAACTTTCTGTGGAAACTCTTTCATCTGAATGCCAATAAAGCATTATTATCATCATTATTAAGATCATCATCACCTTATTGAGCATATAGTAAGTGCCAGGCCTTGTTCTAAACCCATTACAAGAATTAAATCACTGGATGTAAAAACAAGCCTATGAGGTAAGTACTATTCTCCCCATTTCACAGATGAGAAAATAGAGACACATACAGGCAAACACTCTTGCTGGGGGTCATGAGTGAGCTAGAACTTGATCTCCAGGTTTGTTTTTGTTTTTGTTTTTGTTTTCTGAGACAGAGTCTTGCTCTGTGGCTCAGACTGAAGTGTAGTGGCACAATCTCGACTCACTACGGCCTCCACTTCCTGGGTTCCAGTGATTCTCCTGCCTCGGCCTCCCAAGTAGCTGTGATTACAGGTGCACGCCACAACGCCCAGCAAACTTTTTATATTTTTAGTACAGATGGGGTTTCACCGTGTTGGCCAGGCCGGTCTTGAACTCCTGACCTCAAGTGATTTGCCCGCCTCAGCCTCCCAAAGTGCTGGGATTACAGGCGTTAGCCACCGTGCTCAGCCGATCTCCAGGTCTTTCTACCCCCATGCCAGGCTCTTCATATCAGTTCCAACCACTTGGGTCTCCCAGTCCCAGCCCGTACCTCCCAGTCCCAACCACCCCAGCCCCTCACCTGAAATTCTTCCTCCAGTACCACCATCTGCCGATCTTTGTCCACCTTCACTAGGGAGGTGTGGCACACACGGATTAGACACTCCCCCGATCCACAGGGTACACGAGCCCAGCCCTCCTTATTTGCCCCCACCAGCGCCCTCCCATCCTTCCATGAGGGAAGATGCCACTCACTTATGATGGCTGCATTGTCTGTCTCTTTCCGGAAGCGGAATTTCCTCAGCTTTTCTGTTAGCTCTGGGTCTACCTCGCATACCACCAGGGAGTCAGACTGCCAGAAGGACCCAGGAAGAGCTGAGATGGTCTGGCCTCAGCCCTCACCCCTTCCCCAAACCTCAGTTTCTCCATCCGCTCATGAAGAGGAGCATTGCACCGGCCCATCTGATGCCTTTGTGAACACTGAGAAAAGGTACCCTTCCCGCAGGGCAGGTACCCCTCACCAGGTCGCTCAGCTTGGGGCGCGGAGCAGGGGCTGGATTCCTGCCTTCTCCACGGGGACCCTTGGGGGACACTCAAGGAGATGCAGAGATCCACTTCCTGGGCCTAAACCCAGAGCCGCTGTCTCTCTGTCCTCCCAGCCAGGCTGTTCGCCACAGTGGTGTCCCCTTCCCGGCCCGTGACCTCCATCCCGTAGCCTGACCTTCGCCCAGGTGTCCTCCGACCCCAGCCCCAGCTCTTCCCATAGGACCCCTGTCCCCTGACCATGGTTGTTCTGTCCACAGGCCTCTTCTTTTCTCAGTTCCGCTGTCTTCTAGGGGTGGGGACCGGGGTTGCAGAGGGGGCAGGCTATGCAGTAGGAGGAAGGTTTCATGCAACACCACATCCTGTTTATGCCCTTTCTGGGACAACTGTCACAGAGGGCTCCTCCCCCTCCTTCCTTCCCCTCATCTGCCAGGACCTGTCAGGAAATTGCTCAGACCAGGGTTCAAAAGCTTCCTTGCTGTGTAACCCTAGCTAAATAACTTCACCCCTCTGATTTGAGATTGTGGTGAGGATAGAAATAGCTTCACATGGGCCGGGCACGGTGACTCACACCTGTAATGCCAGCACTTTGGGAGGCCAAGGCGGGCGGATCACCTGAGGTCAGGAGCTGGAGACCAGCCTGGCCAACATGGCGAAACCTTGTCTCTACTAAAAATACAAAATATTAGCTAGACTTGGGGGTGCATGCCTGTAATCCCACCTACTCAGGAGGCTGAGGCACAAGAATCGCTTGAATCCAAGCAGCAGAGGTTGCAGTGAGTCAAGATCATGTCATTGCACTCTAGCCTGGGCAACAGAGTGAGACTCTGTCTCAATAAATATAAATAAAAATAAATAAATAGCTTCACATAGCTGCCAGCATGGCAGATACAATAGATACTAAAAACGGGCTGGGCACAGTAGCTCACACCTGTAATCCTAGCACTTTGGGAGGCCAAGGTGGGCAGATCACGAGGTCAGGAGATCGAGACCATCCTGGCTAACATGGTGAAACCCCGTCTACTAAAAATACAAAAAAAATTAGCCGGGCATGGTGGCGGGTGCTTGTAGTCCCAGCTACTGGGGAGGATGACGCAAGAGAATGGCATGAACCCAGGAGGCAGAGCTTGCAGTGAGCTGAGATCATGCCACTGCACTCCAGCCTGGGTGACAGAGCATGACACCATCTCAAAAAATATATATATATACACACACTAAAACGAACTATTTTGCTCCTCCCCTCCTTCAGGCAGCCTTCCTGGATTGACCCCCATCTGGGATATTTGAATTGCAGGGCTGGAAAAGGGGAGTTCAGTCTTTTGCTGGTCAGACTGATGCCCATTATGTCAATGGCAAAATGGGGACCAGAGGGGCTACCCCACACTGCCTGGGTAATGGTGACTTTTTTCCTGCACTTTTTCAATCTCACTAGCCTTGCAATGACCTATGAGGCCCTGCAACAAGGAAGCTCAATCAGACCAGTACCCACTTTTTTTTTTTTTTTTTTTGAGACAGGGTCTCACTCTGTCACCCAGGATGGAGTGCAGTGGTGCGATCTCAGTTCACTGCAACCTCCGCCTCCCAGGTTCAAGCCATTCTCTGGCCTCAGCCTCCCAAGTAGCTGGGACTACAGGCACGTGCCACTATGCCCGGCTAATTTCTGTATTTTTAGTAGAAATGGGGTTTCACCATGTTGACCAGG
>NW_012101332.1:2246400-2249815 GCF_000951045.1 Mandrillus leucophaeus
TTTCCTTGAGATGGAGTCTCTCTCTGTCGCCCAGGCTGGAGTGCAGTGGCACAATCTTGGCTCACTGCAACCTCTGCCTCCTGGGTTCAAGCAGTTCTCCTGCCTCAGCCTCATGAGTAGCTGGGATTACAGGTGCATGCCACCACAACCAGCTAATTTTTGTATTTCTAGTAGAGATGGGGTTTCACCATGTTGGTCAGGCTAGTCTTGAACTCCTGACCTCGTGATCTGCCTGCCTCAGCTTCCCAAAGTGCTGGGATTACAAGCATGAGCTACGGCGCCTAGCCATATTTTTGTATTTTTAGTAGAGACAGGGTTTTACCATGTTGGCCAGGCTGGTCTGGAACCCTCCCATGGGCCAGACACAGTGGCTCATGCCTGTAATCCCAGCACTTTGGGAGGCCAAAGCAAGAGAATTGCTTGAGACCAGGAGTTCAAGACCAGCCTGGGCAATATAGCAAGACCCTGTCTCTACAAAAAAATTTTAAAAGTAGCCGGGCATGGTGGCATGTGTCTGTAATCCCAAGTACCAGCTACTTGCGAGGCTAAGGTTGGGAAGATCACTTGAGTCCAGGAGTTTGAGGCTGCAGTGAGCTAGATTGCACCACTGCACTCCAGCCCAGATGACAGAGTGAGATCCTGTCTCTAAAAAACATACAGCAGGCCGGGCGTGTTGGCTCATGCCTGTAATCTCAACAATTTGGGAGGCTGAGGTGGGCAGATCACTTGAGTCCAGGAGTTCGAGACCAGCCTGGGCAACATGGTGAAACCCCATTACTACTGAAAATACAAAACCTAGCCAGGGGTGATGGCATATGGCTGTAGTTCCAGCTACTCCAGAGGCTGAGGCAGGAGAATCGCTTGAACCCAGGAGGCAGGGGTTGCAGTGAGCTGAGGTTGTAGTTAGCCACGATCACACCACTATAGTCCAACCTGGGCAACAGAGTGAGACCCTGTCACACACACACACACACACACACACCCAACAATGACAAAAATACTAAGTTACCTGTCACCACCCCTACCCCATTGCCTCTTGGACCTTGCCCTTCATTGGCCCTCTTTTTGCTCACTCCACTCCAGCAATGCTGGCCTCTTTGTGGTTCTGTGAATGATCCTACCACATGGCCTTTGCACTTGCTGTTTTCTCTTTCTGGAACCCCCTCTTTCTCCTTCATTCCTTCAGATTTCTGTTTCAGTCTCACCTAATGAAAGACGCCTTTCCCCATGTAAATTAACTCTGGCTGCATCACTCCATTCTCTTAGCTGCTTTCTTGCTGTTTATTTATTTGTTTGTTTATTTACAGACATAGTCTTGTCACCTGGGCTACAGTGCAATGGCAAATCTCTGCTTATTGCAACCTCCGCCTCCTGGGTTCAAGTGATTCTCCTGCCTCACCCTCCTGAGTAGCTGGGACTACAGGCACGTGCCACTATGCCCAGTTAATTTTTGGCATTTTTAGTAGAGACAGGGTTTTGCCACTTTGGCCAGGCTGGTCTCAAACTCCTGGCCTCAAGTGATCCACCGGCCTCAGCCTCCCAAAGTGCTGGGATTACAGGTGTGAGTCACCATGCCCGGCCACTGCTTTCTTTTTCTGTTTGGAAAGTAACACAAAGTAACACTGTATTTCCTTATTGTTTGTGTCCCCAGGAACTAGAGTATAAGGGGGTTTTTTTGGTTTTTTTTTGTTTGTTTGTTTTGTTTTTTTTTTTTTGAGATGGAGTTTCACTGTTGTTGCCCAGGCTGGAGTGCAATGGCATGATCTTGGCTCACTACAACCTCCGCCACTCGGGGTTCAAGCAATTCTCCCTGTCTCTTATACACATCTTTGCAATGACCTATGAGGCCCTGCAACAAGGAAGCTCAATCAGACCAGTACCCACTTTTTTTTTTTTTTTTTTTGGAGACAGGGTCTCACTCTGTCACCCAGGATGGAGTGCAGTGGTGCGATCTCAGTTCACTGCAACCTCCGCCTCCCAGGTTCAAGCCATTCTCTGGCCTCAGCCTCCCAAGTAGCTGGGACTACAGGCACGTGCCACTATGCCCGGCTAATTTCTGTATTTTTAGTAGAAATGGGGTTTCACCATGTTGACCAGGTTGGTCTCGAACTCCTGACCTCAAATGATCCACCTGCTTCGGCCTCCCAAAGTGCTGGGACTCCAGTTGTGAGCCACCGTGAGCCACCATGCCCGGCCATTTTTTTTATTGAGTATTTTTGCACTGCCCCCTTTTCCCATCCCGAAATAAAATTCCTAGATAATATAACCTACTTACATACATAAATTCAAAAAAATCAATATAATGTCCTGACTGTCATATAAAGAAGAAATAAAAGGAAAGTAGTTCACACGAAAACCATATGTATTTCAGTGAGAAAATAAAAGCAAACAAAAGAGAATTTTCACAGGTTCCTAGGCCCACTGTGACTGGCCCACTTCCCTCCAGTGGGCAAACCCCAGACCCTGCACTGGACTCTACCCCTTTACCTACATCTCTGCAGCTATCCTCCCTTTCTCTCTTGTCTCACCAATATCCCCATGCCTCCTGGATCTTTCTGCTTAGTCTCCATGTAGTGTTACTTCTTCCATCTTATTTTTTTTTTTTCTTTTCTTTTTTTCTTTTGAGACAGGGTCTCATTCTGTCACCCAGGCTGGAGTGCAGTGGTGCAATCATAGCTCACTGTAACCTCCAACTTCTCGGCTCAAGCCACCTTCCCACCTTGGCCTCCTAGGTAGCTGGGACTATAGGCACGCAGCACCATGCCTAGCCAATTTTATTTTTTCTTTTTATAGAGACAGGATCTCACTATGTGGCCCGCGCTGGCCTCAAACTCCTGGCCTCAAGCGATCCTCCTGCCTCAGCCTCTCAATGTGCAGGGATTACAGGCATGAGCCACCGAGTCTGGCCTCTTCCACTTTTAAAAACATAAAACCTTATCTCCTGTCCAGCTGCTGCTCACTCATTTCCTTCCCTTTTCCGCAAGATTTCTCAAAAGAATCATCTACATTGCTGCCTCCAATTTCTCCTCCCAGTTTCCTCTTCTGCCTTCTCCAACCAGCCTTTCCCCCATACTCCTCTCGGCTGACATGCCCTTGTCAAGGTCACCCATGCACTCCACAGTGCTGGATCTAATGGTCACACCTCAGTCCTCCTTAGCCACATCTGACACAGCCCATCACTCCCTGTTCCCTGAAACATCATCTTCACGACACCACACTGGTTCTCTTTTCTTTTCTTTTTTTTTTTTTTTTTTTTGAGACAGGGGTCTCGCTCTGTCACCCAGGCTGGAGTACAGTGGCACCATTTCAGCTCACTGCAACCTCCACCTCCTGGGTTCAACCGATTCTCTCACCTCAGCCTCCCAGGTAGCTAGGATTACAGGCATGAGCCACTGCAGCCAGCTTTTTTTTTTTT
>NW_012101332.1:2251510-2253129 GCF_000951045.1 Mandrillus leucophaeus
TCCTGACGTCAGGTGTTCCACCCGCTTCAGCCTCCGCCACTCGGGGTTCAAGCAATTCTCCTGCCTCAGCCTCCCAAGTAGCTGGGACTACAGGCATGCGCCACCACGCTCCGCTAATTTTGTATTTTTAGTAGAGACGGGGTTTCACGTCATGTTGGTCAGGCTGGTCTCGAACTCCTGACCTCAAGTGATCCACCTTCCTTGGCCTCCCATAATGCTGGGATTACAGGTATGAGTCACCGCACTCATCCTACTGTTGTATTTTTAGCACCTTAAGCAGAGCCTGGCACATATTGGATACTCAAGAAATATTATTGAATGAATTAATGAACCAGCAGTTATCAAGCACAATCATTTATTACAGTGTGAAGGCTGTTGCTTAAATGCAGGAGGTAGTGGATGGAGTTTGTGACATGGCCCCACCCTGGTGAAATGGCCTTTCCTCAAAGCGTCTATAATGCCACACTGTCCTGGTCTTCCTCTCTCTGGCTGCCCTTTTCAATATTCATCGACAGTGTCAATTCCTTTGCTCAAATCCTGCCTCTCCGTTTCAGAGTTCTGTTCATTCCCCGTCTCCAATGATCCTTCACACCCTCCCCGCGCTAGACCCCTAACTCCCACAGCCTCAATTACCATCTTTGACGATCCTTAAATCTTGGTCTCCAGCCTCAATTTCTCTCTTAAGCTCCAGACCCGGGGTTTGTGTACCTCCTGGACCTCGCTGCTAGGCATCCACATTGGGCTTAGTATCTTCCCAACCTGCTTCTCCTCTGGGGCCCAATCTCCCGGCCAGAGGGCCTGGTTCTAAACTTTTCTCCCCCTTCCACTCCATGGCCAGCCAGTTTCAGGGCCCGTTTGCTCTGCCTCCAGGGCGTCCCTCCCACCTGCACCTCCTTCCCTCCCCACAGTCCCTCCCTTGTGCAAACCCCCCTCTTTCTTCCCCAACTCCTCCCCCCGCTGTCTCCCTGGACTCCCGACCCCGTTTCATTCCCTCCAATCCGCCCTCCATGTATAAGCCAGAGAGACATCTCTCCAAAACCCCCGACTCACCATGATCCTCCCCGGCTTGAAGCCCTTCAGGGCTCCCTAGTGCCCTCGGGACAAGTCCAAACTCTCTCAAGTGGCCAAACAACTGGCCTCTGCTCGTTCCTCACCCCTCCCTGTCTTCAACTCGACCCTCGACCCCGACTGGCTCTCTGAGTGCCTGTAACAAGCCAGATCTCTGTCACCGAGAGCCTTCTGAACACAGATCCCTCTGATTAGTTCACCCAGACCCAAGACAGTTTGTGGAACGCCCAGATCACAACCAAAGTCATAGCAACAACTCCCGTTTATTGGCGGCCTCCTTGATCCCGAGCGCTTTCCGTGCATTCTCTTCCCACCCTAACGGCTAGATCTCGCCTCGCCATTCCCATCGGAGAGAGCAAGCGGCAGGCTCAGAACAGCGCGATGAGAAAGCCGAGTCCCCCAAAGCCCGAGTGCAGACGCCTACCGGGGACAGCGTTGGGTGGGGCGGGCCACCCAAGGGGCGGGGAAGAGGAGGCCCGGAACGCCTGAATCGGGAACTGCGACTTCGCTCCGGGCAGCTGGGGTGGACGCGCGCGAGCCTGCCCCCTGCG
>NW_012101332.1:2254049-2276445 GCF_000951045.1 Mandrillus leucophaeus
GTGCGGAGCGCGGGCTTCGGGGGTCGGGCCCACGGGAGAAGCCCCGCGCCCGTCCCCAGTCTCCCTCCTGGGCCCTGGCAGAAGCTTCTCTCCGAAATCCTCCCCATGCCCTCGGGATTGCCGAAGGGCCAGGCCGGGGGCCCCTCCTCAGGACCCCATGCACATCCTCCTCGGAGAGCCCCGGAAACCCTGCCGAGCCCCCGTGTGCGCCCCGAAAGGTCCCTGCAGAACCCACCCCTCCCGTGGAGCCGCCTCCCCGAGCCCTTCGTGAGTCTCGGCAGCCTTCCTTGCAGACCCCCACTCTTTGGCCCCGAAGCCCCCGTCGTCCTCCTGTCTCCAGAAATAGTCCTCGGAGGCCATTCCTCGTCCATTCCACAGCGTGGCTCTCATAGCTGCTCCAGGAGCCTTCCTCACGAGCTCTGCACACCTCCCCAAGGCTCCCTCCGGACCCCTGTCCGTTCCAGAACTCTCCCCCAGAGCCCTGCCTCTCACAGCCCAACAGGCTCACCCGACTTCCCCCTCCCAGATCCTAAGAATTTTCCCTCCTACTTACCCCATTCCAGAAACCTCCTTGGAGATTTTCCGCTCATACCCCCTGCATTTCTGAGTCCCCCTCCCAGAAGTCCTTCAGAATGCCCCCGAAGAACCCTGATCATCTTCCCTGAAGATCTCCTTCCCATATCCCCAAAATAAACCTTCCTCACAGACTTTCTGAAATGCCCCCAGATCCCAAAAACTCACCTGGAAGACCCCATCCCACTCCCCACTATATTGCAACCTTCTCTAATACACACTCCCCCTTCACGTATCCCTCTGGATCTTTCCACAGATCCCAAAAGTCTCCCCCAGAGGCCTCCTGTCTCCCCCTGGTCTCACCACCCTGAAATGCCCTAGAGATCACCCTCAGGTAGCCCAACGATCTTCCCCGGGACCCCCTTCCCCACCCCCACTCATTTTTAAAGTGTCCAGCGATTGCCTGAAATCTCCAGAGGACTCTCAATTTCATATTTCAAAAGCTTCTTCCAAAACCCCTTTTACATACTCCACATATTTTCCAGTCCCCCACATCACACGCTCCAAAAATGGTTTAAGGATCCTGAAAACTTTCCTCGTGGTTTATCTCTCAGATCCCTTAGAACTCCCCTTCACTTACACTTCAGAATCCCCCCTTGCAGACCGGTTTTAGAGGAATTTTCTAAAGATCCTCCTCACAACCCCTGTAAGACCGTAAGATTCTCTTGGTGACCCCTCTGAGATGCAGGTTTTCAGGACCCCCCCCCACACACACACACAGCTTAGAGACCCCAGCAAACCCCTGGAACCCTCCTGATGTTGTTCTTTAAATCCCTCCAAGACCTTCCTGACACCCCCAGAACCCCTTGAATCAATACTTCTGCCTTACTAAGGGGCTTTTCTGGAGATGTCACTCCCTGAACTTGCTCACGCAGGTCCGCTAAATCCTCTAGAATCCCCTGAAGAAGACCCTCACACACACCTAATTTCCCCCCAAAATAACCCTCTGAGCTCCTGCTCTGAGAAAGTCCTAGAATTCTTTCTGAAAAACCCACTCCTCTGACACTCAGAAGACCCCGCCTTCCCCATGTACTCTTTCGGAGACTTTACTCAGGTTTCTCCTCAGCTGAGATCTCTGAAGAGTTTTTCCTAAAAAGATCACTCTGTCATCCCACTCCAGGACCAGTCTCAGAAGACCACACCTTCCTCAGACACTCTTTAGATAATTTTCTCACAAATTGCCCTCCATCAACCACCCACTCCTAGCGCTTCCTGAGACTTCCTCAGAACTTCCCCTCAGATTCCACTTCTGACATCCCCAAGAAACGTTATTCAGTACCCTATCAAATTTACCCCCTCGCTTTAGAATTCCTATTTACACCATCTCATTTCCCCATTCTCTTTCCTCTGAAGTCAACTCAGAGACCTTTCTCAGGGGGCCCCCTTTTCCTAGTATCCCTTCAGAGGCCCCCAACATTCTCCAGACTCATCACTCAAGAGCCTCTATGTTTCCTTGTAAAGATTCTTGAGAGACACCTTTCCCCACCCCCTTGAAATCCCAATGCTCCAAGACCTTTCTTTCAGACCATTTTTCTCAGGTCCCATCCTCATAGACCCCTGTTCCCTTTCAAGATCAAGAGACACTTAACACCCTCCTTAGAGACAGGATTTTCCCCATTTCCCTTTGAGAAGCCTTCTTCCTTCTCCCCTTTGAGAGCCTCCTCACCAAAGAATCCCTTCCACTATAGCAGTGGTTCTCAAAGTGTGGTTCCTGGCCCAGCAGCAACCACATTTGTTAGAAATACACATTCTTGAGTCCTACTCAGATCTACTGAATCAGAAAACCTGGGAGCAGGGCCCAGCAATCAGAGTTTTTAACAAACAATCCTGGTCATTTTGATGCACACACAAGTTTAAGAACCTGTGCCCTTTAAGAGGATTTCCTTTTCCCCACAAAAACCCCCTGAAAGATGCCTCAGGGTGTGCCTCTGTGCCCTGCTGCTCACTGCTATTTTCCTGTTTCCCAGGAATCCCCTTTACAAAGTACCCATCCTCCAGAAAGATTTCTTACCTACCTTGAAAGGATCTTGGCTTCTCCACAAGGTTACTCCATCCTCTGAGCAGTTATTTCCCATTCTACTTTTGAATGGTTTCTTTTCAGATCTTCCTTGGTGCTTTCTCTTTCTGGCTATCCCTGCAGCCCACTCCCAGCCTTTGGTGCTTCTTTAAATTGCTGCTTCTTTGAACACACATGTCCATCTCTTCTTGTCCATCCGTTTCTCCACATAGGCATCCTCCCCTTAAGGCACCCTCAGGAGGTCTTTTCATTCTGTGTCTTACTGCCCAGACCCCTCCACCCCCATTGTACCTCTTAGAACACCGCTCACCTTCAACCTTGTAGTTTTTAATGTACTTGCCCACTCACCCTTACTGGACTAGGAACTCTGAAAGTACGCGATGTGTCTTGTTCTTTGAATCCCACAAGGTGGGATCTACCCTTTATAAGTTACTGGAAATCACTAGAGAATAAGCAACTCTTCCTTCTGCATTGGGCCAGAAATCTCCAAGTTTCTCAGATCTCACTCCGCATTCAGGTTTAGCACACTCTCCCTGCCCCCTCCTCTCCTCTCACCTCCCTTTTTATCTCCACACAGCACCCTTTGCCTTTCCCCTTGCCATACTTGCTCCTGTCTTTGGGACTTTCTTTGTGTTGTTTCCTGATTCTGAGCTACCCCAAGTCCTTTGCCTGGTGACCTGCCTCACCCCGTCCTGGTTGACTTCTCTTAACAGCCCCTATCAGCTGCTAAGTCTGGGGCCTCCACAGAGCTCTGAAGTTTTTTCAAGGGATTCTGTTTCTCTCTAGGGCCCAGAAGGGGAAACAGAGACCCCAGGGTAAATACTGGGGCCTGCCTTCAGGGAGCTCATAATACCAGTAGGGGGCTTGGGCATGTACAGAGCAGAAAATGAGGTACAAATTATATGCTGTAGAAATTCAGCAGTGAGGGGGAGCCCTTTACTTGGAAACTTCACAGAAAAGGTGGTATTTGGGCTGGATAGTGTTCCCTGGGAGTTGGGACAATCATGGTGCGTTAGAGGCAGAAGAAACAGCTTAAGCAATGGATCAAAGACAAGAAAGCCTCCTGATCTGTCACGCATGGTATCTCTTGTCTTCACCCAAAAGATAGAGATGAAAGAAGACAGATTTTCTCTATTTGCATTGTATTTGCCAACTGCACTTTAGTGACCTACAGAGTAGTAATAATAATGACCACTGGTTTTTGAATGCTTGCTAACTGCCAGGCACTGTTTAAGCACTTTACAGGTATTCATAGGAACCCTATGAGGTTGGTAAACTACCATTATCCTCATTTTGCATATGATGAGATTAAGGACAGGTGGGACTAATAGAAGGTCTGTGGGCACTGTCCATCCCAAGATGGTAGTGCCTTGGGTCAAAAAGTTGAATTTTTAGTTAAGATAGGTTTGGCTGCAATGGGGTTGTAGTTGTTAGGTATGCAGACCCTGGGTCTGGACAGGATTTGCGTCCCAAGTTACAACTCACCAGTTTTGTGCCCTAGGACACGTTACTCCTCTGGTCTTTTAGTTTCCACAGCTTAAAAAAAAAAAAAAAAAAAAAATGAAGGAAATAATGATACTCTACTTCATAGAATTGTTATGAGGATTAAATAAGTTAATACATGTAAAGTACTTAGAACAATGCCTTGCCCGTAATTGCAATGTTAGAAGAAAAAAAAAAAAAGAAAAAAAAAACTCGTAGCCAGAACTCTAAAAACATGAAGTGATAGAACCTTAACTCAAAGTAGTTTAAGGAAAAAAGCGGGGGATTAATTGGCTCTTGTTACTGGAAAGTCCAGAGCTAGGTTGGCTTCAGGCCTACTGCATCCAGGTGTTCAAATAATTTTCTCAGACATCTCCTCCCATTTCTCCACTGAGTTAGCTTCATCTTCAACAAGCTTCTGCTTTGGGTAACAAAGATGGTCCTCAGCAGCCCCAGGTTTTAACCCTACCTCCTTGGAAAGCCTTAGTGGAAAGAGAACTCTTTCTTGAGAGTCCCAGTTTGAAAATAGTTTCTTCCTTGAATAGATGTGAGATTATGCCAGAAGATCCTTAGAAACATATTTTGGGTTCTGTACCCTGCAACTCAGTCTCTGGCTTGCTGAGTCAAATAGGCCTGTGATTCCATCCCATGAACTTTCTGAGCATTGATGGTAGTCTGCCTCCCCACTGTCCCCCAGCCCCGGTCATCATCTGCTCTGTGATGGTTTGGGTCTAGAGAGAGCTTATGGCTGGTCCGACTCAACCACACTTTGCTTTGGGATATCACGGGTGATATGAGGTGATCAGCCTGGCTTGATGGTGGCCTCGGGGAAGCAGAATCCAGGAGTACTGGCAATACCCTCACCACCGTTTTAGGTTTCCAAGACACAGAACTTTGGAAGAGAGTTAAGTAGGGTTGCTGTGAGTGGAGTTTTGTTTGTTTTAGTGTAAACTTGTTGAATAGAAGCAGGTTCAGGGCAAGTTACAGAACAGCAGTGTATGGAGTATGCAAGTCTCAAATATCTCCAGCCTGCACTCATTCATTAAACAATGCTTGGAGGCACTGTTCTAGGTACTGGAGACAGAGCAGTGAATAAAACATTCAAAGTCCTGAAATTCATGGAATTTATATTCTGATAGGGGGAGTGAAACACAAAGAAATCAGAGAGTGATTCATGCTATGAAGGAAATAAAACAGTGTGAAAGAGAGGGTGGGAGTGGCCACTGTAGACAGGGGGATCAGAAGAGGCCTCTTTTGGGAGGTGACAGTTGAGCCTGATAACCAGAAAGATGAGAAGGCACCAGTTGTAGGAAGATCTGGGAGTGGAACATTCTAATCTAAGCATTGCTACATGCAGAAAAAGGACCTCTGCAAGGTGGGAAAATTTATTACAGATATTTATTGAGGGCCTGCTATGTACCACGTGCTATGGTAGAATTGGAGATGTAGCAATGAATGATATAGCTATAATCTTCCCTTCTCTCATGGGTCTTATAGTCTAGGTGTTTTTGGAAGAGCTGCAGCCTTTGAAGAAACATCTCTTAATGATGATATCATAGACTCGTTCCTACTGGGGAGATGAGGCAGAATGGGGCACAGGTGAGCCCAGATCTGATTGATGAGAGGAAACTAACCTTGTGACAGTCTGGGGAATAGCATTTCAGGCAGAGGGGTCAGCAGGTGCAAAAGCCCTGCGATGTGTTCAGGGAATAACAAGGACCAGTATGGCTAAAGCCTAAGTGAGGGAGAGGGGCGAGGGGTTGGAAAGGCTGACAGAAGCCAGATCACTTGGGGCCTAAGGGCCACAGTGAGGAGTTTCTATTTTCATTTAAGGTGATTGGGAAACTATTAGAAGGAAGTTTTTGAAAGCAAGACAGTGACATGATCTGATTAATTTTTTTTAGAAAGCTCACTTTGGTTTCTGGGAGGAAAACAGAGGGTCAGGACAGAATCAGGAAGGAAAGTTGGGAGACAATCCATTTGTCCAGATGAGAAATGGTGACATAAATGTGGTGGTGGTAGTGAAGATGGAGAGAAGCAGATATATTTTGGGTGTACAGAAAACAGGACTTGATGATAGGATTAGAGAAAGAGAGGAATCTAGGATAGTAATAATAGCCAAGTCATTTATGCCTCACAACTCTATGAGAGTAGGCACTATTATTATTTTCTGTCTTCCTCCTCAATAGGTACTATTATTACACCCACATTACAGATGACAAAACAGGCACAGCAAGGTGAAATCACTTGCCCAAAATTACACAGGTAGTAAGTGGCAGGCTTATATTTCCAACCCGGCAGTCTGGTTCTAGAGCCACATAGGTTTGGGGAAAGGTAAGGAAGGCATGTGTAGCTGACATTAAGAAAAAGGAAATATCAAGACCTAATGACTGGGTCTTTGGGAAATGGAAGAAGTCAAAGATGACTCAAAAAATGTCTCAGTTGTCCACAGAGAGGTGATAATTGAATCTACAGGAGTTGATTACATTCCTAAGTGAGAGAAAACAAGCATTAAGAAGGGAAAGGAAGCACAGGATAAACTTTTCAGGGGAAGGGGTGTCAAGACATTTAGGAGTGGGAGGAAGAACACTAGCTTCCTCTCTATTGCAGAGTTTCCCAGAGCTCCCCATACTGTGCTTATCTTCGAGGAGGCCCTGGCTGGCTTCTCTCCTCTCCCTCCCTTCCCCAGCACCATTCATACAAAAAGCTCATTCTCTGCTAATGCAGTGGTATACATGTTTTGTGTACATATTTCAGGAGTTTCTGAAAGTAATGGTTGGTTCTTAGAAGTTGGGCTCCCTTGGCTTCTGATAGTCTCTTCTCAGGTTATGAAAGTGAGTTAACCCTAGGTAACTAGCCTGTTACCTTGTTCATGAAGTGTCAGTTCCTCAAAGGCCTAGGTCGTGCTGTAAAAAGAAGTAGGAATGGGTAAAAAGGCAGATAGGATCCCCTTATTTATCCAGAGATGTTGATATTAAAGGGCCCTTAGGCCCAACTTTTACCATGTTGCCCAGGCTGGTCTCACTGGGCCCAAGCGTTCTGCCCACCTCAGCCTCCCAAAGTGCTGGGATTACAGGTGTGAGCCACCATGCCCAGCTTCGTTGCATTGTTAAGAGCAAGCAAGAACTCTGAAGCCAGACTACCTGGCCTTGAAAATCTCAGCTTAGTGTGCAGTCTTGGGCAAAGTGACTGCTCTGTGCCTCAGTTTCTCCATCTGTAAAATGACAATATATTCGTATATGTATGTAATATATTTTTAAAATACAGTTTTGGGAGTCAAATGTGCTTATCTGTGGAAAGCTGTTAGCAAAGGGCCTGACAATGTATGATGTATGAAGACATGCTAAACATCGTGATTGCTATTGAAATGAAGTATAGCGGAGGGAAAAAGCATCATGCTAGTTATTTTTAAATACATTGTTTCATTTAATTCTTCTAACAAGCTGCATTGAGGAAGAAACAGAGTTACTTGCCATAGTCAATACAGCAAGTAAGTATAACAGAGAACCAGGATTTAAGCCAGGTCTGACTCCACATTCTGCTTCTGAATGAAGAGAGCTGGCCTCCAGAGGCGCTGTTTATGGGCATATGGGCCTTTTCTCACTGGGGCAGAGAAGAAGCCCAGAGGGCAGTTTGCCCTGGAACATCTTAACTTTTTTTTTTTTTTTTTTTTTTGAGACAAAGTCTCACTCTTGTCACCCAGTCTGGAGTGCAGTGGCACGATCTCAGCCCACTGCAACCTCCACCTCCTGGGTTGAAGCAATTCTCCTGCCTAAGCCTCCTGAGGAGCTGGGATTACAGGCGCCTGCCACCATGCCCAGCTAATTTTTTGTGTTTTTAGTAGAGACAGGGTTTCACCGTGTTGGCCAGACTGGTCTCGAACTCCTGACCTCAGGAGATCCGCCCGCCTCGGCCTCCCAAAGTGCTGGGATTACAGGTGTGAGCCACCTCACCTGGCCTTTCTCCAGGTGGGAGTGCAGTGGCACAATCTCAGCTCACTGTAGCCTTGACCTCCAGAACTCAAGTGATCCTCCCACCTCAGCCTCCTGAGTAGCTGGGGCTGCAGGTGCACGCCACCATGCCTAGCTAATTTTTGTAGAGACAGGGTTTTGCCATGTTGCCCGGGCTGGTCTGGAGCTTTTAGCTTTTTTTGTTTGTTTGTTTGTTTGTTTGTTTGTTTTGAGACAGGGTCTCACTCTGTTGCCCAGGCTGGACTGGAGTGCAGTGGCACGATCTTGGCTCACTGCAACCTCTGCCTCCTGGGCTCAAGTGATTCTCCTGCCTCAGGCTCCCAAGTGGCTGGGATTACAAGTGTACTCCACCACACCCGGCTAATTTTTTTGTAATTTTTGTAGAGACAAGGTTTCACTATGTTGCCCAGGCTGGTCTCGAACTCCTGAGCTCAAGCAATCCACCTGCCCAGGCCTCCCAAAGTGCTGGGATTATAGGCGTGAGCCACTGCGCCCAGCCTTCTTAGCCATTTTGTTAACTTCGTTTGCCACCTCTGGAGGGTGGTAGGGGCTTCCCAAGAAGATCACTTGGACCTCTTCAAGTATGGCTGCAATATTGCTGGGCTGTTGGAGAGACTTTTGTTATAGAGGTCCCCCTCTTGTGTCTTTCCTCAAAGGCAAGGAGTCATTTTTGGTAACATGAGGACAAAGAGACCAGACCAGTGGTGAATTCTGTTTTGCATGGGAATTGTCAAGGCTCTTCCAGTTTTAACTGAAACCCAACTCAAACTGGCCTAAGTCAAAAAGGAATTTATTCATCTATGTAACTGAAAAGAGTGGGCACAAGGGGGAGGCTTCAGGCTAGCTGCATCTAGGTTTTAAATCATGTGAACAGACCTCCCTTTCCCCCTCCCCCATCTCTTGACTCTACTGTTACCTGTGTTAGTTTCATTCTGAAGCAGGCTTCCACCATGAAATAGAAGAGGTGGCAACTGATGACATCATGAGACGATGTATAATCTGAGCAACCCTAACCAGTGACTTATTTTCCTTAGTAGTTCCAGCAAAAATCCAGAGAGGACTCTCCTTGGCCAGGCTTTACCCCATATCCACTTCTGGAGCCAAGAAAGACAGTTCCTTCTCCAAGGGGAACCCAGGGTGTTGATACTAGAAGATGGAAGTGGATACAGTAAGATGCTGCCACAGTGAGATGCCTCACACAGATCTCCCTCTGTCACTCCAGCCAAGCACATGGGATAGAAAGTAGCAGGCGGCCTCTGGCCCTTCAGTGGAAGAGGGCCATTCAGTCCTCTCCAGTTAACATCTAGACCAAACACAAAACATCCTTCTCTCATCCAGAAGACATAGGAACCCTTCCTTCAGGGATGATTTTTTTTAACAGTGAAATCTTAGAAGTAACTGTTTCACTAAAGCCTCCAGTGTTTACTGAAGACTGTCAGAATCATCCTCCATCACTAGATCTTCTCCACCAGTCATATTCCCTGAGCAGTGGGGTGGCTTGAAGGTATAAACCAGAGAGGCCCAAGGGAGGGGTAGTTAGCAGACTTCTGGTCTTTTTCTAGTTTGTGCTCATCTGTTCCAAGGACCACAGGTATGTTTTCTTCTGTGTAGTCATTCACTGTTGTTCTAATGTGATTCGTTTCCCACATTTGAAAATAGGGGGATTTTACTTTAAAATCCAGACATCTAGCTCCTCTTTAGTGGGGAAAAAAAAAACAACTAAGACGTAACAATACTGGACCCACATTCCTTCATGGTAACAGTTGATAAGAGGTGGATAGTGACTTCTCCCTTTAGACCGGGTGTGGACTTTCCAACTCACCATAGTCCCAGTTGGCCTGCTTTGTTCAAAGCCTGGCCTTCTAAGCGTCATGTTTGAGACCCCATTATGTCCCAAAGCTTTGCTTCTATCATTTGGCCTAGGGGGAAAAGCTGGATTAATGTTTAGTCAGCAGCTTATTGGGTGGATGGAAGTGGGGGAACAGTGCTATTGCTTAGGAAAAGTAACAACCCAGTAAAAGAATTTATGGGAAAGAGTGTGCACAACTTTGGTCTGTTTGTGGATTTGGTCGTTTTTTTGCTGTAAATGCTGTTGGCATATCAAACCTCCCGTCACAAATGTTCCCTCTGAAATAGTAACATGTCCTTCTATCTTATGAGTTGCCACCCAGTGAAGGAATCCCTCCCACTCCCAAGGGATGTTCATCCAGCCTCCGCTTGACCACTTCCAGCAGCCAGGGAGCTTATTACCTCCTCACATGGCAGCCAGTTCCATTCTTGGACAGATGCGTTATTTTAAAATTCTTCCTTATGTTGAGGCAGCTGCTGCCTCCTTGGGACTGAAAGCCACAAAATGCTGGAGCTGGGAAGGAAAACCGATTTTTTTTAGGCGCGTGAGCTACCACTCATCCACCCTGCATCCAGGGCAAACATTGATAATTAATCACAGCACTCTTTCTCACTGAGTCAGGAAGTATGCTGCCTTAAAATTGTTTTTCATTAAATTCTTTTTTAAAAATTACAAAAGCAATATGTATTCACTTGCAGCTAGTGAAATAGTACAAAGTTATATAAAGATAGTGTTAATAATCCCCCTGTTTCTCCAAGATAGTGTTGGCAGCTGAGGGTGTATTCTTCTATACATTTATACACATACAGACATAGATATTCATATATAAGATATATAAGGGGTTTTGTATGTGGCTTCTTTTAATTTAAAAAATGGCATTATATTGTACATATTACTGTGTAGCTTGTGGACACCCCTCCAAGTAATTACAGATCAAACATTGTATATAGGTTTGTTTTTTGTTTCCTTTTCTTCTTTTTGAGATGGAGTCTCGCTCTGTCACCCAGGCTGGAGTGCAATGGCATAATCTCGACTCACTGCACCCTCCACCTCCCGGGTTCAAGTGTTTCTCCTGCCTCAGCTTCCCAAGTAGCTGGGACTACAGGCGCCCGCCACCACACCGGGCTAATTTTTGTATTTTTAGCGGAGATGGAGTTTCGCCACCTTGGCCAGGCTGGTCTCGAACTCCTGACCTCAAGTGATCTGCCTGCCTCAGCGTCCCAAAGTGCTAGAATTAGAGGAGTGAGCCACTGCGCCTGGCCAGATTAGGCGTGTTTTTAATAGATATGTTATATCATACAATGTGGGATCTGCCCCAATTTATTAATCATTCCCCGTTAATGGATATTCCCATTCATTTCTTCAGGATTCTTCTCATCGCAGTGCTCCAGGCAGCCAACTACCAATCGATTGGAGTTAGCCTGTGAGGTAAAACCTATTTGTCATGTCTCACCCAGTCCAGCTCCTTGTCATACATTATAGAGAAGAGAACAGACTAGCTCCGTGATCAAAGTGAATCGGTGGCTTGGGGCAGGACTAGAACTGAATTTTCTTGACTTTCAACATTTCCCATATCCCATGTTGTCACTCCCTTAGAATCATCTACCCTGCTTTTCTCCTCTAGAGTAAAAGAACAAATATAATTTATCTTCTGTGTGCTACCTCTTCAGATATCCAAAGTCAGTTATGCCATTCCCCTTAAGTCTTCTCTTCCCTAGAGGAAATCTCCTCAGTGCCTTCAATTTTTTTTTTCTTAAAACAAGGTTTTCAAATTCCTTTGCCATCCTCTGAGCTGTTCCTTCTATCTTGTTTCCCCCCAGGGCTGTAGAAATCCCAAGTGTGGCTTCCACATTCACTTTCTATAGCTATTTATTTATTCAATAAATATATATTGGGCACCTTCTGCATGCCAGGCACTGTTGTAGGCACTGGCTGACTGTATGGCTTGCATTTTGGTCAGTAGAGAGAAACATAAATAAGGTGATACCTGAGAGTGCCAAATTATATAGGAATGAAATAGTGTTAATATAATTGGAGGAGAAACTCCTGAGATTGGATGGTCAGGGAAGCTGTCTTTGAAGAAATGGCAGTGAGCTGAGACCTGAATAACAAGTAGGAGTCAGCCTCTAGGGGAAGACAATTCCACTGAATAAGAAATAATTTGGTACAAGATGAGGTTGGAGTGGCCACAGGAGTCCTATAGGGCTGTGTAGGCCAAGATAAGAAGTTTGGAATTTGTTTAGTTTTTTTTTTTTTTCTTTTTTCTGAGACAGAGTTTTGCCCTGTCACCCAGGTTGGAGTGCAATAGCGTGATCTTGGCTGACTGCAACATCCACCTCCCAGCTTCAAGTGATTCTCGTGCCTCAGCACCCCAAATCACTGGGATTACAGGTGTGCACTAGCACGCCTGGCTAATTTTTGTATTTTTAGTAGAGATGGGGTTTCGCCACTTCGGCCAATCTGGTCTTGAACTCCTGACCTCAAGTGATCCACCCGCCTTAGCCTCCCAAAGTGCTGGGATTACAGGCAAGAGCCACCACTCCTGACCTTGTTTAGATTTAATTTAAGTGCAATGGGAAGTCATTGGAGAATTTTAGGCCAGGGAGGTGACATCTGATTTCCCTTTTAAAAAAAAAAATTGCTGGATGCTTGTTTAACTTGGAGCAAGGTTTCATTTTCCCTCATACCTTTCTTGCTTCTTACATCCAAAGGGATTGGCAACCAGGCCAGTTCCATCTGTTTAGGGGCCCCACAGGGGATCTGTGAGGCAAGTCACAGCTGTTGCCTAATGCACCCCACAGCCCTCCTCAGCAAGCACAGGGAAGTTCAGAGAGATTTGAGTAGCTCCCTTAGACCTGAGCCCAGTAGGTTCAATGGGTCTTTGTATGAAGTTCTCAGTCCAGGGAACCTTAGTCCTTTGGCAGCCAGAGGGGAATGGAGCTGAATGTGGTTTGAGGATAGCGTCAAGGGCACTGGTTGCAAGAGAGACAGATGGAAGAAATGTTGAGTGGAGATATGGAGCTCAAGACACTTAGAAAAAGGCTTCGGAGTAGTGTCCAGAAACCAGCCAACTGAAAAATAGAGCTGTTGTTTGCCTAGTTGGAATAACTTTTCTGTAGTTCCTGCCTAAGGGGGATTTGGACACTTTGCAGCTTGTGAGTTTTTGACTTTTGATCTGTCCACTTCCCCTCAGGTTGGCATTTTCTTGGCTTCCAAGAGGAGCCTGAGACAAGCTGGCATCTCTGGAAGTCAGGGGGACTTCCCAACCAGAGAGTTTAGGTTTGGAGCAGCCTTCAGGTGAATTAAGAGGACAGGGAGCGATTCACCTCAGAATAGAGATGAGTAAAATCTGATAAATCAGGGCTATATCTTTTCCAGAGTCAGGGAGCTGTGTTAGAGGGGGCGAGATTCCCTCAGCCTGTTGGTGATCTTTGAAAAGCCCTTTGTCCATGCCCACACCTGATAGATACCCAGCCAGTTACTGATCAGATGACTGGCTGCATACCTGAGATCTCCACCAGGGTCACTACCCCACCATCCATCCTCTGCCAGCATTGCGGGACTAGCTTGAAGTAATTTAGAGAGCCCTTGGAGTTCTATCAGTAGGTTAGCAGATACACTGTCTAGCTCTCAGAAAAGGTAGCCAGAAACCAGCAAGGTCAGAGATGTGCTGTGCTTAGTCATGTCACCTTGGGCCAGATCGCCATCAATTCATATCTTTTCTCATAATTTGCAGCCTTCTATTTCCCACTTCTGAAAAATCTTTCCAGTGTATTTTCTGTATTAAATCCGCTTCCTTTGACACTATAACAGCCAGGTGTGGGGGCCAACATCTTCTTGGTCTCTGGGATAAGCATCTGAGTCCCAGTCACGCCTTTTCTCTGGATCTGGAGGTTTGGGTGAAAGTTGCTTTAATATCTGGTGTTGGCTTCATCTTTCTTCCAGGAGCTCAGCAGAGCAAGTACCCTGAAAGAGAAAGGCATGAGGCCTTCATGCCCCCTCAACCCACACTCACCAGGCAAGTTTCAGCCCCTTCTTTCTGTTTGACCCCTTTGCTTCCTTTTTCAGGAGACTGGAGAGGCGTGGCTGGACCAAGACCTCCCCCCATGTGAGCAGGCTTCCTCCTCCCCTCACAATCGTTGCCACCACGCCCAGAAACGTCCTTAAGCCCTGGCCCTCAGGGGAAAGGTAACAGGAGGCCAGAGCCGGGACCATGTGACGGCGCTGGCCCTCGCCACCGCCGTCCCCCCACCCTGGCCCCAGGCCCGGCACCATGATGTTCCGAGACCAGGTGGGCATCCTCGCTGGCTGGTTCAAGGGCTGGAATGAGTGTGAGCAGACAGTGGCCCTGCTGTCACTTCTGAAACGGGTCACCCGTACCCAGGCCCGCTTCCTGCAGCTCTGCCTGGAGCACTCACTGGCGGACTGCAATGACATCCACCTGCTGGAGTCGGAGGCCAACAGTGCTGGTGAGTCTCCACCCTTAGAGATGGGAGCACAGCAGGAGGGAGACCTGGAATAGATGTCGCATGGGTAGGGAGGTCAACTCAACAATGGGGCTAAAATGGGTTGTAGGCTTGGTGGGTGGGGAGTTCCTTACTTCCTAAGTTATCATCATGGGTTTTCTGGGACTGTGTTGCCATAAATCGTCAGGCATGGCATGGTGGACTTATGGGAGAAGGCAGTGCAAACTGGAAACTCCCCATAACAGGAAGATCATGTAGAGTAGCTTATGTGGGCTGCTGAAAGGAACAGACTAAATTAGTCATTATGAAAGGGGTATAGAAGGTGAGCAGTAATTAATTTCTTAAGCTTCAGGATATCAGGGCTAGGAGGTAATTTGAGAACTCTTCCAAAATTCATGTCATCCTATACTATTCTTTACCCTCAAAGTTAGGTTGGACTTAAAGCATAAGCAGCTTCCAGTTCCAGAGAGTTTTGAATTTAGATAGAGTTCATCCTGTCAGTTCCCTAAGTACTTATTAGAGAGGCAGTCTGTGTCCTGTGAGATTGGCATTGGGATGGGTGAGCCAGGCTTCTCTAAGACCTGTCTCTTAGGCCCCAGTTGTAGACAGGAGTCAGGCTAGAATCAGGGGCTACTGCTGAAGCTGTTCTGGCTGTGTGGGCCTCCACAGAGCTGGATGGAGAACTGTTGGCCCCAGTGCCAAGGGGCTCCATGCGGTTTGTCCAAATTAGTCACCCTAACTCTTTGCACCTTCTTCAGAATAATAGTTCATATTGAGCCCTTACAACAAGCCAAGTACTGTCTTTACTTGTATATTAACTTTAAAAGCAGTGTTCTTGGCCAGGTGCTGTGGCTTTTGCCTGTAATCCCAGTACTTTAGGAGGCCAAGGCTGGCAAATCACCTGAGGTCAGGAGTTCGAGACCAGCCTGGCTAATGTGGCAAAACCCCATCTCTATTAAAAGTACAAAAATTAGCTGGGCGTGGTAGCAGGCGCCTGTAATCCCAGCTACTCAGGAGGCTGAGGTGAGAGAATCGCTTGAACCCGGGAGGTGGAGGTTTCAGTGAGCCAAGATCGTGCCATTGCACTCCAGCCTGGGCTATGAGAGCAAAACTTTGTCTCAGGAAAAAAAAAAAAAAAAAAAAAAAAAGCAGTGTTCTTGTGTGGCTCTCAAGTCAGACTAAGTTTAAATCCCAGTTCTGTTACTTGCCATATAACCAAGTAATTTAACCTCTCTGTGCCTCAGTTTCCTGCGCGCCACCACACTTGGCTAATTTTTGTATTTTTAGTAGAGACAGGGTTTCACCATGTTGGTAAGGCTGGTCTCGAACTCCTGACCTCGTGATCTGCCCAGGTCAGGCTCCCAAAGTGCTGGGATTACAGGCGTGAGCCATCGCACCCAGCCAGTTTCCTCATCTTAAATTCAAGATGATATCCTGAGAAGTATGTAACCTCAGTAAAAAGAAAAGGAAAGAAAAAAATCAAGATGATAATTATATCTGCTTTCTAGGGTAGTTGTGAGGATTCAATGAATTAACACATGTGGCTGGGCGCGGTGGCTCACGCCTGTAATCCCAACACTTTGGGAGGCCGAGGCGGGTGGATCACGAGGTCAGGAGATCAAGACCATCCTGGCTGACACAGTGAAAACCCGTTTCTACTAAAAATTACAAAAAATTAGCTGGGCGTTGGGGCGGGCGCTATAGTCCCAGCTACTCTGGAGGCTGAGGCAGGAGAATGGCGTGAATCCGGGAGGTGGAGCTTGCAGTGAGCCGAGATCGTGCCTGGGTGACAGAGCCAGACTCTGTCTCAAAAAAAAAAAAAAAAAACGAGTAGCTTCCTACATGCCTGACATGTAGTAAACACTTAATAACTGCTAGTTGTTATTTTTAATGTCAATGACTCATTTGGTCCTCACAACAACCCCATGAGGTAGGTCCTGTCATTAGCCCCATTTTACAGGTGAGGAAACAAGCATGGGCTGCTAGGATTGGGATTTGGGGAGCCACACAGCTGCCTGGCCTCCCTCGTCTCCCCAGGCCCACCTGCCTTAGCATCAGTCACCTTTATTTTACTGAGTTTTTATGTGGAAGTCACAGAAGCAGCATGATCATAGCAGGAGACGGTTACTCAGGCCGGGTGTCACATCAGCTTAGTTCCTAGTCTGGCAGTAAGTTCTTAGTCCTAGACAAAGAGCAATAAGAACCCAGCTCAGCTGCAGCAGGCTCAGAGCTCAGCCATTTCTTACCCCTGCCACACTCTCCACTACTCTAATACTAAAGGCAGGAGTTATGTTTGTGGTATAACTCTGCCTTCAGAGTAGGGGCTCCTGTGGGGCAGGCCAGTGTTTTACATAGCTTCGTCACACATCCCCACTGCCTCTTCCTGAGCAGGCAGTTGGATTCCCACTGGGTGCCACTCTTGGCTGTATATCAGAATCACCAGTAGTACTTGGTAATTTGAGTATTTTTAGTTTTTGCTTTTGTTTTCAGAACTTGTAGTAAAATCAGATAGTACAAAATGTGAAAGTGAGGTTTTTCTTCCAGACTTCACGTTCTCGTTTCCTTATGTTTTATGAGATAAATTCCCTGCATATATGAATGTATACATATTCTCCTTCCAACTTTGTCATTGTTTTGTCTTAATACGTGTGGCCAAACATGCATATTAGCTGGTTTGGTTTTTTTCACTTACCAATTGATTTGAAGATCATTCCATATTCAGCACATACGTCTATATCTTCTTGTTAAGTATTTATTTACACCTCACAGCAACTCTGTAGGGTGGGCCCTGTTACTCCCCCATTTTACAGAAGAGACTGAGGTCTGGAGATATTCAGTGACTTGCCGTGGGTCACACAATTGGTAAGACGTAGAATTCAAATTTGACTTCAGAATTCTTTAGAGGTCTTGACCAATAGACTCCTCCACATGGTACATGTGGTCTTCCTCTTACAAATAGTGATGTAATAAGTACCCTTGAAACATCTCTAGGATGAACTCTTCAGATTCCGCAGAACTGCTAGTTTAGAGGTATATGCAATTAAAATATTTTTTCTCACTACATTGTGCTTGAAAGACATGCTGCATTTTATACAAATAACCTGAGGACCATTCCCAGACAGTTTGCAATGGGATATTGGTGGTAATGCCTAGCCAGGGTTGAGAAGTGCTGTGAAATGAATTGAATGATGAATGAATATATGAATCAAGGTTTTTATCCATAGCCCCATGTCAGATGGTGAGAATATAACTAGCTGGTACTTAAATAGGTGGAGAGGAAAGGAGAACTTAGAATGAGGGAGAGCCGTGGTGTGTTCCAGAGTCAGCAGGAAGCCTGCCGGGACTGGGGCAAAGCATGAGTTGAAAGAGAAGTGATCACAGAGGTAAATTCCGGTAGAGTCTTGAATGCCTGTTTTCTAGTAGACCTACGGGCTCTAAGACTAAGAAGGCAGGTGCCTCCTGTCTCACTCCTACCCTCAAGTAGAACCCCACCTGCCTTATTTGTAAGGAAGGTGCTACTTTCTGGGCCTGGAGACCTGCCTCAAAGAAGGAGCTGTTCATACTCTTGTTTCTCCTCTGGTTATTATGGCCTTCCCATTCCCTGGTGTTTCTCAGACTTGCATCATCATCAGAATCACTGGGGACAGGTGACTGTTAAAATCCAGATTTCTGCCCCCCATAGACCTACTAAATCAGAATCCTGAGGGGATGGGCCTGGGAATGAGTACCCAGGTTCTTCTGCTCACCAGGTAGTGTGAGAGGTGATGCCCTGCTGGATGATTCATTTGTTGTGAGACATGAGACACCCAAGAGTTGTAGATCCAGCTCTCCACTAACACCTCTTGTGACCTGGGTCAATCCTGCCTGACCCTCTTGGGCCTCAGGATCCCTATTTGGACAGTGAGGGGGTTGTTCTGGTACTTTCCAGGTACTTCTTGGGCTCTGAAATAATGTGTCAAAGAAGACAGAGCCTTGGGAGAGACCCAGCACATTCTTCTAGGGCAAGAGTTCTTAATATTTAGCGGATAGACCACTCAGAAAATCTTCGCCTCCTCCCCACTGTCCCCAAAAAGATGCATACCTATTCCACAAACCAAATCTTGAGTTCAGTTGGTTCACTAGTCCCCAGTTAAGAGTTGCCTGTCTCCCTGGCCGGGTGTGGTGGCTCACGCCTGTAATCCCAACACTTTGGGAGGCCAAGGTAGGCGGATCACGAGGTCAGGAGATCGAGACCATTCCGGCTAACACAGTGAAACCCCATCTCTACTAAAAATACAAAAAAATTAGCCGGGCGTGGTGGCGGGCACCTGTAGTTCTAGCTACCTGGGAGGCTGAGGCAGGAGAATGGTGTGAACCCGGGAGGTGGAGCTTGCAGTGAGCCGAGATCGTGCCACTGCACTCTAGCCTGGGTGACAGAGCCAAACTCTGTCTCAAAAAAAAAAAAAATAAAGAAAAGAAAAGAAAAAGAGTTGCCTGTCTCCAAGCCCTTCTCTTTTTTTTTTTTTTTTTTTTTTTTGAGACGGAGTCTCACTCTGTCGCTGGAGTGCAGTGGCCGGATCTCAGCTCACTGCAAGCTCCGCCTCCCGGGTTTACGCCATTCTCCTGCCTCAGCCTCCCGAGTAGCTGGGACTACAGGCGCCCGCCACCTCGCCCAGCTAAGTTTTTGGAATTTTTTAGTAGAGACGGGGTTTCACCGTGTTAGCCAGGATGGCCTCGATCTCCTGACCTCATGATCCGCCCGTGTCGGCCTCCCAAAGTGCCGGGATTACAGGCTTGAGCCACCGCGCCCAGCCTCCAAGCCCTTTTTTAGCTTGGTCCCTTCAAACCCGGAGAGCTGACCAGTGAGGCAGATCCCTTGCTTTTTTCTGGGTTGTATCTCCATGTCCCACAAAACCAACCTTACTACTTCCTCCAGTTCTCCAGGAAAATCTTGGGTCTGGGTCAGAGCTGCCCAGTTGCCTGCTCCCTGCTCAGATAGGTCAGGTAGCACAGAGTTCACCTAGGTGAGTATGTCCCTAGCTTTGTGTTAGAATCCCCCAGGGCCTTTCTAAAAATAGTGTGAAGCCCAGGTCCTATCCCTGGAGATTTAAAGCTCCCTGGTTGACTCTTCTGTGCACCCAGTGGAGAACCACTTGTCTTGATGCTGACGCTGATTCTGAGTAGGCCCAGGAAGGTGGTGAGGATACTGTTGTGTGACCTACTAGAAGTGGGGAGTTGGGGCTTATAGCTGTGGAAAGCCTGGCCTAGGTCATTGCTTCCTCTCAGGCAGCTGGGAAGGTATAGGGAAGTCCTCCAGCCCGGGCAGCCAGCATCAGTTTCATGGAAGAAGGACCTGAGGCAACACCTAGAAACAGAAAAGCAATATTCAAAGGGTTCCTGGAACAGGGAAGAAGGGGTCCCGGGTTGCCCCTTGTTGTAATCCCTGTTAGTTCTCCAAGTGCTGTCTTCCCTGCCTCTTTGGAGCTAGAACAATAACTATTCCTGGCCCTCTCCTTTGCCCTGATGCTGACTTGGACCAGAAGGCTGTTCCTATGGACAGGAGGGAGGAGACTGGGTTCAGGGGAGCTGAATTCCACTTCCCTCCATTGTCCTGTAACTTCCTGGGAGACATTTCCTACATTTTCTTCCTCCTGTCTTCTGAGTCAGTCCCCATATCTAGCAAGTTTAAACTCCTCCCTCTCTGGCTCATTCAGTCTGGGTGGGGAAACTGAGGTCAAGAGGGGGCAATGGCAAGTGAGTCACCAGAGCTCAGCCCTGGCCTCCACCCTCCACTTTCAGGCTCTGCTTGACAGTTCATCAAACAAATTGTGAGCCCCCTGGTCCTCCCCCGTGTCGTGTTGTGTGAGCTGGGGTGAGGCAGAGAAGGTCATGTTTAGAGCCAAACCCTAGCCCCTCTGACTGGTGCCTGAGGCTACTACAATTGTTGTACCAGGCCAGTACATAAAAATGGGTTTGCTCTTAGGGCAGTCTCATTTGGTCCCTGTAATTTGCCAGGACCCAGGGTCGTGACCTGCTTAGCTCGAGTCACCTGGCCAGCTCTGCCCTGCTGCCACTACAGCCAAGGAGGACATTTATACGCACAGTCTTCCTCGACCTCTCCATGTTTGCAGAGGCCAGGTTTGCAGCTTGGTGAGAAGCAGCCATTGGTGTCATAGCATTCCCCAGCCTCTTCCCCCATCCGCCCACCTCCAGAATTTCATCATTGCTTGTTGTACATCTAGCTCCAAGGAACCAGAGATGTGTCTGTTTTTGGTAAATAACTGTGTGAAATTCCCCACCCCTGTCGGGAATCTTAACGGGAAGGCCCAGATGTTCTCTTGTACATGAGCTGTTCCCACCAGCCCTGAAACAGCATGGGCTTTAGATTCAACCAGGAGCAACAACGGTAATAGTTAAAATGTACTTGAGCACTTACCACATGCCAGGCACTTTGCATGATTGTCTCATTGACTCTTTACAGCAACCCTGTGAGTTAGAGGCTTTACAGTCCCCATTGCACAGAGGAGGAGACCAAGGATCAGAGAGGTTAAAGGACTGGCCCACAATTATATTGAGTTAGGTCGTACAGGCAGAGCTAGATTTTGAACCCAGCAAGTTTGCCTGTTGAACTTGTGCTCTTACTTAGGTATACTTTGCTAGGACCTGAGACAGAGTACACCACTACCTTCCAGGGGACCATCTGGGTTCGATTGAGCAGGTATTCGTTGGGCATCTGCTGTGCCTCCACTCTGGGCCAGACTTTTTCTGATCTGAGCAAGAAACTAGAAGTTCCATCCCCACCCATTATTTGTGGCCCCAGCTGGGCTCACCCCAAGGGGTCTGAGGCTGCACAAATTCCTTGGACCAGTTCCAGTACTCACTGATGCTTCTCAGTCATGGGAGGCCCGCCCTCCCCACCACCACCACACAGACACATGAACACACATTTCCCCAGAGCCAGCCTCCATTTGTCCAAAACCACTCTCCGCTTTCTCGGCAGCAGAACAAGGTCCTGCATTGAGCCCAACCCTTGGGGCTGTTCTGTCATGTCCCCTGGCAGTACCAGAGAAGAAGCTGTGTCCCTTAGCCCTGGAGTCCTGGCAGTACTCTGGAGTGGGGAAAGGACTAGACAAGGCTTCTCTCTGTCCCAGATGCCTCTGGCTACGCTGCAAGGGCTAAACAACAGCGATTGAGAGTGTCAGGGTAGGGCTGGAGGGGCAGGCTGACTCGACTCTACTGGAGAAGAGAGGAAAACACCCGTCATTGAGCCACAGACTGAATACTTACTGTGGGTACGCTGTGTCAGATGCTTTACATGCATCATCTCCCTACATTTTCTCAGCAGCTTTATAATCCTTACTTTACAGAGGAGGAAGCATATTGCCCAGACAACTATGTGTGTGTGTTTTTGACTGGGATGCATATCATTGACTTATTTTTATTTTTATTTATTTTCATTCTTGACTTTCTGTCCCTGATGGGAATCACTATCTTTCTTCTTTCTCATCAAGAACTGAAAACTGTAGGACTAAGTTATCAAACAGGGGTACCACAGAGTTCTTACTGTTTGATCCAGTACCAGGTGGAGTTGGGAGGGCAAGAATGACAAAAGTTCTGTGACTTCAGGAAGGCCTATTCTGCCCTTGGAAAATGGTCTTTAGATGTGGAGATGGCCTGAAGGACAGTTGCATAATCTTGGCAGCCGGTTCAAGTGAAGACAGACAAGGGAGTGAAGTTTCCTAGCTTTGAGTGGCAGATGCTGAAGGGGATCTGGAAAGTCAGGGAAGAAGAGAGACTTGGGACTGGAGAGATAAAAGGTTGTGAGTAAAAAGTTCCTCCCTAGCTGGGCATGGTGGCTCACGCCTGTAATCCCAGCACTTTGGGAGGCCGAGTTGAGTGGATTACAAGGTCAGGAGATCGAGACCATCCTGGCTAACACGGTGAAACCTCATCTCTACTAAAAATACAAAAAAAAAAAAAAGCCAGGCATAGTGGCGGGTGCCTATAGTGCCAGCTACTCGGGAGGCTGAGGCAAAAGAATGGCGTGAACCCAGGAGGC
>NW_012101332.1:2277578-2278710 GCF_000951045.1 Mandrillus leucophaeus
CCTGTAATCCCAGCTACTTGGGAGGCCAAGGCAGGAGAATCACTTGAACCTGGAGGCAGAGGTTGCAGTGAGCTGAGATCACTGCACTCCAGCCTGTGTAAAACAAAAAACAAAAACTAACAAACAGGTGTTGTCTCCAGGAAGCTTAGAGCAGCAAGCCCCAGGCCAAGAAGATGCACAGTCTTTATAGCCAGGAGTTAGGAGTTGTGTGAGATTCATTTTCCTAAGGCTACAAACTTAAGCAGAATTAGGAGTGTCTGTGAATTCTAGGCCACAGATTTCTAAGGGGATCATTAAGAGAAATAGGGCCACAGAAAGGGCGTTTCTGAGTTTGTATGCAAGGCCAGGTGTCCATCCTTCAGGGTGGGCAGAGGAGACCAGAAGTCCATGGAACTTTTTTTTTTTTTAAGTCAATCCTGAAGCATGCTAGATGTCCTTGAAATCTTCAAGGCCTAAGGAACTTGGGTCGAAAGACCCTCAGATGTCTAGGTTTCCAAGACTTTCCGTATAGGTTCTTATTCCCAGCCTCTTGGTTTGCTGGGCCTGGAGATTTGGCTTGTGCCTTTAGAATATCTGTGTGTATTTGAAACGAGGGAGACACAGTGAGATATAATAACCACCATACTGGTAAAAGCAGCTAGTGTTTACTGGGGACTTACTATATGCTGTGGCCTGACATAATTCATGGCAGCCATGCCAGGTAGAAATGATTCTGGGCTCTACTTTACAGATAGAGAAAATAGAGCTCAGTGAAGTGATCACACTTGCCTAGAGTCACATGGCCAGTAAGTGGTGGTGAAGGGACATATGCCACATCTCTGCCTATTCCTTTTCATCACCCATTCCTTTGGAGTCCTAGCTCTGTCTGGTTAGAACCAGCTCCTGTGCCCATTTCCAAGACTTCACCATTAGCACATCTCTCAGAACTCCTTTGTGAGATATTTGTAAATCATCACCTTGGCTGCAGGTGTGAGCTCAGTTGCCCAAGGGTGACAGCATAGTTGGCCTCAGACCTAAATCTTTGTCTCTTTTCCCAAGTATTGGTATTCTTTGTCTTTCTCCTTGTCCTGTCAGCATTATCTCCATCTTCCACCCTGTTTAGCTAGTCACAGAAGTACTAATGAGGTTTTTT
>NW_012101332.1:2278760-2279857 GCF_000951045.1 Mandrillus leucophaeus
TCAAAAAAAAAAAAAAAAAAAAAAGTTCCTCCCTACTGGGCACCATGGCTCACACCTATAATCCCAGCACTTTGGGAGGCTGAAGCAGGTGGATCACCTGAGGTTAGGAGTTTGAGACCAGCCTGACCAATATGGCAAAACCCCGTCTCTACTCAAAATACAAAAATTAGCCAGGAGTGGTGGTGCGTGCCTGTAATCCCAGCTACTGGTGGGGGCTGAGGCAGGAGAATCGCTTGAACCCAGGAGGTGGAGGTTGCAGTGAACCGAGATCTTGCCACTGCACTCCCAACTTGAACAACAGAGCAAGACTCCATCTCAGAAAAAAAAAAAAAAAAGTGTAGAGGCACACAGAGCCTGGGTTCAGATCTTAGCTGTGTCGCTTATGGGCTCTGTCACTTGGGGTATGTGACCTCACCTTCCCAAATCTGTTTTCTCATCTGCAAGATGAGCACGCTAAAACAAGATTAAAACAGGGATGAAAAGCAATCATATTTTTAGCCATAGTGTCTGGCACATAGTGCTCAATAAACAGTATCCTTCATTCTGAATGAAAGTGTTGTATGTTATTGCTATTGTTAGTAATAGCAACAACAATAGTGGTATTGGTTCTACTATTAATTTTAACCAATACTCTAGGCATAGTATGAGTTGATGACTTTGAATGAATGGATTTAGCAGATGTTCTCTTGGCTGGGCACGGTGGCTCATGCCTGTAATCCTAGCACTTTGGGAGGCCGAGGTGGGCAAATCATTTGAAATCAGGAATTCAAGACCAGCTTGGCCAAGATAGTGAAAAAAGTAACAGGCGGGACGCGGTGGCTCACGTCTGTAATCCCAGCACTTTGGGAGGCCAAGGTGGGCGGATCACCTGAGGTCAGGAGTTCCAGACCAGTCTGGCCAACGTGGTTAAATGCCCCCTCCACTAAAAATATAAAAATTAGCCAGCTGTCATGATGCATGCCTGTAATCACAGCTACTCAGGAGACTGAGGCAGGAGAATCGCTTGAACCCCAGAGGCAGAGGTTGCAGTGAGCCGAGATCATACCACTGCACTCCAGCCTGGGCAACAAAGTGAGACTCCGTCAAAAAAAAAAAAA
>NW_012101332.1:2280832-2291160 GCF_000951045.1 Mandrillus leucophaeus
GTTGGCCTCAGACCTAAATCTTTGTCTCTTTTCCCAAGTATTGGTATTCTTTGTCTTTCTCCTTGTCCTGTCAGCATTATCTCCATCTTCCACCCCTGTGGGCTAGGCATATTTGACATGGCAGCCATCTTCCCTTTTCTTTTCTTTCTTTTTTTTTTTTTTTTTTTTTTTTGAGATAGAGTCTCACTTTGCCCCCAGGCTGAAGTGCAGTGGTGCAATCTCGGCTCACTGCAGACTCCACCTCCTAAGTTCAAGCAATTCTCCTGCCTCAGCCTCCCAAGTAGCTGGGATTACAGGCGTCCACCACCATGCCTGGCTAATTTTTGTATTTTTAGTAGAGACAGGCTTTCACCATGTCAGCCAGGCTGGTCTCCAACTCCTGACCTCTGGTGATCCACCCACCTCAGCCTCCCAAAGCACTGGGATTACAGGCGTGAGCCACCGCGCCCGGTGCTAATAAGGTCTTTGAGGCGGAGAGTCAGACTTATAACAATTCCTACCCAAGCCTTCCTTGATGTGGCCAGCCTGGGGCCATATTCTTAGGGACCTCCCTTGTGGGTTGAAAAGGGAAACCTGGCCTATCTCCACAGGTCCTCACACAGTGGGATAGAAAGGAGAGGTCGAGATGACCATGGCATGGAACAGCCAGGGGATGCTTCCTGGAGGAAGGCAGTAAGTTAGGCCATCTACAAAAGAGAATTTGTATAGGAGGAAGGAGGTTGTTGTGGGCCAAATCCTTGAATCTCAGCCAAGGTGTGGAACTTGGATAAATACATACTGTGGAGAGAACCCCAGGAAGATGGGGAGATATCCTGAGCTGAGTCTTTATCTGGAGGAATGGGAGATGGATGGTGCCCTGGAAATGAAGGTGATGTTAGGCTAGGAGTTCTTGGACTTGAGTCTGTTGGTGCTTGCTGGTTGCCATTATAAACTCCTGGTCAGGAACATGACATCCTGTTGTGATTTAGGAAGATAAATGCATCTGGATGTATGGGATCGACTGGAAGGGGAAAATCTAGAAGCAGAGAGACCAGTTAAAAAAAAATAGCAAGCATTTATTATGTTGCCAAACCACTTTCCGTTCTTTGCTAGCTCATTGAATCTCAAAGCAACACTGTGAATTGGGTACTGTAATTATCTCCAAAATTTCACAGATAATTTGGTGCCCAGTGAGGTTCAAGGTAACCTACCAAGATCCAACTAGTAAGCTGGGGTGTCTAGACCACCTGATTCCAGAGCCCAAGCTTTTAACTGCCATATAGCACTGCCTTCTCCATTCAGAAAGGAGGAGACTGCTTTTTGACAGGGAAAATGGCATAGAGACCATGAAGAATGGAGAAGGGGTCATGGAAATAAAGCATGAGAGCAGGCCTGGGGGCAGGAGGAGTTCAGATTCCAGAGTAGCAAGTTTGGCTGATTGGGAGGCACTGCAGGTTTTTGAGAACAGGAGTGATAGAACGAAGAAAAATTACTGTACACCAGGTATGGTGGGCGCGTGACTATAGTACCAGCTACTTGGGAGGCTGAGGCAAGAGGATTGCCTGAGTCCAGGAGTTCTGGGCTATAGTGTGCTATGCTGATTGGGTGTCTGCACTAAGTGTGGCCCCAATATGGTGACCTCCTAGGAGCAGGGGACCAGCAGGTTGCCTAAGGAGGGGTGAACTGGCCCAGTTCAGAAATGGAGCAGGTCAAAAGTCCTATGCTGATCAATAGTGGGACTGCACTTGTGAATAGCCACTGCACTGCAGCCTGGGCAACATAGCGAGACCCCATCTCTTAAAAAAAAACAATAAGACAAAAATTACACCAGAGGCAGGGTCAGTGTGTTTGATCTCACCTACATGAGGGATAAGGTTGGGAGTTATGAAAAGAAGATCGTTATGAAAAGGAGATTGGAGCTGAGGGAGTAGGCCATAGGCAGTGCTCTCAGGTGAACAGGAGTACCCCACCCTGGCTCTCCTAACATTTCTTCTTATTCCTTCTGTAGCCATCGTCAGCCAGTGGCAGCAGGAGTCCAAAGAGAAGGTGGTGTCCCTCCTGCTGTCCCACCTTCCCCTGCTTCAGCCAGGCAACACAGAGGCCAAGTCGGAGTACATGAGGCTACTGCAAAAAGTGCTGGCCTACTCAATCGAGAGCAATGCCTTCATCGAGGAGAGCCGCCAGCTGCTTTCCTATGCCCTCATCCACCCAGCCACCACACTGGAGGACCGCAACGCACTGGCCCTCTGGCTGAGCCACCTGGAAGAGCGGTTGGCTAGTGGCTTCCGCTCCCGGCCAGAGCCCTCCTACCATTCACGCCAAGGCTCAGATGAGTGGGGAAGCCCTGCAGAGCTGGGCCCTGGGGAGGCAGGGCCAGGCTGGCAGGACAAGCCACCCCGGGAAAATGGACACGTGCCCTTCCACCCGTCCAGCTCAGTGCCGCCAGCCATCAACAGTATTGGGAGCAATGCAAACACAGGTAAGTAGTCTTTACTAGGAGCTATTTTAAGAACATTATACATATAAACTCAAGATTCAAAGCGAGGCAGTCTGGCTGTAGAGCTCATACTCTGAACTACTATGCTATACTACGTCCACCAAAAAGTATCCCTCCTGGAGATGCTCAGCCCTCACGAAGGGGAGGGGCCACCCATTCAGGGTGCCTATAAATTTCTCTCTCTTCATACCTTCTGTGCTCCCCATCGTGGGGACCTCAGCAGCCATTAAAGGACCAAGATTGAACAGTGTTGATAGAAGTTTGGACCAAAAGAGGAAAAGGAATTGGGCATTCCAAGTAGAAGGCACAGCATGAAATAAGCACAGGGGTGGAACATTAGAGAGGACAGTATACAGACGGATCTGACTGGGGCGGATTTGAATGAGTAATAAGAGTAGCAGAGACTTGTGCTTACTGTGTGCCTATCCCTCTGCTAAGGACTTCATGCGGAAAGGGAGGCAGAGAGGCAAAAAAAGTGACTTGCCCAAGATCACACAGAGGCGACAGAGTCAGCATCAGGATTTGAACTCAGGCCTGTCTTTACCCTCAGACCTCAGTGTGTGAAGGCCACATTCTGGGGGGCATTGAAGGACAGGAGAAGCTTTTGGATTCCAGGCAGTTGCAGGAAACAGGAAATCATTAAAATATTTTTGACTGGGGAGCAAGGATTGGCCTTTGAGGGCAGGCAGCTTGGGTTTGGGGTGCTGCCAAAAACAGATCAGGATTTCTTGGAGAGTGCAAGGCCTTGGAACTCCGGCTGGCATTCTTGTTTTTGTCATTCTCATGCTGTGGCCAGCCTCCACCCCAGTGCAGAGCCAAGCAGGGCTCCTCAGGAACTGCACGATCATTCCAGTCAGGGTAATTTCCTGCCTCTCAGCCTCGCCTGCCCACTTCTTGGCTGAGAAGGGAGAAAGAAGGAGGCCAGAGACACCAAAACAGGCAAAAAGGCCTGTCTTGAGGATTCCCCAGTCCCCCAGGGCCCAGAGTGTGCCATGTTCCCCAGGAGTGCTGAGTGGGGACAGAAGCCAGGGCTGAGGGAGTCTAGAGGCTGAAGAACTCCTGGAAAGAGGGCCCCGATACTCTGGGGTAGGGCAGAAACTTATTAGGGGTGGGCCACTGCCTTGCCCTGTCCCTCAGGTGACTTCCTAGCCAGGAGCATCAGTGTTGTCACAGCTGAGGGAAGATGCTCTGGGGCCTGCAGCAGGCTAGATCTCCTTCCTGTGCTGGGTGTCACTGTAGCACTGGCAGGAACCCCAGCCTTTCCATCAGAAACAAGGCTTGGGCTCTGTCTCAGCCTGTCAACTCCCGTGGGAACTGGGGCAAAGGGCTTCAGCTCCCTGGGCCTTGGTGTCCTCACCTACCCAGGGTGAGGCTCGTTGGCTTTGTTTCATTTCTTTTGGCTAGGCTGACTTGGGGTACTTCTGGATGTCATAGGTGGAGCCCACAGGCCCTCTTAGCACCCTTTTGTCCTTTATCAAATCATCAAACTTCATTGGAAGGACTTCTGTGTGTCATGCTCTGTGCCTGATCATGGGATTGCAGAAGTAATTGGGCTGGGCTGCCATTCTCCATGGACCCACAGTCCAGTGCAAGAGGGAGGCTAGCGAGAAGGGCAGCAAGCGCCAGGCCTGAGGCAGCAGCAGAGGGGTACGTGACCAAGGCATGAAGGGAGAAGTGGTTGATGGAGAAGAGTTGGAGAGGTGAGCAAGGCAGAGGGAAAAGCACAGATAAAGGTCTGGGAGCTCATGGGAACCTGCCCTGTCTTGGGAGTGGTTAAAAATCATGTTGGAGGCCGGGAGTGGTGGCTCACACATGTAATCTCAGCACTGGGAGGCCGAGGCGGGTGGATCACCTGAGGTCGGGAGTTCAAGACCAGCCTAAGCAACATGGAGAAACCCCCGTCTCTACTAAAAAAATACAAAATTAGCCAGGCGTAGTGGTGGGTGCCTGTAATCCCAGCTACTTGGGAGGCTGAGGCAGGAGAATCGCTTGAATCCGGGAGGCAGAGGTTGCAGTGAGTCGAGATCACGCCACTGCACTCCAGCCTGGCGACAGAGCAAGACTCTATCTCAAAAAAATTAAAAATATATATATATATATATACACACACACACACATATATATGTACATATACACACACGCACATATATAAAAACACACACACACCCCTATATATATATATATATTAGCCAAGCGTGGTGGTGGGCACCTGTAGTCCCAGCTACTCGCGAGGCTGAGGCAGGGAGAATTGCTTGAACCTGGGAGGCAGAGGTTGCAGTGGGCCAAGATCACACTGTTGTACTCCAGCCTGGGCGACAGAGCAAAACTCCATCTCAAAAAAAAAGATCAAGTTGGATTCCTTTGCCAACCTCAGACTTGGGATGCACAGAGGGTGTGGAGCATGCTGCAGAAGAGGACCTGGGATCACTCTGAGTCTCCAGGCCTCGTGAGGGGCCAGTTTGGGCTCACTGCAGGAAAAAAAATGGGAGGTAGTGAGGCCCCATAACGGGGTTGTTGAGGAAGCAGCTTACGTACTTCCTTTGTTACAAGATACAATGATGTTTAAGATGGGACAGGTTCCTGCTATCATAGGTCTTCTATTCTAGCAGGGGGTACAGTTAATAAGGAAACAAACCAGCTCACGCCTGTAATCCTAGCACTTTGGGAGGCCGAGGTGGGCGGATCACGAGGTCAGGAGATGGAGACTGTCCTGGCCAACATGGTGAAACCCTGCCTCTACTAAAATACAAAAAAATTAGCTGAGCGTGGTGGCAGGCATCTGTAGTCCCAGCTACTCAGGAGGCTAAGGCAGGGGAATTGCTTGAACCCGGGAGGCGGAGGTTGCAGTGAGCCAAGATCGCACCACTACGCTCCAGCCTAGTGACAAGAGCGAGACTCCATCTCAAAAAAGTAAATAAATAAATTTTGTAGAAAGTAAACAAATAACTTGATAATTTCAGGTTGTGATAGGTGCTGTGAGAAAGACAAGACAGTAATATGATAGAGTGACTGGAATTGGGGCAGCAGAGGTGGGCAGTGACTTCAGATTAAGGGTTTAAGGGTAGGCTTCAGAGGAGGTGAGACTTGAGGGAGCCACCCGTTAAGATCAAGAAAGTAAGAAGAAAGAGCGAGTCTAGAAGTCCTGAGGCTGGAACAGCCTTGAGTGTTTCAGGAACAAAGGGGAGTTTGGGAGGAGTTGAAGGCTAGAGAGGCATGAACCAGGTGGTGGGTTGTGGGAGGGGAGAGTTAGAGAGGAGCAGGGACCAGGTCTTGCATGGCCTTTTAGGCATGTGAAAGCATTTGTATTTTGTTCCCCCTATGAAAGGAAGTCACAGGGAGTTGAGCAGGAGTCAAGTTCGGTCACATTTGCATTTTTAGAAGGATCTTTATGGCTGCTGTGAGGGGCGTGGACTATAGGAGGCAAGAATGAAGGCAGGAAACCAGTAAGGAGGCTATGGCAGTAATTCCTGCCAGGGGCACTGGTGGCTTGAGCCAGTGGAACTGGAGAATTTCAGGAAAGTGGCTGACAGCTTGCTGATGGGTTGGGTGTTGGAGGTAAGAGAATGAGGTATATCTGGTAGGTAGCTCCCCTTGGACCCCAGGTCCCTTCCTCTTGGCAGATTACGGGGCCAAACTGCCATCCTGGCACTGACGGCAGGGGGATGGTCTCCTGTGGTTGGGTCCCCAGCCTAATTTTTTGCTTTTCTCCCACTCTGGCCAGGTCTCCCCTGCCAAATCCACCCTAGCCCGCTGAAGCGCTCCATGTCACTCATCCCTACAAGCCCCCAGGTCCCTGGTGAGTGGCCGAGTCCAGAGGAGCTTGGGGCCCGGGCTGCTTTTACCACGCCCGATCACGCACCCCTCTCGCCCCAGAGCAGCGTGGCCTCCTCTGGCAGTGAGCAGACAGAGGAGCAGGGCTCCAGCCGGAACACTTTCCAGGAGGATGGCAGTGGCATGAAAGGTACACCGGGGACAGCAGCACCAAGACCCTTTTCCAGGGGCTTCTGCAGAGCTTAGAGGACAGAAAGGAGCTGTAGCTGACGCCTGCCTACCCCTCTGAGGAGGGGACATGTCTGAAGGGAGTAGATAGTCCCTGCTTTTAGGGCTCAAGACTAAGCAGACAGACCCCACATCTACCCTAACAAGTTCTGCTCTGACTGGGGAGGAGCCCCATCTTCGCACACCCCAGTCTGACAAGGAAGTCAGAACACAGCTAACTGATGGAACACAGGTTCCAGGAAGAGTTTTGGAGCAATCAGTGAGGTCATTGTGGTATACATCCAGCCGAGCAGCTCAGAACGGTCAGATGTCCTTCCTAGGGAAGGCTGCCTGAGAGGGTCTGGCTAGGCAGATGAAGAAGGAGCTGATGGAATCTTAGCTCCCCGCAACCCCCTCCCAATTTTTTCCATCTTTTGAGGCTTCCTGTGGGTTTAGCCCCACAACTTTTCCTTTACCCTAGTCATCAGGGCCAAACTCGTGACCTTTCACTCTCCCTCCTTTTCCAAAGATGTGCCCTCATGGCTCAAGAGCCTCCGCTTGCACAAGTATGCAGCCCTCTTCTCACAGATGAGCTACGAGGAGATGATGACACTGACTGAGCAGCACCTGGAGTCTCAGGTGAAGCCAAGGGGACCATCAGGGAGGTGTTGGGGGCAGCGCTATTTTGCATTCCTTGCAGCCCAAGCCTCCTCTATCTCCTTGATCTCTATTTGGGTACCTGCAAATATCTCAGCCTCCCATCTCTAGCTTCCTGTCCCCTTCTGCCCTTGTCACAGAATGTCACCAAAGGTGCCCGCCACAAGATAGCCCTGAGTATCCAGAAGCTGCGTGAGAGACAGAGCGTCCTCAAGTCCCTAGAGAAGGTGAGAACTTGGTATCTGCATCTTCAAGGCCAGCCAGCCACTTGGCGGTACCAGTAGACCACAGGCCCTGAGTTGGCCTCCCGAATCCTCGGGTCTGGCCTCTAATAGCCCCAGCCCTAGGGACCCAGACTCCAGGGACCACATGCAAGCTGGCATCAAAAGGCTCACTTGCTGGTAGCTAAGAGGCTCCCCTCCCTGTCTGTCTTGGTGGTTCTAGAATCTGTCTTTTGACTCTACACCTTCTCTCCACTTTTGCTTTTCCATTTCTTGCTGGTCTTTCTGGCAGAGCAGAGTGTCTCTGTCTGTACAATCTCTCTTTCCATTTGATTGTTTCTAAACTCATTTTCCTTCCACATCTGATTTGATTTGATCTGATTGATTTGTGTTCCTCATTCCCTTTCCTTGCCACTGCCTTCTGTTTGTATTTTTCCCTGCTCAGTATCTAGATCTGAATCTCTGATTCTATCCTTGGTGGGTCCCGAAGACTCCAACATTAGACTGGCTTTTCGTAAGTTTTGTAGGACTTCACCTTCATGGGAAAGAGGAAATGTTTGTGGGCTTGCAGTACCCTTACATGCCTTCTCTATGTGCTGGAACCCAGGGTCCTACCCAGTCTTCTGCAAGCTGTGTCTGACTTTCTGTGTAGATACTCTTTGTCTCTCATTATAGGGTCTGCATGTGACCCCAGCCTATGTCCTCCCATGCAGGATGTACTGGAAGGCGGGAACCTGAGAAACGCTCTGCAGGAGCTGCAGCAGATCATCATCACTCCCATCAAGGCCTACAGTGTCCTCCAGGCCACCGTGGCTGCCGCCGCCACCACCCCTACTGCCAAGGATGGGGCCCCGGGGGAGCCATCACTGCCAGGTGCTGAGCCTCCCCTAGCCCACCCCGGCACTGACAAGGGCACCGAGGCCAAGGACCCTCCAGCTGCGGAGAACTACCCACCTCCACCAGCTCCCGCTCCCACCGATGGCAGTGAGCCTGCCCCGGCTCCCGTCGCTGACGGAGACATCCCCAGCCAGTTTACACGGGTGATGGGCAAAGGTGAGACCAGCCACAGCCTAGCAGGAAATCCTGAGGCAGAAAGCCAAGTGAACTCAAGCACCAGGGATCAAATCCAAGTTAGATGTTGGGAGCAGGGCTTTATAAAGCCTGCTGGAGACTGGAACACTACAGAGAGTAGCCGAGACAGGGTGACAAGGCCCCTTGCCCTTGGGCATGTCCAGGCTAATGGTGGATAACAGCCCTTCCCCTCAAAGTGTCTCCAGGCTGAGCAGAAATGAGGCAGTGTGTCAAAAGAAATTCCATGTAGTAAAGGGTGAGCAGTTGAGGGGAGTCCATTGATTTCTCTCAGAGGGGACCGAAGTCCAGGGGATGGGGATGGTGAAATTTATCACAGCTTCAGCCTTTCCTAAAGCAGCATGACGTAGCAGACTTTACGCTTGGATCCAGATTGATCTGGATCTGAATCTGGACCTGGGGCAAGTGACTCAACTCTGAGCTTTAGGTTTCTCAGGCTAAAAATGTCTGTAGTGACAAGATTGTGTAAGGCACTATGTTGTATATCCTCATGATAACCTAAATACCATGGCTGGCACTTAATAGTTGGTACTTATCCAGCCTGAGTCTCCTGTTCCTTCTTGTGCACGAGCCAGCTGGAGGCTGGAACATGGCAGAGGGCATACTAGGGGCTAACCTGCCCTTTCTCACGTCCCCCAGTGTGCACCCAGCTGCTGGTGTCCCGACCAGACGAGGAGAACATCACCAGTTACCTCCAGCTCATCGAAAAGTGCCTGACTCATGAGGTAAGGCCTTCTGTAGCATGCTCAAAAAGGGAAAGGTGGCCAGGTGTGGTGGCTCACGCCTGTAATCCCAGCACTTTGGGAGGCCGAGGCGGGCGGATCATGAGGTCAGGAGATCGAGACCATCCTGGCCAACACAGTGAAACCCGGTCTTTACTAAAAATACGAAAAATTAGCCAGGCGTGGTGGCGGGTGCCTGTAGTCCCAGCTACTCGGGAGGCTGAGGCAGGAGGATGGCGTGAACCCGGGAGGCAGAGCTTACCGAGATGGTGTCACTGCACTCCAGCCTGGGCAACAGAGTGAGACTCTGTCTCAAAAAAAAAAAGAAAAAAGGAAAGGCTGCCCCATCATTCTCAAGACCATTGTGTTGTATGTGGCCCACAGGGCCTTGCCTGACCTGGTACATATATGCCAGCCCTTCCAGTCTTGTATCTTTCCAGTGTTGGCTTTAGAGGCTTCTTCTCAGAACCCTTGTACACACTCTTCCTCTTTTTTTATTTTTTTTTTTTTTTTGTGAACTGCCTCAAATCTTTTTGGAATAAGGCAACGCAGACATAAAAATTTAAAATATTTTTTTTGTTGTTAATGGAGACGAGGTCTCACACTGTTGGCCTGGCTGGTTTTGAACTGACCTCAAGTGATCCTCCCACCTCAACCTCCCAAAGTGCTGAGATTACAGGTGTGACAATTTTCTTTTTTAGAGATGGAGTATTGCTTTATTGCCTAGGCTGGTGTCGAACTCCTGGCCTCAAGTGATCCCCCTGCCCTGGCCTCCCAAAGTACTGGGATTATAGGCATGAGCAACCATGCCCAGCCCGTACATACTCTTTATCAGGAACAGTGTTCCTTCCTCCTCTAGCTATCAGTTCAAAACGTTTATACCTCAGGGACACCTTTACCAACCCCTCATTTTTATTTAGGTTTCTTTTGCTTCCTGTTCTTCTCCCTCAGGGAGGGATAATTTGTCACAGTTACCATTATGTATGTATCTTTCCCTCACAGCCAGACTGTAAGCTCTCTGGGCATGGTCACCTCTGCATCCCAGAATTGCTTGGCACAGGCACAGAGTAGATGAGCAATAAATCTTTTTTTTTTTTTTTGAAACAGAGTCTCACTCTGTTGCCCAGGCTGGAGTGCAGTGGCACGATCTTGGCTCACTGCAACCTCCGCCTCCCAGGTTCAAGT
>NW_012101332.1:2293315-2294534 GCF_000951045.1 Mandrillus leucophaeus
GCCAGGATGGTCTTGATCTCCTGACCTCGTGATCCACCCGTCTCGGCCTCCCAAAGTGCTGGGATTACAGGCTTGAGCCACCGCGCCCGGCCCAATCATCTCTTTCTTTACAAGATCATTGAATACTCAATTTAGAAGGGGTTGAGGGGATGGGACAGTTAAAGTATGAGATTTCTGTGGAAGGGAGTCCTGCCCATCAGCCTACCGGCATTCTTTCACATGCCAGGTGACCACACAGGAACCAGTGGACTTCACCTCTTAGAACAGGTGTTTGAAGTGAGAGGGCTGTTTGACCTCTGCTTACAGACCATCCTGGAGATGGGAGAGCAGGAGTTGGGTCAAGTGCAGGCACAGTAACTCACACCTGTAATTTCAGCACTTTTGGGAAGCTGAGGCAAGGAGATCGGTTTCAGACCAGCCTGAACAACACGGCGAAACCCCATCTCTACAAAAAAAAATACAGAAATTATCTGGGCATGGTGGTGCACACCTGTAGTCCCAGCTACCCGGGAGGCTGAGGCAGGAGGATCATTTGAGCCCAGGAGGTCAAGGCTGTAGTGAGCAGAGATCGTGCCACTGCACTGCAGCCAGGGCAACGGTGAGACCCTATCTCAAAAAGACGTTGGGCCAAGTTGGCGAAAGGAAGATTAGAGATTTGCTAGCCACAGGTCCCTGCCCTGCTCAACAAGTGAGGGGTTGACTCCTCCACATGGTGCTGGGCACTGGGACTGCAGAGACAGATAAGGCTGATCTGGAATGGGCTGACTAGAGAGAGCATGGATTTGCAGAATTCATGTCATAAACTGCCAAGTCAGCCAGGAGTCTTACTTGATGACGTTGTGTGGACAACCATCTGTTGAGGCCATGGGAACCCATTCATCATGTTCATCCTAGCAGAGGGCTTGACACACATCTGTAAATGATCTTAAACAAGCAGGTGGATGAACCGCAGGAATGAACAACAAGAACCATTCTCTTTACCAGTAAGCTATGTCCCAGGCTTTGTCAGACAGCTCTCCTGCACTGATTGACCCCTCCCAACTGTATGTGTAAGGACTCTGATGTTATTCATCAGTCAGCAATCTGAGACAGAAAGGTTTTGCCCAAGTTTAAAAAAAAAAATTTTTTTTTTTTTTTTTTTTTTGAGACAGAGTCTCGTTCTGTCGCCCAGGCTGGAGTGCAGTGGCCAGATTTCAGCTCACTGCAAGCTCCGCCTCCC
>NW_012101332.1:2296979-2298931 GCF_000951045.1 Mandrillus leucophaeus
GCTCACTGCAACCTCCGCCTCCCAGGTTCAAGTGATTCTCCTGCCTCAGCCTCCCAAGTAGCTGGGATTACGGGCATGCACTACCATGCCCGGCTAATTTTTGTACTTTTAGTAGAGGTGGGGTTTCACCATGTTGTCCAGGCTGGTCTCGAACTCCTGACCTCAAGTGATCCACCTGCCTCGGCCTCCCAAAGTGCTGGGGTTACTGCATGAGCCACTATGACCGGCCAGGCAATATAAATTTGAACAAATGAAGACCGGAAGGGAGGTCTGAAAGAAACATCACCCTCTCTGCTTCACCCGTGCCCTGCCAATTCTAGGCTTTCACGGAGACGCAGAAGAAACGGCTGCTATCTTGGAAACAGCAAGTGCTGAAGCTCCTCCGGACATTCCCACGCAAAGCCGCACTAGAGATGCAGAACTACCGGCAGCAGAAAGGGTAGGCAGGTGGCCAGGGTACAGGGTCCTGGCCTCCACAGGCCTTTGCTGGCTAGCAGATCGTGCTTAGAGGGATGATTGTGTTCTGGGCTGGGAATCCAGTTTTATTCAGTCACTGGGTGACTTTCCCAGAAGAAAATGTCCCACTAGAATAGGATGCCGAGCTGGAAAACAACACATGCCCCATGAGCAGGCCCCTCATATGTACCTTGCTCCTCACCTGTATACAGAGGGCCTGGAAGTCCCGTCTTAGACCAGACAGATAACAGAAATGTCTCCCTTGAGAATTGAAGTTTGGAGAACTGTTTTGAGTGGACAGTGAGGAAACCCTTGTATACTTCCCATCTCCTTCCGGGGGGTACTCTTGGGACAGATGGGGACAGAATGTGTGATGAAGGTTTATGTTCTCTCCTACCACTTGGGGTTGTTGGGGAAGGTGAGGAAGAGGTAGACAGATGGGCCCCATCTACATAAATTAACACCCTGCCTTCTGCTCTCTCACAGCTGGGCGTTCGGCTCCAACTCGCTCCCCATAGCTGGTTCTGTGGGGATGGGAGTGGCCCGGCGTACCCAGCGGCAGTTCCCAATGCCTCCCCGGGCCCTCCCACCCGGCCGGATGGGCCTCCTGAGCCCCTCGGGCATTGGAGGTGTCTCCCCTCGACATGCCCTCACCAGCCCCAGCCTTGGAGGCCAGGGCCGACAGGTAAGCTGACTGGAAACAGGGGCCATGGCCTCCTGGGGTTGGGGTGGCAGTACCTGGGATGTGTATGTCTGTATACTCTGTGTCTGGACCCAGCTTAGAGGTGGCAGGGGTGGGAGTGGGAGAAGGCCTGTACCACCTCCACCACTCTTGGGTCTGGGCCTCTTCCCCACTCACTACTTTCTCTCTTCCTGGGAACTGTGTAGAACCTGTGGTTTGCCAACCCTGGAGGCAGCAACAGCATGCCCAGTCAGAGCCGCAGCTCTGTGCAGCGCACCCACTCGCTCCCGGTCCACTCGTCACCCCAGGCCATTCTCATGTTCCCTCCAGGTGAGGTGCCCCACCCTTGGGAGTCTGCCTGGCCAACACCCTGAGCTGACCTCTCTCTTCTCTCCTGGGTCTCCTGTCCACTGTTCCTTCCAGACTACTTGGGCACCTCTCCCCATACCTTGCAACACTGTACACCCGTCTCGCACAATTGTGGGGGATTGTTTTCCTCCTCTGCTTCAATTTCATCTCTCAGGTTTTGCCCCTACCCCTCTGAATCATCATCTCTCACCCCTTACTCCCACCCCATCTCATGTTTCCCCCCCCTCCATGTCATAATCTTAGTGTCTGTGTTGGTCTCTGTCATCATCTCTTTCTTTTTTTTTTTTTTTTGAGACGGAGTCTTGCTCTGTGCCCCAGGCTGGAGTGCAGTGGCGCGATCTCGGCTCACTGCAAGCTCTGCCCCCCCGGGTTCACGCCATTCTCCTGCCTCAGCCTCCCGAGTAACTGGGACTACAGGCGCCCGCCACCTCGCCCGGCTAATTTT